>NC_052351.1:21405336-21761954 GCF_009727055.1 Benincasa hispida
ATAAAATATATAAAATCAGGGTCAGGGTCGAGGTCGGAGTGGGAATACTGTCCCTATCCCTGCCCCGTCCCCGGACGGGCTCCGATTAATTTTCCCGATTTGACCACACCTCCGATCAAACCAGGGAATCCCCAACCCGAACGGGTCAGGTCCCCGCGGAGTTTTTTGCCAACCCTATCATGGACACTACTTCCACTTCTAAATTTATTCATTTGTTATCTACTCTTTACTAATGCTTTAAAAAAAAAACAAGCCAAATTTTGAAAACTAAAAAAAAGTAGTTTTTAAATTTTTATTTTTTTTGTGTTTTGGAATTTGGCTAAAAATTCAACTATTGTGTAGGGATCAAAGCCCTATCGAAGTGGAAAGCACATACCTAAAACTCATTATTCATTCAGATTTCTAAAAGACCCATGGGCAATTCAAAAATAATACAGAGCCAAAGAAAATTAAAAAAAAAAAAAATTATAACCTAGGTTAAGCATGTTTAAAAATTACAGAAAATGGATAGAAAACTTTTACCTTTGTAGAACAAGTGAGAATTCAATTCTCCAACTCGATCTTCGAACACCACCAACAGACCAACCTTCTATTCTTCTTAAAAACCTTTATCTTTGTAAAACTAAGTGAGAATCCAATTCTCCAACCGGGATTTTAGAACACTACCAAAAAACAATCTTCCTATCGTCTGAGAAACATTTAGTAATTTTTGGTATATGGGAACCAAATGAATTTGGAAAAAGAAAGGGAGAAAGAGGAATTTGCTTTGAGAGAAATAAAAAGACATTCTGGATTTTTCTCTTTTTTTTTTTTTTTATCTGTGATCAAAACCAATTGTTTTGATCAATTGAGATAGGGAGAGAAATTTGGAATCACCACGTTTTCATATAACTCCTCTAACTGGGAGTTATCTAATTAATTTAGTTTAATAAATCAATTAATCATTAATTAAATCTAATTTAATTAATGAGTTTCATTTAAATCATATTAAATGAAAGATCTCTCACATCATCTATAGTTTTAATTCAATTAATTTAATTAAATAATTATTGAATTCTCCAATTAAATTATCTCCAAATTAGATATCAAATATTTAATTTGGCTCACATTTGAATATATTCAATTGTATTTCTCTCATAACCTATAGTTTTAGTGTGCATCAAATACACATTAATTTTAACCTATAGTTTCAATATGAATCTGATTTATTAATATTTGAACTCCTTCAAATATTTAATTCTCTAATAAATTAATTTTGAACCATATCCAAAAATAAATTTATATTATAAGGTTTAATAAAAATATAAACTTTATATTATAATGTATCACTATACATTATATTATTTCCCTAAGTGAATTTGAACATTTCAAGTATAGTTACCTCAATTCCTTTTACGAGCTAGGAAGGGGATCTTATAGACCTACAGAATAGAAGTTACAACGGTATGAGATTAATTGGCTAAACTTGTTAACCAATTAAACAATATTCGTTAACTGTTGGTAAACTCCACTAGAGATCTATAGTTGCACTTTTCTCACTATAGATATATTTCTATGTCCACGGTATAGACCAATGATAGCAAGTTAGTACTTCACGAGTGTTTGTAACACCACCTAGATCAAAATACCGTCTTACCCCTGAGTTATCTCTATATTCTTAAGTATCAATGCTCATCTAATGAACAACCTGCTTATGGTCCAATCATTAAACAGAAACCCCTCTCGGGCCAATAAAAGAGTAGGGCCCTTTGTTCAAGTCCCAGAGATACCACTTAAGGGAACATTCATCTACTTACCTAAAGTCAAGAAGGAGTGAATTTCATCTCGTGAAATTATGTTCCCAGCTGCCCACTCGATCTTGTCCCCAAAATGGTAGACTTATTGAGTCAGCGAACTAGTCACTCTCACCCATACAAACCAAAGGCAACCCCTCATGAACAAGAGTTCATAACTCACTCAAAATTAAGACTAAATTGCCTAGGTAAAATAGAAACTTAACTAGTAGTCAACGGAATTACATCTAGTAGTTACTATTTCGTGATTAAGTCTTATGCAAACTCATTGCATAGAATACCTCCACTCGCATATCCCCTACACGAATACATTGGATCATTACATTTGTATCAAATACAAAGTGAGTCGTATCCATAGTGTGAAAAGATAAGCTATTCAACCTTATTCATATACTATAGACCCTTTAAGTTATATCTTGTACACTGATCCCTATATGTCTCCATATACAGTTCAAGGCTCATACAATAGTTTAGGATGTTAATTTATAGGATTATGGTTATTTAGGCAAGATAAATACAAGATAAACAATAACTATTTATGGCAATATACATGAATAACACCTTATTATTGATCGGTCAAATATTATATTCACTATCTACGAGGTTTATGGCATAAAACCCAACACATTGTACTTAGGAAAGGTGCAAATCATTGTAAGAAATTGGGAGAAAATAGACTTGATTTTCAAAAACTAAAAATGAAATGGTTACCAAACGAGACCTTAGTTTTCAATTTTTCGAATTTGGAAAATTAAGCTTATTTCCTCTCAATTATTTACAATAGTTTTCATTAGTAGTTGAATTATTAGCTATTTTTTTTAAATGATTTTTTTAAAAAAATTTTCAGAAAATATATTGAGTTTTGAAAACATTTATAGGAAGTAGATAACAAAGCAATAAATTTAAAGAAAAATATGTAATAGGTTAATTTTTAAAAATTAAAAATTAAAAACTACAAACAAGGTCCAAATGATTATCAAACTTATTTGTGTTCGCACGAGGTTGCTGGAGAAAGTTGTTTCGTGGAGTTAGACTTGTGTTGATGCAGATTGATTCAGATGTGATTCGATCTCCAAAACTTGATCCTCTCATTCTCTCTTGGTTGAATGCGCATGCTTGACTTGAGGGAGCGGAGCGCATGGTGTTCTTGAAATGTCTTCAAATGTGATCAGCTTTAGGAATTAAGAGTCTTCTTATTGTAGAGAATTTCATCTAGGCTCTCTGGAGCGTAAAATTGTTGACCTTTATAAATGAAGAGAGCCCTTCTATTTATAGAGTTCTCTGGTGGGCTTTGTAGGCTTGGGCTTGGGCTTGATTGATCCATGGAACTAGCCCTTTGGCCCAATTAGTCGGATTTGGCCCTGTTTTGGCACTTGGGCCAAATTAAACTCATTTTTTTGGCTTAACTGGACTTTAGCCCAAATTATAATATCAAATTAATTTCATTCAATCAAATGGTCATGATGAAAACATGTGGCATCATCGGGACTTGTCAGTTTATGTCTTCAATTTGAATTTGGGACACACGTCAACTTCTAATTCGTCCCAAATCCAATTATTTATAATTTCATCATTAATTTGGTAAATGACGTGAAAATTTATGATTGGTCCAAAATTTATGAGATTTACGCACATATATAGGTGGGTGGATCTCGAAAAAGATAAAATTAAAGTCAATATACAAGTAATTTATTCTTGATTTTAGCTCCATTAATCAAACTATGAATTTAGTACATAAGTTTAATTAAAATTTGAAATAAAATTTGGAATATGTTCAAATTTTAATTTGAGATGAATTTGAGGTTTCATCCTATTTAACTTGAGGATAAAGCCTAAAATTACTTTAAATTTGGGGTAAATTTTGAATTCTGCCCAAATTTTAATTTGAAATAAATTTGAGATTTGTATCCACAATGTATTTTGATTTGAAGATAAAAGCTCAAAGTTGAATAATTTAAATTTAGGATAAAATTTAGAATATGGTCTAATTTTAATTTGAAATGAATTTGGGGTAAAATCACAACTTGATTAGACGTGACAGAAGCCTAAACTTGGGATGAATTTGAGATTTAGAATATGTGAAAATTTTAATTTGAGATAAATTTGAGACTTTATCCCTAATTTAATTTGGCTTTGAGAATAGAAGGCTAAAATTGGATGATTTGAATTTGGAATAAAATTTAAAAATGACCAAATTTTAATTGAGATAAATTTGGGGTGAAATCACAACTTAATTAGACTTGACAGAAACCTAAACTTGGGGATTTGAATTTGAGATAAAATTTGGATAAATTTAAGACTTTATCCCTAATTTAATTTGGGTTTGAGAATAGTAGACTAAATATGGATGATTTGAACTTGGGATAAATATGGAATATGACCAAATTTTAATTGAAGATAAATTCGAGATTTTAGCTTGTATAATTTGAATTTTGATAAAATTTAGAATATGACCAAATCTTAACTTGGGGATAAAGATTAAGTTTTTCTATTCGATCTGAAAAAAAAAATTGATAAAATTTTAAGATAGATTTGATTCCAAAGCCTAAATAAATTAGGATTTAAAACATCTACTTATAATTTATTAATAGGGCTTCAACCACACATCATTTCCTTTTTCACGTTTCTCTCTCTTTTTTTCTTTTCTTTTTCCTTCTACTTCCTACTCTTTCATTTTTCTTTCTTTTCCTCTTCTCTCCTTTTTTTCTTTTCTTTTTTCCTTCCTTTTTTTTAAATATTTCTTTCTCTCTTTTTTTGCCGCACAATTGTTAAGAGAAGCTCCCAAAAGTGTGATTGTAACACAAGGCATACTAGACTTGACTGTGTAGTTAGGTAAAGTCGGGCATATTAGACTTAATCTCGTAGATGAGGCGGAGCCAGATATATCAGATTTTATCTCACAGATGAGGTAAAGCCAGAAAGACCGCACTTGATCTGGTAGATGAAGAAGAGCAATGCAAACCAGATTGACCTCACATATGAGGCAAAGCCAAGCAGACTGGAGTTGATCTAACGTATGAGGCCAGGTGAACCAGACTTGATCTCGCATATGAGGTGGTTTTAGGCATATCGAAGTTAATCTCACATGTGAGGATGAGCTAGGCGGACCGTCTTGATCTTTGAAGATGAAGTGGAGTCAAACGAACCAAAGTTGATCTCGCATATGAGGTGAAACCAAGCGGACCAGACTTGATTTTTGAAAATGAGGCAAAGCCAAATAGATTGGAGTTGATCTCGCGTATGAGGCAGAGCCAGATGACCAAACTTGATCTTGTAGATGAGGCGGAGCCAGGTTGACCAGAATTGATCTAACATATAAGACGAAGCTAGGTGGACTAAACTTGATGTCGCATATGAGGCGTAGCTAGGTGGATTGGAGTTAATCTTGTATATGAGATGAAGCCAGGCAGACCAAATGTGATCTCACATATGAGGTAGAGGCAGACGAACCGAACTTGATCTTTGGAGATGAGATGGAGCTACACCAACATTTTCATAGAGGAGGCTGAAATACAACAATGCTTTTAGGGAGAAGGCTGACTGTACCAACATTGTTTGTGAGAGGTAACGAAGCTGCACCAATAGAAGGAACGAAGTTACACCGATATTTTGGAGAGGAAGCAAAGTTGCACTGACATTTAAGAGGGAGCAAAGTTGCACCAAACTTGAGCTTTGAAAAGGAAGCAGTGAAACCACACCAAACTTGAATTTTGAAGACGTTGCAACAAAGCCTTCAAACTTAACTTTGAAAGGGAAATGATGAAGCCTTCGAACTTGACTTTGAAGAGGAAGCGAAGCGCCATTCCAAGTGCGTGCCTTTAATTTACTGTGCTACCTCCTAATGAGGGATGAACATTTTCAATTTGTTGTGTTGCCCCCAATAAGGATGAACATCTTCAAATTTATGTGTTGCTCTCAACAGAGATTACCATCTTTAATGTGGAGTGTCATTCTATAATGAGGATGAATAATATCAATCTTGTAGTGTCACACTTAGGTGGTTGTGGTACCCTTTTTGATGGACTGAACTTAAATTTATTTAAGTTGCCTATATACCCTTGAATAAATGGACCAAGTCGTGACGTAGTCAAGATATATATATATATATTTTTATTTGAACTAAACTTAAAGTTTCCTTCAAGCTACCTACATACCCTTTATAATAAATAGGAACCAAGTCATAACGTAGTTCACAAGATTTTTTTTAGGGCTATTCACCTTTTAAGCTCATGCGGGTCAGAAGAAACATGTAGTTTAGGCTCTTACGATAAGTTTTTTTTTTTTTTTTTTGTTATTCACCTTTTAAACTCATGTAGGCTAAGAGCAACATGCGGTTTAGGCTCTTGCGATGAAGAGCTATTACATTTATACTTCAGCAACTTTTACTTTCATCATGGTTTTGTTCATCCTCTTCATTTGTAGGATTTGTCAATATGATAAGTTTTGGCTTCACCATCAAAGAACCTTCTATATTTATGTCGATAGCCAACTTCCTCTTCATGTGTGAAGGGACACGAACTGTGAATCTTCTCGTCATTGTTTTCTTCATGAAATGGTTTTGCCTTCAAGGTTTTTATTTTTCTTTCATGTTGATCACTTGTCAATTTGAGACGATAAAAAACAAATGTTGAAGGTTGATCTTTCTTTGATGTGGAGATACTTAGCCTTTTGAAGGTTGAAGTTCAAGTGCAAGTTGACGTTAGACATTGGTTTTCTTCTTCCATCGTGGCCATACTCAATCTTTGGAAGACTAAAGATCGAGTAGTTGAAGGCTTGATACGATCGAGATAGAAACTCTTTGCTTAGTTTCTTTTGAATCATTGACTTCTTCAATAGTTATATGGTTGTTGTCGACTTCCGCTATGCTAACAGCGTGACATGCAATAACTTTTGATACTTCCTCTAGATGATTATCGAGGAAACTTCTGAGGAGAAATTCTACCAAAGTTATTGAGTCAAAGTTGAGGGTGTTGGGGTTGATGCCCTAAAGTCTCGTGTCTTGAAGTTTGTAAACAGCTTGTACAAACGCTTGTGTTGTATAATATATGATATTTACTTCACATCTTGTATTTTGCTCAGTTGCTTGTTTTATTTACTTTAACATAAACCAATAAACATAAAATCCCTGGTTATATGTATGTAACTCAAGCATGTATGTGGTGACATATAAGTGGATCATGTCTTGAGTGATAACCAAAATGGTCTGTAGTATATGGATATAGGAGGGAAACCTTATCCTGGTAACACTACGGATGCGACTGCTTTGTGGAATAGTCACAAGTGTTGTGACTTGTCACAGATGGTCTGATCCTGATCATTCGTGTTGGGGATATGCGAACGGGGGCGTCCTATACAAAGAGTTTGTATAAGACCTGACCACGAAGTGTTAACTTCTCGTTATATAACACCGTTCATGACAGAGACTTAACTTCACTTGGATGACCATAGGTAACATGACCTTAATCCTTAGTGAGTTGGGAACTCCTGCCATTGATGGTAGTCCTTTGATTTGTATGGGTGCAAGTGGCCATTCGCTGATTCAAAACTACCATTTTAAGGATCTTCTGATTTGAGAGCTGGGAACTCAACTACACAAGATGGAATTCACTCCTTTCCCGAGGCAGGGGTAAGTAGATAGATAACTCCCTTAAGGACTGATTCTGGGGCTTGAACGATGTGGCGCCACACACCTTTTCTTGGCTCGAGAGGTGTTCACACATAGTTGGACTATGTTGTATTGTTCATTAGAGTAATCAGTGGTACTTAAGGAGTGAGATGTAACTACAGGGGAAAAACGATCGTATAGTGTGCTGAGTTTGCTAAACGATCGTATATCATTTCCTAAATGTTTGTTCAGTAAAATCTACACAATCGTGTAGTTTCTCCTAAATGATAAACATCTTGCTATACGAAAGCATCTTCTTCCCTCCCACTTACTCATCACCTACACGATCTATTCATCATTCTTCCTCTACCAATTTCACCAAAGACCATGCTTTGGGTTCTCACTCCGAGAATACCTGGGGCTCTTTTCTGGTGATGTCATCCCTGCGGCGTTCGTGTTCGTGCGGTTGTTCGGGCGTTGGTTGATCTGGTAGAGGTTTTCGTTGCATTGAGTTCCGAAGTTTGAAAAACATCTTCAACTGGTATGGCAACTCTCTCCCTCATATATTTTTTTTCAAAGCATACCTTTAATTGACTGTTCATTTGCATAACTGTGCGTTTGAATGTATATTGTGTATTTCGATCACTGTGAAATTAGAGCGATCTGAACACACTCATGGAACTCTTCGGTAAGAGATCCTTCAATTGGTATCAGAGTCAGGTTCTGATACTCCGATTTCATATGTTGCAACGAAATGACAGTTACGTTCTTGGTGGGTGCATTTCTACACTTTTTAATGGTTAAACTGCTGTGGATGTGCGGATTAATGGATGTTTTCGTAGATGATTAGCCTTGGTTTGATTTACATTTGCAGTAGTTTGTAAAGGCCTCTGCATTTTTTGGCATTAATAATCGTTATCGAGTCTGTATTCAAAGTTTGTTTGAAGTTTTGAGTCGTTCGAAGAAGAAGATCGGCGTAAGCGTTGCGGTTCTTCGAGGAAGGAGGTGATCTAGGGTTGATCGCATTGTGCAGAAGATGTGGTACATGATCGCTGTTGTTTGCATCGTAAAGACAATGAAGTACGCGATCGCTGTTGAACGCATCAGTTTAAACGATGAGGTATGCAATCAAGAGTTGATCGCATTGTATTAACGATCGGGTACGCGATCGCAGAGTATCGAGTCGTGTAGACGATGACATGCTCGTGTATCATTTAACGCACGCGTGCACTGGATGATCGTTTAGGTCAGCAAGCTTCATCGCTTAGTAACTTACTAAACGATCGATTAGTAATGCAAGGTAAATCGTTTTCCTATCGTCGTGCTAAGCGGTCGCATAGACGATCAGGTTTCGCAGCCTCGTTGTCGCCTAAGCGATCGTTTAATTATGTTTCTATCATCTAGTGCGCGCTGGAAAATTGTCTACCTACGACGTTTACTACACGATGGAGTCCTCCTAGGATTCAAGACCCGGTTCGCCTGTGAACCGGTTTGCTCGATGAAAAATGTAATAGATAGGGTTATTTCATTTCAATTTTTTGTAAAGGCTCATCCCGGTCCATTAATCCTTTATTTATTACATGTGATGTAGGTTTTTTTATATATCATATGGTATGTACATATAGTAAATCCCACCTTAAGTTATGCAATAGTCATGCATCATCTCTTTATTGTAATTGTTATAATTTAGAGAAGCATGATTTTATTATGTAAAAGCATGCTCATGCATCATATAATATAAGAGTTATATTTATGCATGCATAAAGAGCATTGACATGCATCATCTTTATATTATTATCGTTATAGTATAAGGTGAATGATAGCATGTTTTCTTGGTTGTTATGCGTTATATAAAAGTTATATATAGTAATGACCGAAAATTGCATGAAGCATGACACATAGGTTACTTTATAAATGTTATAAACACCTAGTTGTGCGCAATGGTTTTAGTTGTTTCGTTTTTAAAAGTTAAAGAGAAATTAGAACTAAAAGAAATAAGAAAGAAATACATGCTCACTTAGGTTTAATACATGGTTTTAAAGTGTTTAAAACTTGGATCACATAGACCTAAGATCACGGTTCTAATACGATTAGTAACCCTAAGGCTTTAATCTTTTAATCAGTTTAATAGGATTAAATTGGCTAATAAAAGGTTAAAGTGTAGCAAACCTATCTATAAGGGACCTTTTGTCTAAGGCTGGTTCTGTTTAGGCGGGGTATTTAATTTGACAGAAACGTAACATCCCTACTTGGGAACTTACCTGGAAAGATGAATTAGATAGATTTGATGCATGCATGCAAGTTAAGGACAGTCCATTAAAGTGTTTAAATGTGACTACTTGAACTTGTTCATATTTCATAGATAAACATTGTTTATGAGCATAGTTTAAAAAGATGACTTAGACTAAAATCAGTAGCCAGATTGTCTAGGTTAATGAACCCCTAGGTAGAACATTCAGTGGGAGGTACTTGAGGCATGAGATGCTTCACTTAAACATTTCACATTTCTCCTAAATAGTTTACACCGTGAGATCTACCCTCAGCCTCAGGCACCTTTGGCGTGTCCCCCTAACAGATGGTGTTTGGGTAGGTCAATATCAAGGTGGATGGGGAGAGTGTTCATAGTAAGTGGGAGCAGAAAGTACGACAGCATATCCCTCGGTCTCCCTCATTAGGTTGAATAAAGTTACAGCGTATCGCCTCGAGGCACCCTGGGAGTGTCCCCCTAAAAGATGGCAATTTTGCGCATTTCTTTATTTGATCTCCTGTAAGAGAATAAAGTAACTTATTCTCTTGTCATAATCTGCTTCTTCCCTACGGTGGGCTCATTAGGACTGGACTCTGACACGCAAAGTGAGGGGTCACACTTACACGAAATTGTTAAAGGTTAACAATTCTGAACCAAAAAATGGTGGCTGTTAGGTTCAGTTCCAAGAGTTGGTTCTGCCTAATGATTGAAAATGTCTCATCCCAGCGAAGGGACAACTGATCACCCTACCAGTAACATTTGTCCTTCTTCACTGGGGCATCATTGCAAAATAGAAGTCTATATCTTAGGGTACTTGAGTTTGTCTAACAAAATTGATTGGTTTAAGAGTTTTTTAGCAAAATCTAATAAAATTTTGTTTGTTTTTTCAGCAACGTTTTCAAAATGGCAACAGCCATGTTGGCATTACTAAGCGCCGAAAAACTTACTGGCGATAATTTCGCAACATAGAAACACATCATCACGACGATCCTGATCATCGAGGATATCATGTTAGCTCTCACGGATGCTTGTCCTCCTATTTCAGCTTCGAATGTCGCTCAAAATGTTCGGAAGGCATACTAGCGATGGATAACGGCAAATGAGAAGGGCCGAGCCTACATCTTGGTAAGTCTTTCTGAAGTCTTAGCCAAGAAACATGAGTCAATGGTCTTGATGCGTGAGATCATGGAGTCTCTGTGGGGATGTTTAGACAACTGTCTGAACAGCTTATGCATGAGGCTTTCAAATACATATTTAACTCCCAAATGGAAGAAGGCACCTCTGTTCGTGAACATGTGCTTAACATGATTGTCCACTTTAATGTGGCAGAGTTGAATGGGTCTACCATCGATGAGGCCATCCAGGTTAGCATAATTCTGCATTCTTTGCCGGAGAGCTTCCTGCACTTTGTTAGTAATGTGATTCTTAACAAAGTGAAATATAACCTTACAACTCTCCTCAACAAGTTGCAGACCTACCAATCTTTACTGAAAAGTAAGGAGAGGAACAAGGATGAGGAAAATGTTACTTCATTCTCCAGGATGTTCCATGTTCGATCTCAGGAATGAAGTCTGCACCTTCTACTTCTAACTCTGCAAAGGAGAAGAAGAAGAAGGGTGGTAAGGGAAAAGGGAAGACACCTGCTAACCCACCACCTATCACCCCAAGGAGACGTCCACAGGTTGCTAAGGGAAAGTGTTTCCACTGCAATCAAGATGGACACTGGAAGAGGAACTGTCCTCGGTATCTGAAAGAAAAGAAAGCAGCCAAGGCTAAGGCCAAGGCCGATAAAGGTAAATGTGATTTACTTGTTCTTGAAACTTGTTTAGTAGAGAATGATGATTTTGCTGGGATAATTTATTTGGACGCCACTAACCATGTTTATTCTTCTTTTCAGGGGACTAGATCTTGACAACAGCTAGAGGCTGGTGAGATGACGATGCAAGTAGGCACCGAGCACGTCGTCTCAGCTGTGGCAGTGAGAGAATTCCAGTTAACTATACATAATAGGTTTCTTATTTTAAATGATGTATATATTGTTCACGAACTAAAGAGGAACCTTATTTTTGTAAAGTATTTATTGCAATGTAAATATACTATCTCTTTTAATGTGGATAAAGCGTTTATTCATAAAGATGGTGTTTTTATTTGCACAGCAAATCTGGAATTGAATTTATATGTGCTGAGGCCGTTAGCCATTAATTCCCTTTATAATACTGAATTGTTTAGAAATGTCGTAACCCAATCAAAACGTCGATGAATTTTTCCAAAAGAAAATGCTCAACTTTGGCATCTTCGTTTAGGGCACATCAATCTCAATAAAATTGAGTGATTGGTGAAGAATGGACTTCTAAGTGAGTTAGAAGAAAATTCTTTACTAGTGTATGAATCTTTCCTTGAGGGTAAGATGATTAAATGACCTTTTACTGGAAAAGGTTATAGAGCCAAGAAGCCTCTTGAGTTAGTACATTCTGACCTTTATGGTCCTATGAATGTGCGAGCTCGAGATGGCTATGAGTATTTTATCAATTTCACTGATGATTACTTCAGGTACGGGTATGTTTATCTTATGCAACAAAATTCTAAATCCTTTGAAAAGTTCAAAGAGTTCAAGGCTGAAGTTTATCTTATGCAATGGTCTGAATCCTTTGAAAAGTTCAAGGCTGAAGTTGAAAAAGCATTGGATAGATGGATTAAAACACTTTGATCGGATTGAGGTGGAGAGTTTTTGGACTCGGCATTCCAGGACTATTTGATAGAACATGGAATCATTTCCCAAATTTCAATGTTGGGTATACCTCAACAGAATGGTGTAACGGAGAGGAGAAATAGGACCTTGTTAGACATGGTTCGCTCGATGTTGAGTTACGCTTCCTTACCGGACTTGTTTTGGGTTTCACAGTTGAGACTGCGGTATATATACTCAACTGTGTTCCCTCCAAGAGTGTTGAGAGAACACCTCTGGAGTTTTGGAACGGGCGTAAAGGTAGTTTACGTCACTTTCACATTTGAGGTTGCCCTGCACATGTGCTTGAGGCTAATCCCAAGAAGTTAAAACCATGGTCGAGGTTATGCCTCTTTGTAGGCCACCCCAAAGGTACACAAGGGGGTTATTTTTATGATCCGACTGAAAATAGGGTATTTGTTTCAACAAACGCTACTTTCTTGGAGGAGGATCATATAAGGGAGTACAATCCATGAAGCAAAGTCATGTTGCGTGAGCTTTCCAATGAAACTACTGAAACTTCAACAAGAGTTGTTGAAGAACTTGCTACATCAGCAAGAGTTTTTGATAGGAGTTTATCCAATAGGTCAGTTCCACCTCAAGAGTTGAGGGAACCTCGACGTGATGGGAGGGTTGCGAACCCACCCATTCGCTATCTAGGTTTAACAAAAATCCTTGCTATAGTAGCAGATGGCAACGTTGAGGATCTGTTGTCTTATAAGAAGGCAATGGAGGATGTTGACCGGGATGAATGGGTCAAGGCCATAGATCTAGAGACGAAGTCGATGTACTTCAACTAAATATGGGATCTTGTAGATCAGCCTAATGGAGTTGGACCTATAGGTTGTAAATGGATCTACAAGCACAAACGGGGTGCTGATGGGAAGGTACAGACCTTCAAAGCTCGACTTGTGGCAAAGGGTTATACCCAGGTAGAGATAGTCGACTATGAGGAAACTTTCTCGCCTGTTGCCATGTTAAAGTCGATCCGTATCCTCCTATCCATTACAACTTATTATAATTTTGAGATGACAAATGGACGTCAAGACGGCCTTTCTGAATGACAATCTTGAGGAGACCATTTACATGGTGCAACCCAAGGGATTTATAGCCCAAGGTCAAGAACAAAAGGTTTGCAAAATGAATCGGTCCATTTATGGACTGAAACAGGCGTCTCGATCTTGGAACATACAATTTGATATTGTGATCAAGTCTTATGGTTTTGACTAAAACATTGATGAACCTTGTATTTACAAGAAGATCATCAACGCTTCCGTAGTCTTCTTAGTGGTATACGTAGACGAAATCCTACTCATTGGAAATTATGTAGGTCTACTAACTGCAGTTAAGAACTGGCTAGCGACCCAATTCTAAATGAAAGATTTGGGAGAGGCTCAGTTTTTCTAGGTATACAGATCTTTCGGGATCGTAAGAACAAAGTGCTAACACTGTCTCAGGCATTGTAGATTGGCAAGATGTTGCTCAAGTATTTGATGTAGGACTCCAAAAGGGGCCTACTGCTGTTCAGGCATAGAGTCACTTTGTCTAAGAACATGCGTCCTAAGACGCCTCAAAAGGTTGAGGAGATGAGACGAGTCCCATATGCATCCTCCGTTGGCAGTTTAATGTATGCGATTCTCTATACTCGTCCAGACATCTACTACACAGTCGGCATAATCAGTAGATATTAGTGTAATCCAGGCCAGAGTAACTGGACCGCAGTGAAAAACATCCTCAAGTATCTTCGGAGAACGAGGGACTACATACTCGTGTATGGTTCTAGGGATTTGATCCTTACAGAATACACGAATTCTGACTTTCAGACTGATAAGGACTCTCGCAAGTCCACATCAGGGTCAGTCTTTACTCTTAACAGAGGAGCTGTAGTGTGACGAAGCACTAAGCAAGGGTGTATCGCCGACTCCACTATGGAGGCGGAGTAGGTGGTGGTTTGCGAAGCTGCTAAGGAGGTCGTCTGGCTCAGAAAGTTCTTGACAGGACTGAAAGTTGTTCCAGATATGTCTAGGCTCATTACCCTATATTGTGATAATAGTGGGACAGTGGCGAACTCCAAGGAGCCGAGGAGTCACAGGCGCGACAAATACATAGAACGGAAGTATCATCTGATCCACAAGATAGTGCATCGAGGGGACGTGATCGTCACGAAGATCGCTTCGGAGCGCAATGTTGCTGACTCGTTTACAAAGGCTCTCACGAATACAGTGTTTGAGGGTCACCTACGGAGCATGGGCCTACAGGATCGCTCACGGCTGGACTAGGGCAAGTGGAAGATTTTCTTGTACTGGGATTTTTATGCCCTAGTTTATTGTTTTGTACTAGTTTATTGTACACCCCACTTCGCTTTAGGACAAGTGGGATATTGTTGGGGTTGATGCCCTAAAGTCTCGTGTCTTGAAGTTTGTAAACAGCTTGTACAAATGCTTGTGTTGTATAATATATGATATTTACTTCACATCTTGTATTTTGCTCAGTTGCTTGTTTTATTTACTTTACCACAAACCAATAAACATAAAATCCCTAGTTATCTGTATGTAACTCAAGCATGTATGTGGTGCATGTCTTGAGTGATAACGAAAATGGTCTGTAGTATATGGATATACGAGGGAAACCTTATCCTGGTAACACTACGGATGCGGCCCGCTTTGTGGAATGGTCACAAGTGTTGTGACTTGTCACAGATGGTCTGATCCTGATCATTCGTGTTGGGGACATGTGAGTGGGAGCGTCCTATACAAAGAGTTTATATAAGACCTAACCACGAAGTGTTAACGTCTCGTTATATAACACCGTTCATGACAGAGACTTCATTTCACTAGGATGACCATAGGTAACATGATCTTAATCCTTAGTGAGTTGGGAACTCCTGCCATTAAGGGCGGTCCTTTGATTTATATGGGTGCGAGTGGCCAGGTCGCCGATTCAAACCTATCATTTTGGGGATTCGTCTGATTTGAGAGCTAGAAACTCAACTACACAAGATGGAATTCACTCCTTCCCCGAGGCAGGGGTAAGTAGATAGATAGCTCCCTTAAGGGCTGATTCCGGGGCTTGAACAATGTGGCGCCACACACCTTTTCTTGACCCGAGAGGTTCACACATAGTTCGACTATGTTGTATTGTTCATTAGAAGAATCAATGGTACTTAAGGAGTGAGATGTAACTACAGAGGCAAAGCGGTAATTTGGCTCAGGTGTACTTACATGCATCTGTGAAGGGTCATCATACTCATGATTGGTTATATTAGATGGACACAGAAATATATCTGTGGTAAGAAAAGTTCAGCTGTTGATCTTTATTGGAATGCTTAACAGCTAATAGATGATGGATCTCATGACTAAAAAGTTTAGTCAGCTATTCACGGACCGTTGGAGCTTCGAGCCACAGGTCCATTAGGTCCTCTGGGTTGCTTGGATAAAGTCGAGAATCAGTGTTTGAGTTAATTTGAAATGTTCAAATTGAAAAGAGGAAGTTCGATTATCTATGATATAATTGGCTAAATGTATGAGATACATTATTTTGGATAAAATTAGATATAAATATGATTTATATTAAGAAGAGGAGAAAATACTATAGTAGATATGTGATATCAAACTATAGGGTAAAAATATAATATGATTATATTTATTAATATTTTAATTGGTTAATTATATGATAATTAATAAAAAAATCACGTTCGGACGTGCGTGAGTAGGATAACGTCGGTTATTGTAACCGATGAATTAAAATGAAAACCAAAAATGAAATTGGTTTTCATTTTGAATCGTTCGTTCAAAAAGAAATAGAAAGAGCGCACCGGTGAAAAGTAATAGATTGCTTAAGTATTTCGAGAGCCTATACGATAGTCGCTCTGCGCTTAGGCGATCGCACGCTCATTCCTACCCAATCAGATAGCTTCCCTAAACGATCATATAGTGCGTCGTGTTTGCTAAATGATCGTATACCATTCTCTAAACGATCGTTCATTAAAATCTACACGATCATATAGTTTCTCCTAAACGATAAGCATCTTGCTATACGATAGCGATTTCTTCCCTTCCACTTGCTTATCGCCTAGACGATCTGTTCGTCCTCCTTCCTTTACCAACTTCACCAAAGACCACGCTTTAGGTTCTCACTCCGAGAATACCTGGAGCTCTTTTCTTGTGGTGTCGTCCCCGTGGCATTCATGTTTGTGCGGTTGTTCGGCCATTGGTTGATCAGGTAGAGGTTTCCGCTGTATTGAGTTCCGAAGTTTGAAGAACGACTTCAACTGGTATGGAAACTTTCTCCCTCGTTTATTTCTGTTCAAAGCATGCCTTTAATTGACTATTCGTTTGCATAACTGTGCGTTTGAATGTATATTGTGTATTTCGGTCACTTTGAAATTGGAGTGATCCAAACGCGCTTATGGAATTTTTCAGTAAGAGATCCTTCAAAGGGAAGTCCTCGTCTTCTTTCTTAGTAGGCATAGGCTTCCATGCCATCTTTTGGCCTTTCTTTTTATGAGTCTTGTTCCCTCTTCTATAGCTTCGATAAGAGTGCGACTCTTTTTGGGTGGAATTTGGCTGTCTTCTTTCTCAACGAGTCACAACTATCCACCCTTCATTGTCATCTTCAACAGGATCATTTTTGTTTCAGAAATCTGTTGTTGGAACCGAACGACTATAGACTCAAAGGTCCCAAACTAGATGAAGCTTTTTCTTTGATCATAAGATGCAAACGGTGTAGGAACACATGAAGTCGTTACTACTGCAACGTGATTTGTTTGAGCTATTTTATCAAGATCCAGCTCAATCTTCTTTTCACGAGTCAACTTCAAAATTAGATCTTTTAGCACAAAGAACTTTTCCATTGAGTGGCTAATTACTCGGTGATACTTGCAATAGTTAGGATCGTCTATTTTTCCTAACTACTCCAGTCATTTGTATTCTGGCAGTTGAATGAGTTGTTTCTCTAATAATTGCTCAAACATGTCTGCAATATAGAGTCAAAGAATGGATAAACTTTTTCCTGTCTTTCCTTAAAGAGTTGGGCGATGCCTCTCGCCCTCATTGTGTTTTCATTAAAACTTAGTTTGTTTTCCTTTAGAGGAAAAATTTAGTGGGGTCATATTGACGACCATAGATTCCGTTATGACACTACTTACAATATTTTTAGTGCTTTTGATTTCTTTCTTATCCTTTCTCCCCTTCAATGACTAGGAATCGTAGTTCTCCTGTTCATGATGTTCAACTCCATGTCTTAAGCGCGTGTTGCCAACTCCTCAATTGTACGAGGTTTTATCTCTTTTAGGATGTAGAGAAGCTCCCAGTGCATACCTTGGGTGCACATCTCCACTGCAGATAATTCAGTGAGACTATCTTTTCCATCCAAACTCAGATCTCTCCAATAGTTGATGTAGTCGATGACCGGCTCTCCTTTTCGCTACTTAATGCTTGTCATCTTCATCATGCTGACGATATTCCTAGTGTGATAAAAGCGATTGAGGAACTCTTTTTCTAACTGTTCCCAACTGTCAATCACTTCTGGCCCTAAATCAGTATATGATATTCCTAGTGTTATAAAAGCGATTGAGGAACTCTTTTACAACTGTTCTCAACTGTCAATCACTTCCTGCATTTTCACACGTTTTAATGAAGTGAGCAACATGTTGTTTCAGATTGCGCTTTCCATCAAATTGTTGGAACTTGGAGGGTTGGTACCTAGCTAACATTGTTAAGTTGTCGATTTTCTTGGTGTACAGCTTGGAGTACATAAAAGAACATTGTGATGGTCCTCCATACTAAGCTCTTATGGAGTTTGTAATCATATCCTGCAGTTGTTGAACTGATAGGGAGGCGACAATGGTTGACTTTCCTGCAAAATAGTCTTTCCTTTGTCATTAGTTTTGGCAGTTGGAGTTTAACTCGTTTCAACAGTTTCTCGAGCCTGTATTTGATCTCTTAAGGTAAAGATTTCATGGTCTCAGATTTGTCTTCCCTTCCATCTCTACCATGGTTGACTCTGCTGTTATATTAGCCATCATGATAGACATTACATCAAAGTGTGATTCTTTTTCTGATCGACCCAAAGTAGGAGCAGAGTTTTTGAACAAGGGATTTTCCCTGATGACGATCCCGCCTTTAGAAAATTTTGTCAGCTGTTCCGAGATTTTCTCTGCGATGACAGAGCCCTGTTCTTTCTCGTGCAGGAACCCCTTTTAGTGTTTGAGAGACAGGTCTTATATAGCAGCCGCTTGTAGCAGTTACTTTAGATGCAACTTTCTTTGGTGTCATTTGTTGATTTGTTGATTTGGATGACGAGAGAGATGAGAGGTAGAGATGTCCCACTAGGTGTGCTAATTTATTTGCACGAGGTTTCCAGAGAAACTTGTTTTGTGGAATTAGACTTGTATTGATGTAAATTTGATACAAATGTGGTTCGAACTTTAAAACTTGATCCTCTGATTCTCTCTCGATTGAATGTGCACAATTGACTTAAAGGAGCGGAGCGCATAGTGTTCTTGAAATTTGAAATCATAGAACTTCAGTCTTCAAGTGTGATCAGCTATAGGAGGAGTCTTCTGATTGTAAGGAATTCTCTCTAGGCTCACAGGAGTGTAGAATTACTGACCCCTATAAATGAAGAGAACCCCTCTATTTCTCTAGTGGGCTTTGTGGGCTTGGGTTTGATTGGTCTATTGACCTGGCCCCTTTGGTTCAATTAGTTAGATTTTGGTTTATTTTGACATTTGAGCCAAATTAAACCAATTTTTTGGGCTCAATTGGACACATGCAAATTATAATATCAAATTGGACAAAATTAACATGTGACCTCATCGTGATTTGTCCGTTTATGTTTTCAAATTTGGGACACACATCAACTCTTAATTCATCCCAAATCCAATTATTTGTAATTTCGTCATTAATTTGGTAAATGATGTGACAATTTGTGATGGATAAAAAATTTATCCATAACCATGTGTACACCATTTTCGTTTATGTACTTGTTTTTCTTTTCAAATTTTGCCATGTCTAATTTTTTAATAAATGCAAACAAAACAAATTAAAATAAGATAAAATGTAAATGAGAGGTGTACATTCAATTGAATAAAAAACTAAATTATCTCTTCATTAAAAAAGGAATTAAATTAACCCTCATCCATGGACCATGATCCATCACACATTGATTTTTGTACCGACTTTAGATTATATCGAATATTCAACAAGATTGAATTTGAATCTTCTTCACTCATACTCATATCCCTTCACCATGAAACCAATAAAATAAATATAAAATACCATAATAATAATAATGGCGGTATTATATAATAAATAAATAAATAAAAAAGGAAGTTTAGATGTCATAAAGAAGAAATGTCAGAAGAGAAGAATCTAGTAAATAGTAGCAGTAGAAGATAAGTCGCAATCAAAGGCCCACTAAAACTTGGCCCAAGGCGAACCAAGCCCATACTTCCACGTGGCACCATACTGCCATAATTAATATCCATATTCAAGAAACGATCACGCTTTTTTCCTCTCCGAGGGCGGTGCTTCTCTACTCCCAACTTTACTAACTAAGTTTTTTTTTTTTTTTTTGGTAGTAATAATAATATTAATTATTATCCATTTACCCGGTCAACTTGTCACGTGTCATGTCCACCTCTACACTTATGGATATGTTTTCATTTCTTCTTATTCACTTTAACCTTAACGCCTTCGTCTCTGTTCTTCATCAACTCTCCCAAATGGATTGAATCTCTTCCTCCGAAATATACGATGAGGGATATGGATAAGGACTTTAAAGTTTCCCGTCGGAGTAATTGGATCCTTTTAATGGCGGCTCTTGGATTTACCGGCTACTCTGCTTACACAATTTATCATTTCCCTTCAATCGCCCGAAAGAGGGCTAAGATTTCCAAATTCTTCGCTGCTTTATCTTCTGCTGCTTCAGCATTTTCCGCTTCCGCCGACTGTGTCGCTACCATTTCTAAAGATTTGAAGGAGTTTCTTCATTCCGATTCCGATGAAATCCCTCACAGTTTGAAGCAAATCGCTAAACTCGCTCGGTCTGATGAGATCTCCAATTCTCTGACTCGTCTGTCCCAGGCGATTACTCTGGGAATTTTTCGAGGTTACGATCAGTACTCCCGAGGCGGTGGTAAGGAGAATGAAAATGAGAAATCGAGTAATTTTACGGATAGAATTATGGAGAAGCTGTGTAGTGAATCTGGGTGTGGGTTTGTTTCTGTGGTGGTTGGGAGTTTCGCTAGAAATTTGGTGATGGCGTTGATGGAGGCGAGTAAATCGGGGAGTAGTAGTTTGGAGAGATGGATGGGGGTGGTGGTGTGCGATGGAAAAAGCAGGGAATTAATCGGCGAGTTAATTAGAATGTTTGTGAGTTCAGCGGTATCGGTTTATTTGGAGAAGACAATGGAAATCAATACGTTCGATCAAATATTCTCGGGGCTAACAAATCCGAAGCACGAAAAGGAAATGAGAGAGTTGTTGGTTTGCCTTTCCAACGGCGCAGTCAAGACTTTGATCAAAACGTCCCATCAAGTGCTGTTATCGGGCCATGGGAATTGGGCCATGGAAGCAGGCCCAGGCCCAGGGAAAAAGGTGGAGGAGTTGGAGGAAATGGAAATGGGCCTGAAGCCCAAAAGGGAATATGGAAAACGGCCGAGAAATGGAGGGTGGGGGAAGAACAAGAAAGTGATAGTGAATTGGACAGGGAGAATGACGTTTGAAATGGTGAGGTCGTTCATAGAAGTATTATTGGAGAGGATATACGAAGGAATGAAACGGTGTGTGGATATAGTGAATGAGGAAGTGATTGAGAGAGGGCTGGAAATTGTGAGGTACGTAGCTTCAAAAACCTCTGTGATTGCTACAATTTGTCTTTCATTATGCTTCCATGTTCTTGACACAACTTCCTGGTTCTTGCTGGCATATTAGTTCTTTTCTTCTTTTTTTTTTTCTTGCCTGAAACTGCAAAAAGACAGATTCCTTTTTGTTTTGTTTTCAGGTATTTTATTTTTGGAAATTTTCCAGAAAAATGTTTGTCTGGGGATGGTTTTTATCCATTTGTTGAATTGTGTACATAGTGTGGAATTTTTTTTAATGCATGGGAACTATATGTCTGACTATGGAGTCAGACTCAAGTTAGCAAATTGAAGTTTTTATATTCTCTTCAATACTTTTAATATGTGGAATTAATATCATAATATATTGCATTACATATTAGTACCATTCATATTTCAATAAGAAAATAGTTAGAAATTGAGATTCAAAATTCATACATTTCTAAGTCAATAAATTATGCCTAATAGCTAACAATGGAAAAGTTAGATAACTAGCAACATAGTTACCTATAATTACTTAGGTAAGCCACAAAACTTTAGTCTAAAAATAATACATGAACTATAAGACATTTCTTTAATGACAATTTGAATTTTGAACTACAGAGTAATAATTCTTTCAATTATTCTAGTGTTCAATTTGGACGAAGAATAGTGCTTTCATCATTTTAATTTTTTTTTTTTTTTTAAGTTCTCATAATTGGTTATAATGGTTAGGAATACCGAATGCAATTAAAACTCATTAACAAAATTGATTTACATGACTTCTAGTTACATAAAATGAATAACTAAATTGTTAACAGTTAACATGTTGTTATTACTACTATTATTGAGAAATGAACTATTTTATTCAATCTCAAGTGTACAATTTGAGATAAGTCATTTATAGTTAGATTTTGAATGCACGTAAGCTAGAAATCTATGTAAACATCATTAATTCCTAATATTCTAGCATTCTTAGCTACAATATCAGCTAACTTATTTATACATCGAGAAATATAAGCAAAAACAATGATATCAAAGATAATTGAGATTTTTCAAATTTCTTCTAGCCAAACACGCAAATTGCTGCCAGAGATTGATTTTTTCAAAATCAAATTAATGGTCTCATTGTAGTTCAATTTTGTTATTATTATTATTATTTTGAGATTCATGTTATTTATGAAGTATCAAATAATATTTTTCTTCAAACAAAAGTTTGGGCTATTTTAAAATATAGAAAAATGAACCAAAATATTTATAAATATAACAAAGTATCATTATCTATCAATGTGACTATCACTGATAAATACTAATAGACTATTATCATTTATCACTGATATACTATGACATTATGTTATATTTGAAAATATTTTAGCATTTTTTCCATTTAAAATAATTTCTCTAAAAGTTTATAAAGTGGGGGATTTGAATTTTACACTTAAATCTTATATCTATCAAATTACATCAATTTTCTCCATAAACTTTAAATATCATTAAAAAATAGATCCTAAGTTTAGATAAATGTTACAATTTGTACCTACCTTCAATTATCACTAGTTCACCCATGATTGTGATTTTGTAACAAAAAGCTACGCAAAAACCTCCACAAAATCATTAATTTAAATAATATTAAGTTTTGAACAATTATAACAAAAATTTAGCTCAAAAGTTGGTTTTTTAAAAACCTTACCAATTTTTTTTATCATACATATGCTTTAAAATTCATTAAATGCATATCAGAATACATGTTTTTAATTAACAATATTTCGACCATACTTAACCATAGTAATCAAAGTTAATAACGCATACTTGACTAACAATTTGATGAAGCCAACAGTTTAAGAGAGAAAATTAATACAACTTAATTATGCAAGTTTAAGGTGAAATTTAACTTTTTTTCCCACTAACGTATTCTAAAATAATAACCTTTTTTTTTTTTTTGTGCATTCCACAAATAGTCCCAATTGTTATACAAATTCCAAAACTATTATTCCCGAAGTAAATATTAATCCGAAATTGACCCTAATGAGAACCGAAACAATCAATTCTATTAAATTGGATGTAATGCTTATAAACGAGCTCCTCCTCCATATCTACCTTGTACGAACCGTCATGTAAAATTAGATTTTAGGATTTTGGTCAACGTGACCATAATCACAAAAAATCATGCGATGACCAATTTCCAAGGAGCAAATTAAATGATATATTTTTCTCAAAATAAAAAATAAATAAAGAACAATTTTATATAATATATTGGTTTAAATCTTATTTTGATTAATAAATGTTAAATCTTATTCTATTTTGGTCCAGAATTTTTTTTTAAAAAAAAGACTATTCTAGTCTTTTTAACTTTTAAAAAATGTTTATTTTGGTCTATGGCTATTAAAATTATGTTAATTCTTAAATAAAATGATGAAATAATTTGTATTTTTAGATGATTATGTTACCAAAGAAGCTAGTCATGTTAAAAAAATATAGGATTTCAATTTTGAATTAGTTGATAAAACGATTTTCTATAAATCTTAAAAGTCATTTTACGTTCAATATTTTGATCGTTCAGTATTTTGACGTATTGATTGTTTATATTTTATTTCACTTCATTTTGTTTAACATATGTTAGACATAAAATTATAAAAGAATTAACAAAATCTTAATAATAAAGATCAAAATAAATATTTTTTTAAAAGTTTAGAGAATTGGTTCTTTTCAAATAGAATAAGATTCAAAGTTAATGTATAACGTATATTTAGCGACGAATTTGCAGTGAGCATGTCGTTAAGGGTCCAACGCTCTATATTTAATGTTTATGTCACGGAGAAATCGATGACCGATGTCTACGAGTATTTCAAGAAGGAAGATAAAGAACGAAAACCCTAACATTAATTCTTTCGGCGGAAAAATCAACCTTTCAAAATGTTACGGCTTCTTAACAAATTGGAATTTTGTCTTATACTATTCTTAAAATTCTAATAAAAATTTCAAAGTTGAAAGCAAGTACTTTTCTAATATATTTTTCTAAAAAGCTTAAAGATTATCATGCAGTTTGCTTTAATAGAGCAACGGTTAGATACCACGAGTTTCAAAATATCTAGGTACATGTGAAAATAAATTTGGAAGTTAATTTATAACAAATTTATTGGTTGAACTATATAGAGTTATTTTATTATTATTATTTTTAACAAAATACAAATAAGATAAACTCAATATAAAATACATTATATAAAAGAATATGCAAATTAAATTAAAGAATTGAAACTATTCTATTTTGAATTATTTGCGTGATTATGTGTCATTTAAATAGTTTTGATGCTTATTATTTTAAATATTTAAGTTTGTTTTTACACATTTATAACTTCTAAGATCCACTATTGCTAATTAAATAAAAATATAATTAGTTTTAAAATAACATCTTATTAATTTAAAAAACCCGACCAAAGAAACCAAAAAAACCAAAGAAACAAACAATGGAAAAAAAAAACTAAAGAAATAAAAAAATTGATGTCCTCCTTCATAAAACAAAAAGGAGAAAGATCAAATTTATGCTTTTTAAAATGAAGCAGATTTAATCCATTTTACTTCTTATTAGTTTTCTCCTCTCTCCGTATCTTCTTCTCTCCCCTAAATTTCTCGCCTCCCTCTTTATCTCTCTTTTCTATTTTTTTTTTCCCATATCTAAATCTATTAAATTCATTACAATTACATAAAAAATCAAATTGGATAGAGATCGATCTATGACATCTCTAACAGAGAAAATATACATACTTGACTTATAATTCTTCTTTGGCATTCCAATTCTTCTTTATTCTACACTTTTCCATCTTAATACAAGAAAAAAAAATCAATAGAAGTGTTAGAAAATAATAAATTAATTAAATAGACCAAATAAGCATATATCTCAAATTTTAATGATGTAATATATAGGGAAAAAAAACAATAAGCCCCTAAATTAAATCCAACACTAACAGTAAATACAATCAAATAAACACTTACATCTTTCATGAGATCGATAAACGCATGGGGGAGAAATCTGCAAAAACTTATGAAAAAAGTTCATAAAATTGTATATTAAAATATTTAGGAAAAACTATTATATAGGAGTTGTGATAGCCCCTCCAAAATGGCAAGTGAAATAGATAAATAATCCTCTCAATCAAATGCCCGCAAATAAAAAAAAAAATATCCATAATAAAAAAAAACAAACAAACATCATTACTTAACCACATGAATCATTTTCCTTCACAAATAATTTTAGAAATTATTCATTTTATATTTATTGAAAAAAGAAAAAATATCAATAAAGAAAAAAGAACTTCTCCAACGGTAACAAAAGGAAAAAAAACTAATTGTTGAATAAAAAAAATTGTTGGACGACATGATGTGCCTTGTAAAAAAAATACTCACGCGGGCAAAGCTTACAGCTAAAATTACTGCTCTAACAATTACCACTACACCACAAAAGTTTCATTTAGAAGATTATTGGTCTAGCATTGAGAGATATTTTGAAGACTGTTAAGGATATTAAGGATGCCAATACATAAAGTCTTGTCTATCTACCAAAAGAATAGGGCTTACCAAAGGAATAGGTTGGTTACAACCAAATATCTAACCATTTGTGTTTGTTGAGCTATTTTTGCATTCCCAAATTAGGGATTACATATTGTATAAATACATCATCTATGTACATTTCAAATACAAGAAATCATAAAGGAAAAGTTGGCTTGCCACTGTCATTTATTGCCTATCGTCTACTTGATTGAAACAATCGTTTACCTTTTCTGATACTATCGTCTACCTCCTGTCGCAGTCGTCTACACGATATCGTTTACCTCCTGTCGCAGTCGTCTACACGATATTGTTTACCTCCTGTCACAGTCGTCTACACAATATCATCTATTGTCTACCTCCTGAGGCTATCGTCTACACGATATTATCTACCTCCTATCGCAGTCGTCTACACGATATTGCCTATCTCTTGAAGCTGTCGTCTACCTCCCGCAGACGTTATCGTCTACCTCCACAAAACGCTATCGTCTATCTTTGACGCTATCGTTCACCTTGTCTAAGTGCTATCGTCCACAACGTGAGTCAAGCCATATCCTTCAACCTCACATTCTAACTTAGTATCAGAGCTAATAATGACCAACGTCAATCAAGGAAACCTGGGAGCCACCCTCGGCACAGCCAACTTCAGCGACCCACCCTTGAACCAACTTCTCAATCAGATAACTCCATTAAACTTGATCGCAGCAATTTCCTCCTATGGAAAAAGGTAGCGTTTCCAATCCTTCGGAGTTTTCGACTCGAAGGACATTTGACCGAACAAAAAGTTTGTCCCCCAATGTTTCTGCAACCTACAGTCGGTGAGAGCATACCGACTGGATCGACTGGAGCAAGAGCTGCTCTGCGCAGCACAGAAGGAAGCTCCGACAGTGGTGCTTCCAGCTCGTCGACAGCACTTGAGGTAAATCCTCAATTGAAACGTGGATGGCTGTAGACCAACTTCTTCTCGGCTGACTGTATAACTCCATGACACTAGAGGTTGCCATTCAAGTGATGGGATGTGAATGTGCAAAGGATCTATGCGACCAGCTTCAGCAACTCTTTGGTGTTCAGTCCAGGGTTGAAGAAGATTATCTAAGACATGTGTTTAAACAACCAGAAAAGGTAATTTGAAAATGGAAGAGTACCTTTGAACTATGAAAATGAATGCTGGCAATCTCGAGCAAGTAGGTAGTCCTGTGTAGAGGTAGCAATGGTTCGGTTTGGTGGTCAACTGAACCGAACCGAATTTTTTTAAAATGTGAAACCGAACCAAACTGATTTATTGGTTTAAACCGAACCGAACCAAAACCGCATGGTTCGGTTTCAAATTCGATTTTAGTATTTTGAAAAAATTCATGTTATATATATATTTTTTAATTAAAAACGGTTCAGTTCGGTTCGTTTTAAATTGAAAACGGTTTGGTTTTAAATTCAGTTTTACTCTTTTTTAAATATATATATTAGTTAAAAAATGGTTTAGTTCGGTTTCAAATTCGGTTTTGACATTTTTAAAAACCCTGTTATATATATTTTTTATAAAAAACGGTTCGATTCGGTTCGTTTTTGTTCTTTAAATTAAAAGCGGTTCAATTTAAATTCGGTTGTACTCTTTTTTTTTTTAAATATATATATAAATAAATATATATATTAGTTAAAAACGGTTCGGTTCGGTCGTTTCAAATTCAGTTTTCAAAAGTGAAATCGAACCGAACTGAATTAATTCAGTTTCAAAATTTCTTCAAACCGGATCGAATCGCATTTTTCGGTTTCACTGAGTTTTCAGTTTGGTTTGTAGAAATGGTTCGGTTTTTGTAGTTTGAATGACCACCCCTAGTCCTGTGCCACAAAGAGCTCTTATTTCACAGGTACTACTAGGACTTGATGAAGAATACAATGTCATCGTGGCCACGATCCAAGGGGAAAGCGGACATGTCGTTGTTTGATATGCAGTCAGAACTTCTCTTGTATGAAAGGAGATTGGAACATCAGTCAAACAAAAGACGACAGTAGGCTTCAACCAAGTCAGTAATGCATCAGTGAATATGACAAACAATAGACATGTCAACCAAAACAACAAGACCAATAGCATCAATCAGTCTACTGGGGGAGGACAACGAGGTGGTGGTGGCCATGGCAGAAGTCGAGGCAGGGGAAGAAACAACAACAAACCTGTGTGTCAAGTCTGTGGGAAGGTGGGACACATAGCGTTCTACTGCTTCAACAGGTATAACAGAGGTTTTGTTCCCAATTCTCCTCAAAACAAAGGACAACCTTTCCCCAACAATCATACCAAAAACACACAACCTCACCCAACAGCCCTAGCCACTGCTTATGGAAGTAACCCCTTTTTGACAAGACAAGAAAACATGACTGATGTAAATTGGTATGTTGAAAGTGGTGCCTCCAATCATGTTACCTCATACTTCAACAATCTTGGCAATCCGACTAAATACTCAGGTACTAAAGCAGTCACTGTAGCTAATGCTAATACTCTAGAAATTTCTCATGTTGGAACTGCATGTTTTTCTAGTAATGCCTGCAATTTGAAACTGAATGATATGTTATGTGTGCCTGCCATAGCAAAAAATTTGGTCAGTATATCTAAGCTAACAAAAGACAATAACATGTTTATTGAATTTCACACGGATTACTGTCTTGTTAAGGACAAGGGTACGGGACAAACGGTAATGAAGGGAATGCTTAAAGATGGACTGTATCAGTTAGAGGGTGCAGAAGTCAACTCGAAGTCAGTAGGAAACGGAGTACCATCGCAACCAGTGCACAAGAATAAAGATCTGTCTGCTCTTAGCATATCTTCAAAGCATAGGGTGTCTAAGATTACCTGGCATAGAAGGTTTGGCCATCCTTCGTAAAAAACACTAGAGTTTATTATCAAAAGCTGTAATCTCCTTATGTTATCTAATGAAGAGCTTAACTTTTGTGATTCTTGTAGCTATGGAAAATCGCATTCTTTAGCCTTCCCTAACTCTAACTCAAGAGCATCTGCAACCTTTGAACTTATACATACTGATTTGTGGGGTCCAGCTCCTCTCTTGTTAACAGATGGGTACAAATATTATGCTATCTTTGTTGATTATCACAGAAGGTACACATGGATCTATCCTCTGAGGTTAAAAAGTGATACACTGGCAGCTTTTCAACACTTTCTCACTATGGTACAAACTCAGTTCAATACACTGATTAAGTCCCTACAGTCGGATAATGGTGGAGAATTTGTCAAGATACACAAAGTCTGTCATCAGCTTGGCATTGCTTCCAGATACACCTGTCCATATACATCAGCACAAAATGGAAGGGCTAAGAGGAAGCACAGACAAATAGTTAAGACAGGGCTAACCCTACTAGCCCAAGCACATCTTCCCTTACATCATTGGTGGGATGCGTTCTTATACTCAACTCTGCTGATTAATGGCCTTCCTACTCATATCCTAAATGGACAGTCTCCAATGGAAGTGATGTTAAAAAATAAGCTTAGGTTCGAGGAGCTTCGAATATTTGGGTGTGCATGTTTCCCCTGCTTGAGCCGTACAATTCACAAAAGTTGAGCTATCGCATAGAGAAATGCATCTATCTCGGTTCGGCTGTGAATCACAAAGGCTATAAATGCCTCAACCCCAGTGGCAGGCTATTTATATCTCGGCATGTTGTGTTTGATGAAACGAACTTTCCTTGTCAGGTGTCTCCTTTAGCTTGCAGACCAGCCAAGCAAGCAATTGCCGTCCACCCGGTTTCCTGGTTGCCCTTCAGTCAGGACACACCGCATAGTGACTCCATGCCTTCTACGTCTACAACCTCACCGTCACCAACTGTCAGAACAACCCACACCCAATCACCAGCTAATACCTCAACAGATAACCCAACCTTCCCACCTTCTTCCTCTGATCGTATACCACTGATCGTGTACCCTCCGATTGTTTACCACCTGACTCACCATCGCCTATTGCCCAACCCACCAATAGTTTACCTTCATCGTCTACTACCTAGTCTTCACCCGATACTGTCCCACACCCTGTGCCCGTGTCTACTCATCCCATGATTACCCGAGAAAAGACAGGCATCTTCAAACCCAAAATACTATCCTCCCAAAACCAAAAAGACTGGTCCCTAACCAAACCTACCCGAGTCAGTGATGCGCTCAAAGCCACGCAGTGGAACAAAGCAATAAGTGATGAATTTCAAGCACCAGTGAACAATTAGACCTGGACTTT
Organism: Benincasa hispida; assembly: GCF_009727055.1. Lineage (NCBI taxonomy): Eukaryota > Viridiplantae > Streptophyta > Magnoliopsida > Cucurbitales > Cucurbitaceae > Benincasa > Benincasa hispida. The sequence goes on from NC_052351.1 coordinate 21,435,300, forward strand.
AGTTCCTCCGTCACCGTCAATGAACGTTGTTGGCAACATATGGGTATTTAGAATCAAACGGAGTCCTAATGGCTCCATTCTACGCTACAAGGCATGCCTCGTAGAAAAAGGCTTCCATTAAAACCCAGGCATCGATTTATTTGAGACGTTTAGTCCAATGGTAAAGGCATCCACCATCCGGATCGTCATTAGCCTTGCGGTATCCAAAGGGTGGCAGTTGAGACAGTTAGATTTCAATAACGCCTTCCTTAATGGCGTCCTCGAGGAAGAAGTTTACATGTGCCAACCGTAAGGATTTGTTGATCCTCAACTACCAAATCATGTATGTCGCTTACACAGGCCATATATGGCCTCAAACAAGCGCCAAGGGCCTAGAACAACACACTGAAAACAACACTATGTAGTTGGGGCTTTCAGAATGCTAAGTCTGATACATCTCTCTTCATCTATCGGAGCAATTCTGCCTTGATACTCTTACTAGTATATGTTGATGGTGTAATTATCACCGGCACCAATCAGTGGGCAATCAACAAGCTTGTACAGCCTTGGACTCCAAGTTTTCTCTAAAAGATCTTGACCAACTCCATTACTTCCTTGGAGTCCAACTGCACACTGCCCCGAATGGAGTTCTACTGAATCAGGAAAAATATGTTGAGGACCTACTTCACCGCCTTGACCTTAGGGATCTAAAACTGGCACCCTCTTCAAGTGTTCTAAACAAGTAACTCTCTATCTCTGATGGCACTCCTCTTGACAATCCCTATATCTATCGGAGCACAATTGGCGCCCTACAATACTTAACCACCACGAGACCTGATCTTACATATGGGGTTAATCATCTAAGTCAGTACTTAAAGCAACCTACGGACATTCACTGGCAAGCAGTGAAGAGAGTTCTAAAATATGTCAGTAGCACTCGACACTTTGGCCTCTATATTCACCATGGGTCCGACCTCTCTGTTTCAACCTTCTTCAATGCCGATTGGGCAGCCAACATAGACGATCGAAAATCAGTTACTGCTTATTGCATCTTTCTAAGAGGTAATCTTGTCTTCTGGTCCTCCAAGAAATAATCTGTTGTCGCCCGATCCAGCACAGAGTCTGAATATAGAGCGCTCGCTCATGCCTCTGCAGAAATCATCTGGGTGCAACAACTACTGTTTGAGATTGGTGTCAAACATAAGTCGGCTCCAGTCCTATGGTGTGACAACCTCAGTGCCGGTGCTCTAGCCATCAATCTGGTGTTTCATGCGTGGACCAAGCACATTGAGATCGACATTCACTTCATTCATGATCAAGTCCTCAGTGGTCAGCTTGATGTTCGTTATGTACCATCCTCCGACCAAATCGCTGACTGCCTCACCAAAACCTTAACACACTCACAGTTCTTCCACCTTCGATCTAAACTCGGTGTAGTAGAACTACCCTCTCATTTGAGGGGGGATATTAAGGATATTAAGGATGCCAACACATAAAGTCTTGCCTATCTACCAAAAGAATAGGGCTTACCAAAGGAATAGGTTGGTTATAACCAAATATCTAACCATTTGTGTTTGTTGAGTTATTTTGTATTCCCAAATTAGGGATTTCATATTGTATAAATACATCACCCATGTACATTTCAAATTCAATAAATCATAAAGGAAAAGTTGGCTTGCCACTGTCGTTTACTGCCTATCGCCTACTTGATTAAAACAATCGTTTACCTTTTCTGATACTATCGTCTACCTCCTGTTGCAGTCATCTACACGATATCGTCTACCTCATATCGCAGTCGTCTACACGATATCATCTATCGTCTACCTCCTGACGCTATTGCTACACGATATCATCTATCGTCTACCTCCTGACGCTATTGCTACACGATATCATCTATCGTCTATCTCCTGACGCCATCGTCTACACGATATTGTCTACCTCCTATCACAGTCGTCTACACGATATCGCCTATCTCTTGAAGCTGTCGTCTACCTCCCGCAAACGTTATCGTCTACCTCCACAAAACACTATTGTCTATCTTTGACACTATCGTTTACCTTGTCTAAGTGCTATCGTCCGCAGCGTGAGTCAAGCCATATCCTTAAACCTCACATTCTAACTAAGACGATCTAAATTTCTTCTAATTTTTCAAGAAATTTTCTATTCATTCATGACCAATTTTAGAAACCATTTGTTTTAAGTTTATTCATTTGAATTAATTGGCAAAAAGGGAAAATATCAATAAAGGAAAAAGAACTTGTATTCTTTTGTTAGACGACAACAAAAAGAAACTAACAAAGAATTGTTGGGAGACATGATATGCCTTGTGAAGAATGCTCATGCCGGCAAAGATTTCTTCTCTGACGATCATCACCACACTAAAGTTTCTTTCGGAAGATATTTGGAAGACGATATAAATTTCTGTTACTTTCCCAAGTAATCATTTTCTATTTATAACTCTTTATTATATTGTTAGGGCTTAGATCTTTTTATGATGAGGTATATTCGCTCTCTCCATGAATGTCATAACACATGTATTACTTCATTTGATCAACTGAAGATTCAAATGTTAGGCTTTAAAAGGGTGTCTTTGCTCTGATTTGGTTGTAAATATGTGTCATTTACAGCTTCAACACTCTCATACAAATTAGATAAGTATCCCATCATGCCTTGATGTTTTAGAAGCCCAATCACAGTCCCTGAATGCCCTTCTCTCCATGTATCTCGCTCTCTCCATGAATCTCTCTCTCTCCATGTATCTCACTCTCTCCATGTATCTCGCTCTCTCCATGTATCTCGCTCTCTCCATGAATGTCATAGCACATCTATAACTTCATTTGATCAGTTAAAGATTCAAATATTAGGCTTCAAAAGGGTGTCTTTACTCTGATTTGGTTGTAAATATGTGTCATTTAAAGCTTCAACACTTTCATACAAATTAGATAAGCATCCCACCATGCCTTAATGTTTCAAAAGCCCAATCACAGTCCCTGAATGTCACTCTCTCCATGTATCTCGCTCTCTCCATGAATCTCGCTCTTTCCATGTATCTCGCTTGCAAAGATGCCCTCAGTAGTTTCACACCCTGATTGACATCCAAAGTAATCACATCCATAGATGCCCTCAGCAGCTTCAACACTCTCATACAAATTAGATAAGCATCCCACCATGCCATATCATTTAATTTTGTAATGTAAGCAACGAATAAGAAATTCTCAACTGTTTCATTCAGAGACTTTTGTTAATTGGATGTTGTTTTTTTTTCCTATTCTTAGGGATGGTCCTTTCTTTTGATCTTATTCTAGTTGTGGCGAATTTTCCATTGTATTCTCACTATTATTTTTGTTTCTTTGTACTTTGAGCATTAGACTCAACTTGTGATAAATTAGAGGGAGCCTTAACTTGTGATAACAAAGGAATTAAAAGGGAGACTTAAGCAAATTACATAGCAAAGGGGTAGTTAGCCCAATGAACCTCAACTATGGATTGGGCTAGAATCAAGGCCCATCCTATCATCAAGAGAAATGAAATGCCTGCAACAATTGTTGTTTCAATATTCCTAAGGCCCAAACTTGCATAAATGGATACGGATTTGAATTGAAAGCTTTCCACTTGGACCCATTAGAATAAAAGAAGAAAGGGTAATTGCAATAAGTGGTACTTTTAGGAGTATTAATCAAGTGAACAACAATATATTTAAAGAATTGTAAAATAATAAAATCTATCAGTAATAGGCCAACTTGTTTCCTTTTTGAACATGATGCTTAGAAAGTTAATAATCAATTCAAAAGGTTGCCATGCCTTGTCATGTCAATAAACTAAAGTTAGGTCACCCAAATCTTATTATGGTTTTTGTTTTTGTTTCTTTCCCCCTTCCAACAATATTTCTTTACTATTATTCTACCTCATTATCCTATGCATGCACTAATATTATTTTGAGATAAGCTAGCCCTTCTTACATACTTCTCATGTAAATTTAATTTTTATTAGATTCCAATCTAAAAGATCATATAGGACTTTCAAAATTTGAAAAATAGAGGAAATTGAATTGTTTATCCATATAACATTTCAATGTTTTTGTTTTTTTGTAGAATGTTGTTCGGAGATGAGCTGGGACAATTATTGAAGATGCTGTGTTCGAGAAGTGTTCTAGATGTTGTTCTCATTTTACTTCTTTTATGTATTTCTGAATATAAAGGACAAGTGTTCTAAAGCTGGGACAACGTTTGGATATTGTAATTTTTTACTTGTTATAAAATGGACTTCATTTTTTTTTATGTGAATCTTTATTTGGTATAATATATTTCACAGGATTTCAGATCAAATTTTAAAAAATTACAAACGATATATTAAATTTTATCCATATAGGAAATTAAATTGTTTATCTATATAGGATCCCCCGACATGGCGTTGGGAGTTAGGGGGAACTCCGGACGCCTATGTGGTGTCGCGAGTTAGGGGGAACTCCCGACGCGGTGTAGCCCATCGGGAGTTCCAAGAACTCCCGACGCCGTATACTAAGCATCGGGAGTTCCCCCTAACTCCCGACGCCATTCAAAAGTTCGTCGGGAGATCCTCTCCCGACGGATTTCTCCCGATCAAACTCCCGACGACCGTTTATGCATCAGGAGATCCTCTCCCGACGAATTTTCCACACTTTCCCGACGAAATATGACGTCAGGAGAAGCCAAAATTCCTGTAGTGAAAGGTGGTTTTAGAACGTATAATAACTCTTTATTATATTGTTAAGATTTGATCTTTTATGGATGAAATGTCTTTTCAAGAATATGATTTTAGAATGAAGGGGTATAAAGATAGAATAAGCATTTTGAAAAAAAAAAAAATAAGGGCAAAAAGGAAAGATAAAAATTCTTCCTTTTTAGCCCCATTTATATATGGTATAGATTTGCATTTGAATGGATTTTAATACTTAATTCAACAAGTTGTTCAACAATTTACAAATTTATCATTTTCAACGGGAAAAAATGAACTATACTTAAAATAGTTCTATGTAAGAAATTGCTAAAAGGAAAAAAAAAGCTCAAATTAAATGATAATAATTTTTATAGAAATTATCTCTTTCTTTAAAAGGTTTTAATTTGTATTTTATTTCATAAATTTGTGTATAAAATAGTTTCTTTCAAATTATTCAAACTTAATACTAGTCAAACGGATGAAATATATAAGTCTATATAATAATGTTGTTTGATGAAAATAAAATATTTAGAATAAATAACAAAAAGACCAACTATCACGACAAAAACTTTAAACATATACCAAATATACAAAACCTTCAGATGTTGGATTTCAGAAACTAAAAACTTAAAGGAAAAAAAAACAATGATAAAATAGAGAGCTTTAAACATATATGTTAATTATTTAGTACACGAATTATAGGACGAGAGATCGTGTCTCCAAAATCTGGGAAAGAAGATTATATTAATTACTATCCTAAGTTCACTATAATACATATATGTTAATTATCCAAATCTCAAATATGGGTACGAAAGAGTGCTCAAAGATACTTGATTTTTTAATTAATTAAGAACATAAACTTTCAATTAATGTGCTCCAAAAATATTAAAATGGGCAACTTAGGAGACTGAGTTGACTTGTGTATGGAATATGGAGACACCTTTTTGTTGCACTTAGGATGGTGGCTTTGGTTAGGTACAAGGGCAATATATGAAATATTTATTAAAAGGGTTGTTGGATTAATTGCTTAATTCCCCAATTTCCATATGTTTTCATAAAAAATTTAAAAAAAAAACCCCAAAATTTCATAAAGGCAACTTTTCCACAATTAAAATTTCAGTCAACATAAACCACATGTCCGTATACCATAGTGAATTTACTATAGAAAATTCCAACTAACATATGATCTTGGCTTTTAATATAGTTTATTGAATCCTGTATTTAGTATATATATATATATAATAGACTGCTTAAAAGATCGAACCACGAATACTATCTCAATTATAATGTAATTAAGATAGTGGGCTAAGAGTTCTTGATTATACTAATGGATATTGGTTGAATTTTGCTACGTTCCTATTATTTATTATTTAAAGAGAGCTTAGTTTTTTAGTTTCTAGTTTTGCCTATCAAATGGATACACACATGACACACACATTGGACGGCCATCTGGATTGTTTAATGGTCTATTGGATAACTATTATGTTGATAATTATTTGAATTTTTAAAATTGAATTTATATAAACGTAATTTTTATTTATAAATTTCGTCGTTTTATTTTCTATTTTTAAGAATTCTTTTTCCTTTTTGAATTTGATTATAAATTCAATGTGATTGATAATTTGAAAAAATTTCTGGGATAAGTTTCATAAATTTTTGTTCATATACTACCTCTATTTTTTAATTGCTTGTCCTTTTAAAAATAGTGTGATCATATCATTAAAAAGTATATATTTATGAAGACAAATTTAATCATATTTTTAAACATATACTTGTTGTACTATAATTTTGTTGGACAATTTTGGATTGTTAGATATAGGAGAAGAATTACAAATAGTATTTTGAATTTAAATCTACTCTTCATTACAAAACATATTGATTTTTTAATCCACGTTAAAACTGCTAAGAGAGATCATGATATTATAGCGACATTATGGATGTCATTATATTTTAAAATGGTTAAAATTATTATTTTTTATTTTTAAAATCACTTGTATAATGCTTTTAGATCATTCAAAATCGTTTTAATAGCATGAAAATATATTTAAAAATGAAAACATTGTATTAATTTTGAGTAATTAAAAAGGTATCTTATGATTTTAAAATAATTTTTGTTATATTTAAGATCATTTTAAAACACATATTTATACAATCAAAATTGGTCTAGTGTTTGATTTTAATATTACTTTCATACCATGAGAATTATTAAAACTATGTTTAGGAGTAAAATTATCAAAATCCTGCACCGATAAGCAGCAAGCTATGGATAAAGATTGGCGCACCCAGAGAGATGGGGCGGGAGTTTGAATAGCGGTCAAAACAGGGCCCCCAATTGCCTTTTTCTCCGACGCTCATGTTTTAATTGCTGCGCGTTGGAGGCACCATTGGCAGTGGCCGCCCACTTTTGATCCGCATATCAACTTTGGATTTGGTTATATAACGCTAAACGTATAAAGATGGAAGAAGCGCGGCTCCATGGGACCATTTACTTTTCTTCATTTATTTCTTCTCTTCTACCTTTCTAAATCATACTTAATAATTGGTCAAAAGAGGCCTAAAATCTTGCATGGTCCTTCCCCTTCCATCCACTATGGCCTATACCTTCAATATGCTCCATCATGTTCTAAATCAAAATTATTAATTTTCCTTTTCACATTTCATGCCACCCAAATTCATACAACTTTATATATATTTCAGGAAGGAATTATAATAAAAATCAAAGCTTTTCTTTCTTCCAAATATCTTCAAATAATACAAGTAATTATGGCTTATGCTTTTGTGTATACACATAATCTAAGTGTGCAGCTAGAGTTCGTCTCATCAAGCACTCATCTTCGCCAACTCCATGGCAGTTCTCATCCATCATCTCACTATCACTTTCTTCTGATTCCAACCCCTATACAAAACAACCATTAGAAAAAAAGAAAAAGACCCTTAATAGATTACGATAAACTTGATACTGTAATTTTTTACAAACCTGACTTGGGATTTCTGCAGGGACTGTTTCGGACGTGAAAGTGGGAGCCGGGCGGGCAGCGAAGGCGGGCGGCCTGTGGCAGAGGAGGAGGAGAAAGATGATGAAGGGAAAGATGATGAATTTAGAAGGCATGGGTGTGGATTATTTGAAAGTGTGTGTAAGATAAAAGGAAACAGTTGGGAAATGAAACGGTAAAGAGAAGAAGTTGGTATAAATAAGAAAGGAAAAGGAGAAGAAGAATTGGGGGAATACGTGTGAACTTGAGAAGGTGCTGCTTGGACTTTGTATAAGCAGCAGCAGATCGTGGACCAAAAACCCATAAATGGAATTATCAAAGAGAAGCACACAATAAAAGAAGAATGAAAGGTGGACGTGAAAGTTGACATTATTATACATGAGAGTTAAATTTTTCAAAAAGGAAGCACCGAAAACATGTTCTAATTTTGGTTTCGTTAGATTCGTGTATTGTATTATTATATATTTTGTTTTTGGGATATTAATCTACGGTTTGGAGTGAGTTCTAGACCACTAGGATTGGCCAAAAGCACAGTGAGGTTAATTGATTGGTGGTCAAGATTATGGAGATAAAACGTAACTTGAGGTCAAATCATGATCATCTCAAGATAATTAATACAGACGTAACCCCCTACACATAATTGAGAAGAGAGATACGTAATTTATTTTACCTTACAAATTTCATTTTAATTACTTTAACTTTTGAAGTCTTTTTTTGGACTGTTATGCCATGAAGTTTGAGATCGGCGTTTATTTAACTTAGGAAGTTTCAAAACAATCCAACTTTTTTAAATTGATATAAATGTTAAATGATGAGTTCATTTTATTTTAATCGGATCTTTGATATCGAGAGAGTGTATGTCAATTATCATTAAGTTAAATTCAATTAACATAAATGATGAGTGGTAAGGTATAGCTTATTTTTCAAATTTTATTAATTAATTTTTTTTAATGATATCACGTCACTCTTCTTCATCCTCTCTTTCAACTTTCCTCGGACAACAATCAGTTATCGCTTTTGTTCTTATCTAGTTTATGTCATTTTGCCCAAAAGAACGAGGACCATGACACCTTTTTATTATCATCAAACGAAGGGGAAAGACCCATTAATTCAAATCTGTATTTCCTAATATTAATCTCCAACTTTTTTTTGTTTGAAACCACGCTCATAGTAGTATAAATACTAGTATATGTATACTGTAAATTTTGTAACCAAAATATAGTAAAATTTGAGAATTAATATAGACTAAAAAATCAACATTTTCAAATATATTGGGACCAAAACTAAAATAAATTTAAAAATTCAGACATTAAAGTATACACATATTAAAAGTCCAAAACAATAAACTAAAAATTTATTGGCAAAAATAGAATTCTAGACGCTTTTATATGTTGATTGAAATAATCAAAATCTTTTGCTTTTGGTTCTTTAACTATTTTTGCCATTTCATGATGATATCACATTGTGCAGTCCAAATCTTCTCTTGCAGCTGTATAAACCTTTCTACCCACTTTATGCTACCAATATTTTCTCATTAATCACATAATAATCCTTTTACCTAATGCATAAATGCAACCTAGAGACTCTTTTAGATGTAAGAGATATTATGTGATTATTATTTTTCATTATTGCAAAGAGTTTTTTTTTTAATGGTAAATTGTGAATAAGGTCCCTAGAGTATTAGATACTAGGTATGTATTCTCTTTGACAACTCTCATGAATTTTCAATTTTATCAGAGGAAAAGAAAATTCTAGATTTTATTGGGTGTACATGCTGAGGCTTGGTTTAAGTCATGATGACATATAGAAATTGAGCATTGAAAAATACAATTGATTTGGATATATTGGAGGACTAAGGCGACATCCATCATTAAAATCGTGAAGAAGAAAATCAACCTTCAATTTTCAAGGCATTGTGATGGGATTTGTAACATTCCATTAACCAGAGGAGTAGGTCCTTAATTTCATTAACTGTTCACACCAAGTAAAAATAGCAAAACTTCCTCTTTGATCAATTAAACATGAACATTCACTACTTACTACTAATTATGGTTGCATCATTTTTGGCTCGACCACGTGTTCTCTTGTGGTAAATTTTACAATTTTCACTTTCTATTTTTAAGACTTTATTTGGTAGTCAATTCAAATTATGTTTTATGTTTTTAGATTGAATATTGGGTTTTGCGAATATGTGTTTGATAAATCGAAATTCTATTTTGAAAACTGCTTACAAATTATCCGTCTAAACAATGTAAATTCGAAAAATAACATTCTTATATTTTCAATATATTCAAATTTTGAATTTTAAAATTTTAAAAGGCATATTATACTAAAAAAAGATTAAAAAAACATTAACGAATATAGTATTTCAGGTTAAAAAATCAATTCTTTTTGTTACATTAAAATATTTTTGTTATAAACTCAATTATACACACACATATATATACAAATACATTTTTTTTAAATATAAAACTAGTTCATAAATTAATTAGTAGTAGTTTATATTTAACCTAATATTTAGTGACTAACTCGAGTTAGTTTTATGGTTAGGGCAAATATCAATTTATACTTTGAGGTTGTATTAATTTAAACTCTAGACTAAGAATTATATCAATTTAAACCCTAAACTTTAGGAGTTGTATCAATTTTAACCATGAACTTTAGAGTTGTATCAATTTAAACCTCAAACTAATAATTGTATCAATTTAGACCTTGAACGTGAGGTCAAATCGAATTCAGACTCAATTAATTAGTAGTAGTTTATATTCAATCCTGAACTTTTGAGTTATATCAATTTAAACCTCAAACTAATATTTCATGTTATAAACTCAATTATTTTTGTTACATTAAAATATTTTTGTTATAAACTCAATTATACATACATACATATATATATGTACACATATACACACATAAAAAAAAAAAATTTAATATAAAACAAGTTCATAAATTAATTAGTAGTAGTTTATATTCAACCTGATATTTAGTGAGTAATTCGAGTTAGTTTTATGGTTTATATAAATATAGGACAAATATCAATTTATACCCTAAACTTTGGGGTTGTATTAATGTAAACTCTAAACTAAGAATTGTATCAATTTAAACCTTAAACTTTAGGAGTTGTATCAATTTTAACCTTAAACTTTGAGAGTTGTATCAATTTAAACCTCAAACTAATAATTGTATCTATTTAGACCTTGAACTTTCATAATCATATCAATTTAAACCTTAAACTTTTATAAATGTATCAATTTAAATCCTAAACTTTCATAAGTATATCCAAATAAAACATAATAGGGGGTTTAAGTTGATACAATCATGAAAGTTTAGGGTTTAAATTGATATACTTATAAAACTTCAAAGTATAAATTGATATAATTATTAGTTTAGGATCTAAATTGATATGATCCCCCAAAGTTCAGGGTTTAAATCAATATAATTATAAGTTTAGGGTTTAAATTGATACAACACTCGAAGTTCAAAAGTATAAATTGATATTTTTCCTCTAAATATATTATCAAACACATTTAAAAAATAAATAAATTAAAATTTAATTGTAAATCTACTACCAAACATATATCTGAATAACATGAAATACAATTTCATTATCATTGAATAATTGTTTTCAAATTTTGGGTTATTATCTACCAAATAGTCTCTAAATATTTTGGCATTTTATCAGGTGTGTGGATAAACTACACTACCGAAATTTTGATTTTTTTCAACAAAACTTTTTTCGATGCAGAAAAAAGCGGGATAGCTCATTTTTCCCGATGTTATTCTGTGGCGTCGGAGGATGTAGAAATCCCAACGAAAATTGACTAGCATTGGGATAAATTCGGTTATCTCGACGCCTTTTTCTTTGACCGTCGGGATAAACCGCATTAGGAAAAGACTTGTTGGCCTCTCCTGACACTAAAATTACATCGTCGAGAGATAGTGCCTATCCCAGCGATATAGAAGGTTGGAAAATTTTAATTAGAATTATCCCGACGGTATTTCAAACCACCATTGGGAGAACGTACGTATCCTGATGGTTTTACGAGCATCGAGAGAGGATTCAATTAAAAAAATATATTGAAAAAATTTTATCAGCATTATCCCGATGGTGGGTGAAATAACCATCGAGAAAGATATTTAGCCCGATGGTTATAGAAGCGTCAGGGGATGGTGAATATAAATAAAAAGGTTATCGAAATTTTATTAAATTTATCCCAACGGTATGTAAACACAACTGTCGGGATATTGTACTTCGCCTGACAGTGTGTCGGAAGAGGGTCAATTTAAAAACTTGGGGAGTTTTTAGTAGAGTTATCCCAACGATGATCTAAACGACCATCGGGAGAACCTATTTAGCTGACGGTTTTACAATCGTCAGGGGAGGGTCAATTTAAAAAAAGGTTGGGGAATTTTTATCAGATTTATCCCGACGATGGTCCAAACGATGGTTAGGAGAAGGTACTTATCCCAACGGTTGTCCAAAAGCCATCGGGAGATGCTACTTATCTTGGCGATTTTTAGAACATCGGAGAGGGTCAATTAAAACCATACAGTGTAGCTGCCGCCCACAGTTTCTTTCTTCTTTCTTTCTTCTCCTTCTTTCTTTTTTCTTTTCCAGTCTGCTCAATTTTTCCTGACGTTCGGTGTGCCCTCAATCGTCGTCCGCAACCAGGTACGAATTACTTTTTTTTTTTCTTTTTCTATTTTCCCCTTCCCATCCACCCATGGTTGCCTGATTCTCACACTACAAGAAAAATGAGTTCTCTCAATGCCTAAATCGAGCGTCGGGAGTTTGGTCGTCGGGAGAAACAGACTCTCCCGACACCATAAAGGTCCGTTCGGAGTTTTTGGGGAACTCCCGATGCCGTAAAAGCCCGTCGGGAGTTCCCGATTAAAAATGTGCGTCGAGAGTTCCCCCAACGTCCGTCGGGCAATGTCGGGAGATGGGATTTTGTATAAACCAGATCCCTCCTCTCCCTCCCCTCTCCCATTTTTCCCCTCCTTCCCTGTCGCCGCTGCCCCTTCGCCCTCCCCCCACTCCTTTCCCTCCCTCTCCTATTTTCCCCTCCTTTCAGAACGCCGCCATCGTCTCCTCCTCTCGTTCAGCCGCCGCCTGTAATCTTCTCATTTTATTTTCTCTTGTATATTTATTTAAATCATTATTTTCTCTTGTATATTAATTTAATAATTATTAATTGATTAATTTAAAATCATGATTTAAATAATTTATGAAAATTGTTATTGTGTTATTGTAGATGTTTCAATTAATCATTGTATATGTTTTAATTAATCATTATTGATCGATTCCCATTTGTTGTTGAATATGAATTAATTTGACTTTCCAAATACCATTTTCAAAAGCTCCAAAAATTCCCATGGATTGTGGATGTTTCAATTTATGGATTAAGTTGTTATTGAGTTGTTATTGTTGTTGAATGTGAATTAATTTATGGATTGAGTTGTTATTGTTGATTGTAGATGTTTCAATTTATGCAATTTTTGTGGATTGTGGATTAATTTATAGCATGTAATCATGGATTGAGTTGTTATTGTGGATTGTGGATGTTTCAATTTATGCAATTTTTTGGAGTATGAATGTTATTGTGGATTGTTTTTAATTAGTATTGTTTTTTATATAAGCCATGGATTGTGGATGTTTCAACTTACTTAATTTTGGACTTAGTTTAGGGAAAAAACATCAATAACATTAGAGGTAAAAAAAGTCAAATCACGTATTATAAATTAGTTAAAATTTTAAATACTCCAAACAAACATGGAAATTTTTAATCAAAGTTCATGCTTAATAAATACTTTGCCCTTTGTTCTCTAATCCAGGTTATTGTTTTGGATTACAAGTTGGTCATAAAAGATTTATTTTTAAGGATGAATAAAGAATGGATTAAACTAAGGAATAAGATATGGCAATGGAGTATAGAGAAGGAGTATCCCAGTTTTTAGATATGGCAAATTTCATGTTAATGATTCCGGACGAATAAGATGTCCATGCAAGAATTGTATAAATTCAATTTGGAAAAAGATAGTTATTGTGGAACGACATCTATTAACATATGGAATATCTCCCTCATATTGTGAATGAGTATATCATGGAGAGCTAGTAAACTTATCTAGAAGTCATACAAGTCATTCAATATAGAATGTTGAAATAGATAGTATAGAGAATAATATTGTCGAAGAAAATGAGATGTTGAATCTTATAGACGATTTACAAGTTCCAATTGAAAACAAAAATTCAAATGAAGGAAGGATTGAGAATGAAATGTCCTTTAATGGTCAAGAAAGAGATACCAATAACTTATTCGAGGATTTAATGATCGAAGCACGTAATAAATTATACCTTGGTTATTCGCAATTTTCGTTCTTGAACTTTTTAGTGAAGTTAATGCATATCAAAGTTCTCAACGGTTGGAGTAACAAATCGTTTGACATGTTGCTAGAATTGTTAAAAGCAACGTTTCCAGCTGGCACCTATATACCTACTTCCTTTTATGAAGCCAAGCAAAAATTGCATGATTTAGGCCTAGGTTATGAGTTTATTCATGCGTGCAAATTTCATTGTATATTGTATTGTAAAAAGTTTGCAGATTTGCAACAATTCCCCGTTTGTGGTGAGTCTCAATACAAAGTTAATGATGGCAAGGGTAAAAAAATATCACATAAGGTATTGCGTCATTTTTCATTGATATCGAGATTAAAACGATTTTTGCATCAAAAGAAGACGCTTCTGACATGAGATGACATAAAGATAAACGAGTTGAAACGGAGGATGTATTGCGACATCCAGCTGATGCATAGGGGTGGAAACATTTTGAACGTGAATTTTCTCATTTCGCTTTAGATCCCCGAAATGTTTGTTTGGGATTAGCTTCAGATGGGTTCAATCCGTTTGGAAATATGAGCACTTCTTATAGTATGTGATCTGTGGTGATAATTCCTTATAATTTGCCCCCTTGGAAATGCATGAAGGAAATAAACTTCTTCATGTCTTTGCTCATACCTGATCCAAAATCTCCTGGAAAGGAAATTCATGTTTACTTGCAGCCGTTGATTGAAGAGTTGAAAGAGTTATGGACAATTGGTGTGCGAACTTATGATTCTGTTACTGGTGAGTTTTTTCAACTATATGCTATCTTATTATGGACGATTAATGACTTCCCTGCGTACGGTGACCTATCTGGGTGGAGTACAAAAGGTTATCAAGCATGTCCAATATACAAAGAAGATAATTTGTCCTTGGGGATAAGAGGGAAAATATCATTTATGGGACATCAACGTTATCTTCCAGAGAATCATAGTTGGCGTCGAAGTAGACAACATGATGGAAAAGTTGAACGTAGACCTCCACCAGTCGTAATGAATGGAGAAGAGATCTTACAAAAAATAAATACGCTAAACTTTTCTGTGCTTAGCAAACATCCATCGAAGCAAGATAAAAAAAGAAAACGAATTCTAAACTGGACTAAGAAAAGTATTTTTTTTCCAACTTCCATATTGGTCCAGACTATTGTTACGATATAAATTGGATGTAATTATTGAAAAAAACATATGCGATAATTTGGTGGGCACATTGTTGAATATTGAAAGAAAGACAAAGGATACAACGAACGCTCAATTAGACTTACAAGATTTGAAGATAAGAAATGACCTACACTTAATACAGGTTGATAACAAATTTGTAAAACCACACGCAACATGCACATTAACAAATGGTGAACGGATTTCATTTTGTATTTATTTGAATTCAGTGAAATTTTCTGATGGATTCATATCTAACATATCACGATGTGTGAATGACAAAGATGGAAAAATATCGGGGCTGAAAACACACGGCTGTCATGTGTTTCTTCACAGACTACTCCCTATTGGTATTCGAGCATACCTACCGAAGAACGTATCCACTTCTATTGTTGATTTGTGTACATTCTTTCGCGACTTATGTGCAAAGACAATATGTGTAAGTGATTTGAACAGACTACAAGCAAACATCATAGTCATACTTTGTAACTTGGAGAAAATATCCCCGCCTGCCTTTTTCGATGTAATGGTACACCTTGCAATTCATCTACCATATGAAACCATAGTGGTGGGTCCAGTTAGTTACATTTGGATGTATCCTATTGAAAGAAGTTTACGAACATTAAAACAATTTGTACGGAACAAAGCATGTCCCGAGGGGTCTATAGCGGAAGCATATGCAATGAATGAATCATGGAACTTCTGCTCGCGATATCTAAGTGGGATTGAAACGAGATTCAATAGCGATGAACGAAATGATGATAACATTCCTGATCACGAGATATTTGGTGAATTTGAATTATTTAGGTAGAGGGTACAACCATTAGGGGCTTCAATTTTATGGACGCTATCAGTGGAGGAAAAGCATATTGCACATTGGTACATTCTCAACAATTGTAAAGAATTAACAGACTATCGTAAGTACGTTTCAAACTTTTTCCTTTTCTAAATTCTAGGGTAACTCCTTTGATATAACATTTAAATGATCAATTTTGTAGGCAACATTTGAGGTTAATACGTCGTGAAGCTCAAAGCGCCTCTGACTTATATATAAAACATCAACGCAAATTTTCCGATTGGTTCAAATCTCAGGTATACATAGTCATTTTGTAGGCAACAGTTGAGAGATGATTCATTTTTCGTAGTCATTTTTAATGTATAATTAATTATCAGGTTCTACAACGGTGCGAGAGAGAATATATCTCTAATGATTTCTTTTCACTTGTAATGGGACCTTCGTCTGAGGTGCGCTCATACAATGGATGCATTGTTAATGGGGTATGGTTTCACACTATAGAGCGTGATAATTATCGAGCTACACAAAATAGTGGAGTCTAGTGGCCGGGGAGATCAGTAAGAATGTAAGTGTGGATAACAATTTCTACGGTGTTGTAGATGAAGTATTAGATTTCCAATATGTGAACATAAGACATGTTTTCTTATTGAAGTGTAGATGTTTTCTTGTTGAAGTGTGTTTATAAATGTTTACGAAGTTTAATGTGTTATGGGAGGGGACGGGGTTGAGATTGGGTTAAACCATTTTGGGGACAAAGTTTGAGTTTTATGTGTGTTGGTTCTTGTTTACTCGTTTTGTGTGTTTTTGATGTTCAGGAGGTTCCATGTTTGTCGTGTGGGCTGGGTAGAGTTTCATTACACCCGTCTTGTCCTTGAACTTGGAGTTCTTGTGTGTTTATGAATGTTTACGAAGTTCTAATGTGTTCTTGGGGGTGGGTTGAGATTGGGTTAAACCATTTTGGGGACAAAGTATGAGTTTTATGTGTGTTGGTACTTATCGTGGGGGGTGGGTAGAGTTTCATTACACCCGCCTTGTCGTTGAACTTGAAATTCTTGTGTGTTTATGAATGTATACGAAGTTTAATGTGTTGTGGAGGGGGGAGGGTTGAGATTGGGTTAAACCATTTTGGGGACAAAGTTTGAGTTTTATGTGTTGGTCCTTGTTTACTCGTTTTGTGTGTTTTTGATGTTCGAGAGGTTCCATGTTTGTCGTGGGGGGTGGGTAGAGTTTCATTACACCCGTCTTGTCCTTAAACTTGGAGTTCTTGTGTGTTTATGAATGTTTACGAAATTCTAATGTATTGTTGGGGGGTGGGTTGAGATTGGTTTAAACCATTTTGGGGATAAAGTTTGAGTTTTATGTGTGTTAGTCATTGTTTACTCGTTTTTTGTGTTTTTGATATTCGGGAGGTTCCATGTTTGTCATGGGAGGTTGATAGAGTTTCATTACAACAGTCTTGTCTTTGAACTTGGAGTTCTTGTGTGTTTATAAATGTTTACGAAGTTCTAATGTGTTGTTGGGGGGTGGGTTGAGATTGGCTTAAACCATTTTGAGGACAAAGTTTGAGTTTTATGTGTGTTGGTCCTTGTTTACTCGTTTTGTGTATTTTTTTATGTTCGGGAGGTTCCTTGTTTGTCATAGGGGGTGGGTAGAATTTCATTACACCCGTATTGAAGTTTGAACGTGTTGTGGATGTTTACCGATATGACATTTGAATGTTTTTGTTTTATTGTAGAATGCTGTTCGGAGATGAGCTGGGACAATTGTTGAAAATGTTATGTTCCAAACGTGTTCTAGATGTTGTTTTCATTTTATTTCTTTTATGTATTTGTGATATGAATGTTTATGAACTTCTAGTATCGAATTTGTTTGGATATTGTAATTTTTTTTATTTACTTGTTATAATATGGACTTCATTTTCGTTGTTTGATTATGTGAATCTTTATTTGGTTTATTATGTTTTACAGGTTATTCAGATCAAATTTTAAAAAATTAAAAACGATAAATTAAAAATATTCGATAGATAATTTTCAACTAATGAATGAACTCCCCACGCATTAAATAAAACCGTTGGGAGTTCTGAAATTTCAGATGCATGGAACAACCGTCGGGAGTTCGAGAACTCCCGACACACGTTAAACGGTGTCGGGAGTTAATCGGGGAACTCCCAACGCACATATAGGGTGTCGGGAGTTCTAGAATTTTGGAATTTATTTTATAAAATACCACAAAATTTCACAAAATTTCACAAACGTCGGAAGTCCCTATATGTGTGTCGGGACTTCCCCGACTCAACTCCCGACGCCATTTTAAAGTGCGTCGGGAGTTCTTCTCCCAATGGGTTTCTCCCGACCAAATGCCCGATGACCCTTTATTCGTTGGGAAAGGCTCTCTCGACGCGTTTTCCTCACTTTTCCGACGAATTGTGACATCGGGAGAAGTCAGTAGTGCCGCATTGTTTTTTTTTTTTTTTTTTTTAATTTGGGTATTCAAAATTTCATACCTAGTTGTTGTAATTGCAAATTAATTCTTGGTAAGACTATCCTTCAAGTTATCGGATACTTATTTATTTATTTATTTTGAAGTATGTGTTTCTTAGTGCACTACAAAATGTGGGTCATCTCCTAGTTTAGCAGTTTGATCTTTAAAGAAGGTGTTAGATCATTTTTTTGGTCAATAGATTTCTTCAATTGGATTCGTGGATTTTCTTGCTCATCATCCGTTATCAATTTTTAAATTTCATGATTTAATAAAATTGAGTCTGGATAAGTTTGACGCTGGAAATTTTGAGATTGGATATATGCAGGAAATAGATTATAGAAAATAAATTTGTGCCCTTGACATTGGTTTTTGGATTAGTTGTGTTATAATGGTTTTTGTATTGAATTGGTCAATTTGGATTATTATTCACGTATTTTTTTGGTGGAGCTAGTTAATCTTGGTCTAAATTGTTAAATGCTTCAATTTTGTAACATTCATGTTGAAAGTCTTGCCTTTTGTACAGGGGTTGTACGTACTTTAGCTATCAATTCTCATTTCTTATTGCTATGTGAACGTGAGGAGGATTTATGAGTAATAATTGACATAGACCCTAAAAAGACCAATAAAGTACACATGGATTTGGGGTATATATCAATTAATACGACTTGTTAGTAGTTTGATAATGGCCTTTTGTATTTTTCAGTAACCTAAATCTTTCATCTCAAATTCACTACTCAATCGTTTCTTAAGATCACAGATTTCAGAATAATTCTTAGACACCAGAATCATATCATCTACATACAGAAGTAGATAAGTATATGTACCTTTCTGAGAATAGTTTCTAGTACACGCAGGTACCATATGATTCCTGTGAAACCCCTGCTTCAGAATAAAGGTGTCAAACCTAATAAACCATTGTCTCGACGATTGCTTCAGTCCATAAATGGACCTGTGAAGACGACAAAACCATGTCTTCCTTTCCTTTCACCTCATAGCCCTTAGGTTGAGCCATGTAGATCACTTCCTCCAATTCACCATGAAGGAAAGCTGTGGTAATGTCCATCTGTTCAACAAACATATCAAAGTGAACAACAATAGATAAAATTAATCGAATGGATGAATGCCTCACCACCGGAGAGAAAATCTCATGAAAGTCAACTCCCTTCTTTTGAGTGTAGCCCTTGGCTACCAATCTAGCCTTATACCTAGGCTTGCTGTCACCTCCTGTACCCGGCTTGATTTTATAAATCCACTTTGACTGAATGAGTTTCTGATTAGGAGGCTTTGGAACCAATGACCATGTCTGATTCTTTTGCAACAAGAACAACTCTGCTTCCATAGCATTCTTCCACTGTTCCTTCGAATCAGATACAATAGCCTCCTCAAAAGTAAGAGGCTCTGCTTCAATACTATCAGCTGCATAAGTAAGAGCATAAACAACTAAATCAACATAACCATACCTCGTAGGAGCTTGCCTCACCCGCTGAGGCCTATCACGTGTAAGCTGATAGTTCTGTAGGTCACTGCCACTTGAGCTTTCTTCACCAAAAGCTCCCTCATCAATCAAAGTTCTCTGCAGTTGAGGTTGTCTATCATCAGAACTGGATGATTGATCACTGGAATCACCTGAACTAACTGATGGTTGTGCTTTAGAATCAATTCTAACATCTGCCTCAACCTGATCAACTGTCTGCTGCTTTTGCTGCTCTTTGACACGAAAGGGTATCTCTGTTTCATTAAAGGTCACATCTCTACTGATAATGCATTTATTTCTGCCCTCTTCCAAGCACCAAAATTTATATCCTTTAACACCCAGAGGATAGCCAATAAACATACATTTCAGTGCCCTCTTGTTCAACTTTCCTTCCTTAACATGAGCATAAGTTGAACATCCAAACACTTTAAAATGATCCAAGCTTGGAGCTTTTCCTGTCCATATCTCCTGAGGAGTCTTTAGGCCTAAAGCGGAAGACGGGCTCCTATTAATAAGATAACAAGCTATTTGGGCAGCTTCCCCCCAAAATTTCAAGGGTAATGAAGCATTTGTCAAGAGACATCTTGTACGCTCCATAATTGTTCTGTTGAACCTCTCAGCTAAACCATTCTGCTGAGGCGTGTACGTAACAGTGAAATGCCTCGTAATTCCCTCAGATTTGCAAAATTTATCAAATTTGTGATTCACAAATTCTAAACCATTGTCTGTGCTCAGATATTTTACCTTCCTGCCTGTCTGGTTCTCAACCTACTTTTTCAGTTCAAGAAATTTTCCAAAAGCTTCATCCTTCTGTTTTAGTGGATACATCCACATCTTTCTTGAAAAATCATCAATGATTGACATAAAGTATCTCGAATCTCCCATAGAAGGTACCTTTATAGGACCCCACAAATCTGAATGAATATAATCTAAAATTTCTTTAGTAGAATGCTTCCCTTTCCCAAACTTCACTCTGATAGACTTTCCCATTATACAATTTTCACAAAATGGGAGTTCAATGTCTTTAACTCCTCCAAGCAAACCTTGTTGTGAAAGAGCTTGTAGACCTCTTTCACTTACATGAGCCAATCTGTTATGCCATAACATAGATTTATCTGTTTCTTTCCTAGATGCAATAGTAGCACTACCTGAAACTGCAGCACCTTCCAACACATAAAGACCATTCCTCAAGTTCCCCACAGCTTAACCAAAGAACCCTTGATAACCTTCAAACTCCATTCTCAAATTTATAAGAATAACCTGCACTATCTAATTTGCCCAGAGAAATTAGATTTTGTTTGAGTTCTGGAACATACCTTACATTTGTAAGAATTCTGATCATACCATCATGTGTTGCAATTCGAACTAACCCAATTCCTTTTACATCACAAACACCATTATCACCAAGCAGAACTGATCCCCCATCATTTTTCTGAAAGTCAATCAAGAAATCCTGATTAGAAGTCATGTGAAACGTGCACCCTGAATCCATGATCCAAGCATTCTGAATGTCCCTACTAGACACCATCAAAACCTTTGCTGAATCATACCCATCAGAAATATTTGCTGCACTAGAATCCCCTATATGCTTGCTACTTGATGCTTCCTTGTTCTTCTTTAAAGGGAAATTCTTTCTAAAGTGTCCTTCTTTATGACATAGGAAACACTTTTTGCTTTTTCCCTTTGATTTCGACCTGGATCTCGACTCCTTTCCTTTTCCGTTCTTTTTCTCATTTCTGCCTCTGGCCATGAGTAACTCTCCATCCTTGCGTTCCTTTTTAATCTCGAGATTTCTCATTCTCAAGGCATCCAACACTATATCCATGGACAATGAATCTCGTCCATATTTAATAGCTGCCTTAACTTCTCGATACGATTCTAACAAAGGATTCAGAAGAATAACTGCTTGATTTTCATCCGACAACTTCTCACCGATGTTATTGAGATCAACTATAATCTTCTAGAATTCATCTAGGTTTTCTTCTAAGCCTTTACTTGAGTCCATCTTATATCCAAACAATTTTTCCTTTAGATATAATTTATTTGGCAAGGACTTGGTCAAATAAAGACTTTCCAATTTCTTCCACAACTCCGCTGTAGTAGTGACCTCATCTACTAGCCTAAGCACTCCATCTGACAGATATAGAATTATTGTTGAATAGGTCATCTCATCCATATCCCTTTTTTCAGCTTCTGTAATTGTTGGTGGAAGGTTATGTTTGTCTAAGATTTTGGCTACCTTTTGTTGTACCAGAATAACCTTAATCTTTTTCCTCCATAACCCGAAATCACCTTTCCCATCAAATTTAACAACTTCGAACCGTGAAGACATTGAAGCCATCCGTCAAATTAATTCCAACAAAAAAACTTGAACAAAGAATATGTCAGCACACACTACCGCACAACCTCTTTGAATCAACTGGAGCTCTGATGCCACTTGTGAGAGTTTCTGAACCTAATTTAGATGACCAAACAGAACGCAAACAATCAGCAGAAATAAATCGAAAGTAATAAAGAACACCAAGATATATAGTGGTTCAACCAGTTTGGTCTACATCCACTTTAAGAACCAGCTTGAATTAATTTATTAATGAGCAATAAAGGAATTTTACAAATTACAGATAATCAACAAAATCACCAATCTATAATTTTAAGTATCCACTGATACCGAGAGATCCGCACACAACATCGCCTCTGAAAACTGAGAACAACCCATTGCAAAACAGCCCAAAAAAGTGTGTTATCGCCTCTGACCGGCGAATCACGCATAGGCCCGCGCGTATCTCTCAATGCTGTCGGAAGCAACCACCATGGCGAAACCGAACTGCCTGCTACTTAGATCGGCTAACCTCCCAGACCGGACCACGAAAACCTCCCACGCCGTGAACTTCAAAGACCGAACCGCCTTACGGAAACCTCCCACGCTGCCCGCTGATATGCAAGCACCACGCTCATCGATCGATCGTGATCTACTTCCACCGGCGGCCTCCGATTAGTGTCCCAGGCGGCTTTCTCGATTTTGGTCTTGCGTTAGTCCCACTCATCTTTGCCAGCTGCTGCTGCTTATTTTTTCGCGGCAAAAGGAGACCCACGAAAAAAAGGCCCTAATTTTGGAGAAGATAGGGATAATTACAAATTTGCCACTGCTCAATAATTACAATAATGCCATTGGGCCTTTAAATTTCCAAAAAATCCAATAAAAAACCACTTAAAAAACTTGTTATTTTCTACATTTCACAACTTACATATTGTTGTATAACATCTATATTTTTGTTTGTACAAGAACAAGGGTAAGTCACACTAATGAGGAGGCATTAATGGAGTATTTGGAGCCTGAGCATATTGGTGAATCATCCTCTGTGAGAGATAATTTAGGTTATTTTATATACACGTGTTATTTTTATTAAAAAAATATATAATTTGTATTTAAACTAATGTTTAATTAAGCTAACAACGTATAATTTCTTCAGAAGCCAATTGTACGACTAATAGGATGGGACGTGGATAATCTCGGAATATTGATTTGGATAAATATGTCCAAGCATTTGGGAGAATTCCTATCGAGATCGACCCTATATGAGAGAACCAATTTGTAACAATGCAACAAATTTTAGTAATGTCATTGGTACCAAAGTTCGGGAATCCTTTTCTGTTCGTTATGGAACATGGAAAGAGGTAACAATAGAAACTAAAGAGCTTGTTAAAAGTCAATTAATGGTAAGATGGTTATTTTATATTTTACAAATTATATATATGTGTAAATGGATACTAATTAGTTTTTTTTAAAAAAAAAATTAGAAACATTTTGTGTTTGACTTGTCCAATTGGTCAATGATTTCATCGATGAATAGAAGAAAAATTTGTTTAAAGAGTATTCGGCGGAACTACATAAACACTATAAAAATATGCAAGTCCTAAAGAGGTATGAGCGCACCCACCGAATCGATTTAAAGACGCCATCAAAGATTGATACTTTTTATGCACCAAGTTTCAATCCACCTAATGGAAAGTAAGAACTTTTGTGTTTATTTTGGTTTACTTACATTTCAATTGCTCATTCCCTCTTAATTTCTCATTTTCTTTGAAAGTGGCAGAGACTAATCAAAAGAATCGGTTAGCTCTAAAGTTCACTCATACAGCTGGTTCTAAGACTTTCATACGCATATGAGAACCACGGTAGAAATAAAAGTATTTCTGTATTTGATTTCTAAGAAAGTATTATTAATATCTTCTATGTGAGCTGTTTTACAGAAAGGATCCGCCAATCAAATAATGGACCTAGTAGACTTATTTAAGCGTACGCGCTCTAACAGTGACAACTCATTTGTTAATCAGGCCGCTAATGATGCATCTGTAAGTTTTTATTCCGCAATGTAACTTTATTTATAAACAATTTTCATACAATAATTAGACATAATTATTGATATATAGTCCAATGGTCGAGTTGGGAGAAACCTCCACCCAGGAAAGGTCTGAACCAATATCGGAAGAAGAAATATGCAAGCAGGTGTTAGGCACAGGATTGAGCCTTCGTAGGACACCAAAGTGTAAAAAATAAAAAATAAAAAGTTTCAAGTGCATCCTCCTTGAATGTTATAAAGGAGTAACAACAAGAGATAGAATCCTTAAGGGCTAGATTGGTTATATTAGACGAACTAAAAAAAAGAAGACAAACTGAGATGGATGATATGAAAGCTATGATCTTACAACTCATGAAAGATAAATCGAACTAGGTATGAACTCATCAACTTTCACAATAAACTAATTAGAAGACTACGTATGTTGTTATCCAGCAATTATGCTAACAACATAAACACATGTATGTAAAGTATAGTTAATGTTCTGAAGTCGAGTTTTAAGTTTTATATTGAGTTCGAGATTAATATTGAGATGAGAGATTGCATAAATTTCATTTATATTTGTTAATATTCTTATGTTGGGTTTAAAATTGTTATAGGGGTCAATTTATGTTTAAGTTTAAGTTTCCACATAAGTTCTATATTGAGTTTGAGTTTGAAATATGTAAATATGAGTTGGTTTGTTTCAATTAGTTAATGTTTTCAATTGAGTTTTAAATTCTATATTGAAATTGAGAATAATTTTGAGATGGGTATATGCTATATTGAGTTTATGTTTAAAATAAGTGGGGCGGGGGAAGGGGGAAGATTGAATAAAGTTCATTTGAATTTGTTCATATTCTTATGTTGGGTTTAAAATTGGTGTAGGGGTAAGTGTATAATTATGTTTAAGTTTAAGTTGGATTTTAAGTTCTATATTATGTTTGAGATTGAAATATGTAAATATGAGTTGGTTTGTTTCAATTCTTAATGCTTTCAGTTGAGTTTTAAGTTATATATTGAGATTGAAAATAATTTTGAGATGAGTATATGCTATATTGAGTTTGTGGTTAAAATAAAAGGGAGGGGAGATTAAATAAAGTTCACTTGAATTTGTTCATATTTTTATGTTAGGTTTAAAATTGGTAAAGAGGTAAGGGGAAAATGTATAATTATATTTAACTTTAAGTTGGGTTCTAAGTTCTATATTGAGTTTGATATTGAAATGTATAAATATGAGTTGGTTTGTTTCAATTTGTTAATATTCTTAGGTTGAGTTTTAAGTTTTATATTCATTTTGAATAAAGTTCATTTGAATTTGTTAGTGTTTTTATGTTGGCTTCCTATTCGTATAGGGGTGATTGTCTAATTATGTTTATGCTTAAGTTGAGTTTTAAGTTATATATTGATATTGAGATTGTTATTTATATGTAAATTTGAGTTGGTTTGTTTCAATTCATTAATGTTCTTAGTTAAGGTTTAAGTTCTATATTCATTGAGATTGGTATATTATATATTGAGCATTAAACTTATTTAGATATCTCGAGATTTATGTTGAAGATGCATCTCCCTACAAGCTTAATTAGGTTGTAGAATTGTGTTTTATAGTTAGTTTGTTATTATGTAATGTTATTTTGGAGTTAAGGATTTGTGGATATTATGTTATATTTAAGACCAATAGTATTAGTAGTTATTTATTTGACAAATATTTAAGATTTAAACATGTTTTCTAGATATTATTTAATATTGTAGACATCTAATTAATTTTAGCAATTTTTATTTTAGTTTATTTAATATTTGTAAGATTCAAACATGTATGACATTTGTAAAAAAAAATAAAAACAAATATAAAATTTAGTAAATAAAGAATAAAGATATATTCAACTCTTAAATATGTAATCTCGACAATACATGGGTCGGGAAAAAGTGTAATCTCATGCTTGTTTTTTTTTTTTTTTTCCAATGTTAAAATAGGTATAAGGGTTGGAAAAAGTGTAATTTCACGCTAAAATAGTTTTGAAGAAAAATTTTACCGACGGTAGGATTGTCGAGTAAGCGTCAGGATAAGTAACCATCCTCAGATGCCAAAAAGAACTGTCGGCATAAACTGACTTTTCCCAATGGTAGAAATTTATTCTTACCATCGGGAGAAATAACTTGTTCGGATGGTATCATTTAGGGTCGGTAAAAAACCCCATCCTTGTTCCGTCGAGATACCTTTTCTCTTTCCCCTCGATAAAGTTTTTTTTAGATGGGAAAGGTTTTTCCGATGATGCTATCCAGACGATACTATCGATGATTGGATTACCGTCGGGATAGCTTTTGCCGACAATGTTTTAAACTTTTTCCGACGATTACCTTCGTCGAAAAATGTCTAAATTCTTGTAGTGTTAGTATTGAAAAAATGAATCAACATAGTTACTAGACAAGTATCGTTCTAAAAAAGATATTTTTTTTCTCTTTGCTTTTTTCATATTTTTTCCCTAACTAAAATCATGGTACATATAAATTTTTTATCAAACATGCATGCCAACATTTTCATCAATATTAGTAGATTTTCATCGGTTCTTGTTAAAATATTTATATTTATAACCTTATCCATACACTTTTTTTTTAATATTAATAGGATGATTTAACTATTCAACATCGACCAAATGCCACTATGGTAAATATAATATGCATACATATCTTAACTAGTTTAAACAACCATCAAAATATATGTGTACATTAATTTAAATATGTTTTTTAAAAAAAATCTAAACTCGAGGTAAAATATCTTTCTATTTTCTAAGCACTCTGTTTAATTCTCAGCTGCAAACAGTTTTCCAAGCTCTAGAGAGACCATATGGAAATCAATTTCACACTATTCTTGCAGGTCGGGAAGGAGAAATAGATCCCGACAATAATAATGATTTTTTCGAATTTATTCATTGAATTTAAAAAATAGAAAAAAAGATATGTTGAAATTTTTGTGGAGTTATTTGGTTGAATAGATTGTATGAAATATAACAAGTGGGGCTTGCCATGCGCATGCACCCCGCCACCCTTTAATAATTAAAAACAACTTTACTTTCTAAAATAGTCTCTAATTAGAAATATTTTGAGACTCCTTTTCAGGTTAATTAGAAAAATAGGGTTGTTTTAGATTTTAATTAGGTAAAAGGAGGAGTTTTCAAATTATTTAGAAAAAAATGGGTGGTTTTTTTGTGTTTATCCGATTGTTTCTCTTCAAGAGACGCATTCATAAATATTTTATTATTTTTTTTACCCGTCTCCCCTCAAATTTATATAAATAAATTAAAAAAACGAAAGGTCAAATCACTCTGAATGCGTATGTTGAACCGACGCATCCAGACTCGCCTGTCGCGCCTCGTTGATCGTAAGTTCATGAGTTGCTTTTTAATTTTGTCTTTTTCCACTTCAATATCAACATAGATTTTAACTGTTTTTCCCTCATTTTCTTCACCTCACTTCCTTCAACAGATGCATTCAGGCTCGCCTACCACGCCTGCCGTGCCTCGTTGATCGTGAGTCCATGAGTTGCTTTTTAATTTTTTCTCTTTCCACTACAATATCAACATAGATTCTACCTGTTTTTCCCTCATTTTCTTCCCATCACTTCCTTCAACAGATGCATTCAGGTTCGCCTGTCGTGCCTACCATGCCTCGTTGATCGTGAGTCCATGAGTTGCTTTTCAATTTTGTCTTTTTCCACTTCAATATCAACATAGATTCTACCTGTTTTCCCTCATTTCCTTCACCTTCTTCTTCATTTTCTCCATAAACACCAATCTAGAACCAGTCTTCCATCTCCTTCATATTGTCTCCCTGACCATTCTTTTAACATCTTCAAAATATTTTTCCCCAAAATTTAACGGCCATCATAATTTCCACCATCTTCATATTATTAATTTGTTTCAGTATAATATTTCTTTTGGTAAGTTGATATATTTTTGTTATTTAATAAAATATTAAGTTTTTAATAATTTTGTACTGGTTTTTTTTATTATTATTTTATTTATGGTGGATATTATTTTGGAGAAAAATTCTATAAACTATCATTCCAAGTTTTTTTTAGTAAGGTGCAACATTTTTCTTTTAGTAAGTTGATAGATTTTTAATAGAAAATTAATTTTTTTTTTATAATTTTGTATTGATTTTTTTTTATAGTGGATTAACTTTTTTGTATTGATTCTGATAATTATTTTGATAGTGGGTTAGTTTCATAGCTTCTCATAAGGGAGAATTACATGTAATTACCATTGGGTTATATATGCTTAGGTTAACTATTAAAAATAGGTTATTAGACTTCTAAATGGTTCTAGTTTTTTTTAAAAATTTCAATAAGTCAATGACCTATTAAACTCAAAATCAAATGTACTATAAAAAGCTTATCAGATGGACTATAAAAAAAAACTTACAGATTTATTAGACACTTTTAAAAATGTAAAGTAATTGTATACAGACTACAAAAAAGAAAAAAAAATAATGTAGATTTTTTAATAGTGGATATTATTTCTTTATTTTATAGTGGATTAATTGGAGAATTTATTTTATAGTGGGTTAATTGGACGTTTTATTTCTCAAATTAAACAAAAATGTAAATGTCTAAAACGTCCATAATTTTGTATTTATTTTTTTATTTTGTTTACAGTGGATATTATTTATGAGAAAAAATCTACAATCAATTTATGCATATAGTTATTTACTTTTATCTGAAACGATGTATTTATGATTGCATATTAAATGTTTGAATGTTAATGTTATTGTTATTATTGTTGTTGTTATGTTTACAATTTATTTAGTCATCGATTTATTCAGTCATTATCATTATTATTATGTTTACAATTTATTTTGGAATTTTCTGTTACATATATTTTGTGTTATAGGCACTAGATTAAGTTGTATTATTCACCCTAATATTATAACTTTTATGATGATTAAAAAACAAAGATTCATGTCTATATAAAAGAATATTCATCCTTGATTTCCAAAATGAGGATGCATGTCTATGGTAAGAATATTTATCATTAATATATTTTTGTTATTTATAAAAAATCATTTTTCACATGACTTTGTACCTATTTTATTATTATTATTATTATTTTGTTTAAGGTGTATATTATTAAAAATATATATATATTCCTTTATAAAAATAGGAAACTTGAAACAAAAAATAGGAAATGAGAATGTTATCCAATTTGCATCCAAATATGTTAATTAAGCATTTTTTTTTTGTTAAGAATTAAAAGCTAATTTAATAACGCATACTTTCTATTTTCAACCTATTGTTCGAACAAACATTTTTTAACAAATAAATTGACTGTGAACTTAAGTTCAAATGTTAATTTAACATTTTTTTTTATGAATGTGTCTCTTGCAGCCTTTTTTTATTTTATTTTTATATGAATGTGTCTTTTCAAGAGACGCATTCACGGAAGACGGGTAAAAAAAATATTCATGAATGTGTCTCTTCGACGCATTCAAATAGAGACAAAAAAACCACCATTTTTTCCTAAATAATTTGAAAATTCTCCCTTTTACCTAATTAAAATCTAAAACAACCCTATTTTTCTAATTAACCTCTTTATGTCAAAAATGCTCCTGAAATTTCCAATGTTTCAAAAATACTCTTAAACTTTCAAATAATACCTTTACCATTAGTTTTGGATGGAAACCGTATAAGTTTTTTTAAAAAAAATACCCCTGAACTTTCAAAACATTTCAAAAATACCATTAACTTAATAAAAGTTCAAAAGTACCTCAACCGTTAATATTTGAACAAAAATCATTAATTTTTCGTGGCAAAAATAACTTTAAAAATTAAAAAAAATAAAAAAAAATACCCATACTGATCACTTTGTTTAAAGTTTTTTTTAAGTTCGAAAAGAATCAATTTTAAAATAAATTATATAGATATCCTCCTTTTTTTCATATAGCTACTCTCATATTTCTCTTGATTTTCAAATTCTTAGCTTATACTAATTTTCTCAACAACCAAAATAAAAACTAAAATTGTAAGTTAAAACATAAAATACCACAAAATTTCACAAAATTTCACAAAATTCCAAAATCAAAATCTCCTCTTAAACATACCAAAATGATAAAATAGTCAAATAAAAAAAGTATCAACCTAAATCATGTTGGTTCTTAGGAATTTAATATTTATTTTAGTTCTTAAATAGGTTATTAAGCAAGCCGTCGGTACGTTTCGGATGAAATTCAAACTTAAATGGAGCAATTAGCAAGCAATGGGGGGCAAAACGATGAAATCGAGCAAAGAGAGGTAAGTCGTTGCACAAGTGCTACGACACGTGTGCCCCGCGCCATTCATAGAGACAGTCTGCTAAGCAAGTGTCG
Source organism: Benincasa hispida (assembly GCF_009727055.1). Lineage (NCBI taxonomy): Eukaryota > Viridiplantae > Streptophyta > Magnoliopsida > Cucurbitales > Cucurbitaceae > Benincasa > Benincasa hispida. The sequence continues at coordinate 21,465,948 of NC_052351.1, forward strand.
CAGTCCTGCCCTGTGGTGCCACATCGCTCTCAATTTGATACACGTGCATGAAGAGACACTCCTTCCAATTTGCTCTCCAAGGCACTTCGTTAGGGGGCCTTCAGCGTCACAGAATTTTGGTATGTTTTGGTTGTTGAGAAAATTGCTGTAAGCTAAGAATTGAATTAAGAGAAATATGAGAGTACCTATATGTACGATAAATAATCAAATACTTTTTTTTATTTGACTATTCATCGTTTTGGTATGTTTCAAGAGGAGATTTCGATTTTGGAGTTTTATGAAATTTGTTGGTATTTTATGTTTTAACTTAATTTTTTTGTTTTTGTTTTGGTTGTTGAGAACATTGGTGTAAGCTAAGAATTGAAAAATTAAGAGAAATATGAGAGTACCTATATGAAAAAAAGTGAGGATATCTATATAATTTATTTTAAAATTAGTTTTTTCGAACTTAAGAAAGCTTCAAACAAATTGATCAATAGGAGCATTTTTTTAAAGACATTTTTGTCACAAAGAATTAACGATTTTTGTTCAATACTGACGGTGAAGGTATTTTTGAACTTTTATTAAGTTAAGGGTATTTTTTAAACGTTTGAAAGTTCAGGGGTATTTTTAAAACAAAACTTTAACGGTTTCCATCCAAAACTAACGTTAAGGGTATTCTTTGAACTTTTTTTTGAAGGTTTAAGTGTATTTTTCAAACTTTTGAGACTTCAAGGGCATTTTTTACACAAACTGTAAAGTTTAGGAGCATATTTTTAATTTAACCTATAATTTATTTTATATGTATATGTGACTATTGAAGAAAAAATTTTGGACCAATCACAAACCGCCAATCATTTACTAAATTAATGACGAAATTCCAAATCATCCTATTCTTTCTTCGATGCCTGAGAAAAAGAGGAATCAATGAAGGCTTTGGTAGAAGCGCATTCAACCATTAATTTGGACCAAAGCTACAATTCCAACTAAAAAGGATAGGTTACTACTGGCTAAGAATGATCTAAGATTCGATAAAGTATGCAAAGAACTGTGAGGCTTGTCAATACCATGCATTCATTCATCAATTGCCCGAGCCTCTGCATCTGACTATAGTTTTGTGGCCATTTAAAGCGTCGGGACTTGATTTTTTTGGCCCTATAACACCTAAGTCATCAGCAGGACATTCTAACATCCTCGTAGCCACTGATTACTTTTCAAGGTGGGCCAAGACCATCGCTTTGCGAGAATCTAAGAAAGAAAATGTGGTGGACTTTATCCGCATTCACATCAACTATCGGTACGGTATCCCCTATCGTATTATGACAGATAATGGGAGTCAGTTCTTCAATGGCTTGATGGACAGGTTGTGTGAAAAGTTCAAGTTCAAGCAATTCAACTAATCCATGTACAACATTGTTGCAAATGGGCTGGCAGAGGTATTCAACAAAACGTTGTGCAACCTGCTGAAGAAAATTGTCCCTAAATCAAAGATAGATTGGCAAGAGAAGATTTGTGAGCCATTGTGGGCTTATCGAACCACTCAACGTACCCCTATAGAAGTCATACCATACTCTCTTGTTTATGAAGTATAAGCTATCCTCCCTTTGAAAAAAGAAATTTCGTCACTAAGGATGGCGGTGCGATAGGGATTGACTATAGAAGACAATGTCAAGTTACGTCTTCAAGAGTTAGAAGCATATGATGAAAGATGACTGGAAGCTCAACACACATTGGACTGTTACCAAGCACGAATGTATAAAGCTTTTGATAAGCATGTGAAACCTCGATTTTTTCAAGTCAGTGATCTGGTGCTTCCTGTAAGAAGACCCATTATCACGCCGAGACATATGGGAAATAAATTCATACCTAAATGGGATGGACTTTACATCGTCAAAGAGGTCTACATATATGGAGCAGATAAGATCGTTGATCAAGACGAGTTAAGAATTGGCCCAATCAACAACAAGTTTCTTATGAAATTTTATTCTTGATAAATGTTAAAAAAAAACCGTGATAAAAAAAACTCCTTATCGTAAGAGTATAAACTGCATGGTGCTCCGAGTCTGCATGAGCTTACAAAGTAAACAACAAGAAAAAATATTTTACACTATGTTATGACTTGATCCATATTCATTATAAAGGGCACGTAAGCATCTTGAAGAAAACTTCAAGTTCAGTCCAGTAAAAGAAAAAAAATCAATTGAACCACGTCACGACTTGATCCCTTTCTTAAAGGGTACATAGAGAACTTAAAGAAATTAATTTCAATCCAAGAAAAAAGTCACCACCACCTAAAGTGTGACACTAGAAAATTAATGATGTTCATCTGTATTAAAGAATGTAACTAAGAATTGAGGACGACCTTAATGGATGTAATTCAACAAATCAAAGATGTCTATCCTTATTGGGGGAAATCCAAAAAAANTTATTTTTAATTCAGATACACAGTACACATTACAGGGACAGATATAAATAATCAAACAATAAGAAACCCTAGACTGATAAAAGGCAAAAACGCCCTTAGGGCTAAAATATAATTTCAACATTTACTATTGTTGAATATGTAGCATGTGTTCCTATCAAAAAAAAAAAAAGTGTAGCAATAGGAGTAAGACACTGCAAGTTAGCTGCTTATAAGGGCATTGCTTAACTAAAGATCAACGTTTCATCTTCAAGTTTAGAAGTTCTTCAAAATCAAGTTTAAAGGTTTCATTGATGCTTCCTCAAATTCAAATTGGTTTCATCAAGGCTTGTTCAAATGCAAGCTCGGAGATTTTGCCGAAGCTTTCTTAATAAGCAAGTGTTCAGGATTCGTCAATGCTTCTTCAAGTTCAAGTGAGAAGGATCCTCTGATGTTTCATCAAACTCAAGTTCGGAGGATTCATCGATCCTCCATCTTCATACTCAGGTTTGGAGACTTTGTGATGTCATTTATATGCTTAAGTCACAAAGTCAAGCTTAACGTGGAAGGCGAAAAGTCAAGACCTATGCAGAAGAAGGAAAAGCAAGTCAAATGCAAACTTGTCAACTGCGAGAAAGACAATTTTGTTGTGACTTTACTTCATCAAGTCCAATTGCTTGGCTCTACCTCATATGCAGGATTAAGTCAAGTCTATATAGCTTTGTTTCATCTGTAAGATCAAGTCTGGTTTTCTTGGATTCGCCTCATATGTGAGATCAAGTCTGGTCTGCTAGATTCTACTCATATGCAAGATCAAGTCTGATATTTCTAGTTGTGCTCATACGCGGAATCAAGTTTGGTTCGCCTCTTCACCTCATATGCGAGATTAAGTTCGACAGTCTAACTTCGCCTTATATGCAAGATTAAGTCAAGTTTGCATGACTACGCTTCATATGCCAGATCAAGTCCGGTTTGCTTAGATCTACCTTATATGTGAGCTTAAGTTCGATCCGACTGGCTCCGCCTCATATGCGAGATTAAGTCTAGTTTATCCAGCTCTACTTCAAAGCTCGATGCCACATCTGCCTCATCTTCAAAACTCAATGGTGTATCTGCCCCATTTTCAAAATTGGATCAAAGAGTGGCATAATAAAGTTGTTTAGACCTTTTCGGGGTCATCCCTATGTGAACCATGTTGGGGTTGATGCCCTAAAGTCTTGTGTCATGTGGTTTGTAAACAGTTTGTACGAACGCTTGTGTTGTATAATATATGATATTTACTTCTCATCTTGGTTTTGCTCAGTTGTATGTTTTATTTGCTTTACCACAAACCAATAAATATAAAATCCCTAGTTATCTGTATGTAACTTAAGCATGTATGTGGTGACATACAAGTGGATCATGTCTTGAGTGATAACCAAAATGGTTTGTCGTATATGAATATAAGAGGAAAACCTTATTCTGGTAACGCTACGGATGCGGCCCGCTTTGCAGAATGGTTACAAGTGTTGTGACTTGTCACAGATGGTCTGATCCTGATCATCCGTGTAGGGGACATACGAGCAAGGGCATCCTATACAAAGAGTTTGTATAAGACCTGACCACGAAATGTTAACGTCTTGTTATATAACACTGTTCATGACAGAGACTTCACTTCACTAGGATAACCATAGGTAACATGACCTAAATCCTAAGTTGAAAACTCCTGCCATTGAGGGTGGTCCTTTGATTTGTATAGGTGCGAGTGGCCAGGTCGCCGACTCAAACCTACCATTTTGCGAATTCGTCTGATTTAGGAGCTGGGAACTCAGCTACACAAGATGGAATTCACTCCTTCCTTGAGGCAGGGGCAAATAGATAGATAGCTCCCTTAAAGGCTGATTCTAGGGCTTGAACGATATGGCGCCAAACACCTTTTCTTGGCCCAAGAGGTGTTCAAACATAGTTGGACTATGTTGTATTGTTCATTAGAGGAATCAATGGTACTTAAGGAATGGGATGTAACTACAGGGGCAAAATGGTAAGTTGGCTCAACTGTACTTACGAGCATCTGTGAAGGGTCATCGTACTCATGATTGGTTATATCTGATGGATACAGAAATATATCTGTGGTAAGAAGAGTTCAGCTGTTGATCTTTAGTGTAATGCCTGACAGTTAATGGATGGTGGATCTCATGGTTAAAAAGTTTAGTCAGCTATTCATGTACTGTTGGAGCTTCGAGCTACAGGTCCATAAGGTCCACTAGGTATCTTGGATAAAGTCGAATATCAGTTTTTGGGTCAGTTTGAAATATTCAAATTGACAAGAAGGAGTTCGATTATATATAATATAATAGAACTGGTTAATTATATATGATATAATTAGCTAAATGTATGAGATACATTATTTTGGATAAAATTAGATATAAATATGATTTATATCAAGTGGGGGGGAAATTACTATAGTAGATATACGATATCAAACTATAGGGTAAGAATATAATATGATTATATTCATTTATTAATTAAATAGGTTAATTATGTGATAATTGGCCAAAATCTTCTCTTCGATCGTGCGTTAGCGGGAAATTTAGTATTCGGTTATTGTAACTAAAGAATAAAATGAAAATATGTTTCATTTTGCAAGGGGTTCGCAAAAATCACAAAAGGTGTGAAAACGCTTTGATCGCTTAGCTGAGAGCCTATACGATAGAGCTTATCGCTTAAACGATCGTATACTCTTCTCTAAACGATCGCTTACTTTTCTAAACGATCGCCTAGCGTGCCATGCTTTCTAAACGATCGTTTACCTATTACTAGAAGATCGCTTAATAAGACCTACACGATCGTGTAGCTTTCTCTAAACGATAAACATCCGCTATACAATAGCCATCTCTCCCACTTGCTTATTGTCTACACGATCAGCCCGTTCCTCCTACCTCTACCAAATTCAACAAAGATCACGCTTTGGATTCTCACTCCACCAAGGGTTCTAAGTGGTGATGTCGTCCCCCCCCCCCTCCTTCTTGCTCGTGCTTGTTCGTGTTACTTCAATTCATGTAGACGATCGTACTGCCGTAGCCAAATTTTTTGCTAGGCGATAAAGAATGTAGAGGTTACTTCCGCTGCGTTGAGTTCTAAGTGAAGAGAGTCTTCAACTGGTATATGAACTCAATCCCTTGTATTTTATTTTTCAAAGCATGTTGTTAATTAGCGTAAACTGCATAACTGTTTGTTAGAATGTGTGTGTTGTATTTCAGTCACAATGAAATCGAAAAGATACGAACGTGCTCATGGATGCTCTTCGTTAAGAGTTCCTTCAAACCAAACCATGATATAATATTGGATCTAGAACTGATGTAATAGAGTTGTTTAGACCTTTCTAGGATCATCTTTATATTGATCAAATAGGGTTGTTAGATCTTTCCGGGGTCATCCCTATATTGGTCAAGAAGTGATGATGTAATTAGACCTTGCCAGGGTCATCCCTATGTTGATCGAGAAGTGATGTAATAGGTTTGTTTAAGCCTTTCTAAGGTCATCCCTATGTTGACCAAGAAGTGATGTAATAAGGTTGTTTAGATCTTTCCAAGGTCATCCCTATGTTGATGAAATAGGATTGTTAGACCTTTCTGGGGTCATCCCTATGTTAATGAAATAGGGTTATTAGACATTTCCGGGGTCATCCGTATGTTGATTAAGAAGTGATGATGTAAAGGGTTGTTTAGACCTTTTCGAGGTCATCCCTATGTTGATCAAATAGGATTGTTAGACCTTTCTCAGGGTCATCCCTATGTAGATCAAGAAGTAATGATGTAATAGGATTGTTTAAACCTTTTCGGGGTCATCCCTATGATGATCAAAAAGTGATGTAATAGGTTTATTTAGACCTTTCCGGGGTCATCCTTATGTTGATAAATAGGGTTGTTAGACTCTTTCGAGGTGATCTCTATGTTAATCAAGAAGTGATGTAATATGATTGCTTAGACATTTCTGGGGTCATCCTTATGTTGATTAAGAAAGGATGTAATAAGGTTGTTTAGACCTTTCCGAGGTCATCCCTATGTTGATCAGATAGGGTTGTTAAACCTTTCTGGGGCCATCCCTATGTTGATTAAGAAGTGGCGATATAATATGGTTGTTTAGACCTTTCTAGGGTCATCCCTATGTGTATCAAGGCGACATATCGGGGCATTGCTGGAAAAAAAAACTCACCCTTTGCAAAAAAAAAGTTGGCGAGATAAAAAAATTTACTCCTTTGAATGCAAGTTACGAGTAGCTTTAATTCCTGTAAACAAATGGGGGTATGTTAATAAAAAAAAAAATTAAATTCTATATGATAGAAAATGTAAATTAAAAAAAAAAATTGAAGAAAGAAAAGAATTGAAAAAAAAAGAAAAAAAAAAAAAAGAGTTTTTCTCTTCTACCTTTGTGTAGGGCTGCCTGAGTTAGGAATGTAGGGATTTAGAGTCCTATTTATAGAGGATTCACCAGGTTCTTAAGAAATTGGTCCTAATTTGATTTTTATCCTATTTTTGGATTAAATTAAAAAAAATCAAATTAAGGATTCTTCTGTCAAGGTTATTATTCTTTTTTTTTTAGATTGTCCTCAAATTTATCTTCAAACGAGATTTGGACATATTTCAAATTTCATCCCCGAATTCAAATCACCCAAATTTAGCCTCATACCCCCAAAGCCAAATTAAATTAATGATAAATCTCAAATCCATATCAAATTAAAATTTGGCTATGTTGGAGTATATCAGCAAGCAGCGGAAGCAACAAGGATCAATAAGCACTCTAATTCATTAATTTTGGTAGAAACTAAAGTATGCTCATACTAAAATAAGAGAGTTTCAAGTCATACCTTTGTAGAATCCTTGAAATCTCGATTCTCAGCTACAAACTTCTCCAAATCTTGTTGTAGGCCACCTCAAGATCTTCCACACTATTCTCTTGGAGCTTTAGATTGAGTTGTGGGACTCAAAATAAGCTTGAATGAAGGGAACTTGAAGAACTCACTGCAGTAACCCACTTGAAGAACAACTTCTTCAACCTAATTAGTAAGTTAACCCTTCACAGGTTGTTCGTAATAACAGTTGGGTCAAATATTTGTTTTACTCTCGAGATTACCTCTTGTTTCTTAAGTCCCACTAATCCTCTAATGAACAATTAATTTGTGATCCAATCAACAAATCGAGTCCCTCTCGGGCCAATGAGAGGGTGGGACCCCTTATTCAAGACCTAGAGTCAGCACTTAAAGGAACAACCTCTCTACTATCCCTAAAAGCGGGTAGGCGTGAATTTCTTCTTGCACCCTATGCCCCCAACTATCTACCTGGTCTTATCCCTGAAATGGAGGTTTATTGAGCCGACACTGTTGAGCCAAGCGTCGCCTATGCAAATCTAATGATAATCCCGAATAAACAGGAGTTCATAGTTAGCTCAGGATTAAGGTCAAATTACCTAGGTCATCGCTTTGAAATAGTCAGTCTTAAATAGTAAACAATGTTATAAAGTAAGAGTGACTGATTTCGTGGTCCGATCTTGTACAAACCCATTTGCACAGGACGCCCCCACTTCTTATGTCATAACATGTACGAATTAGGATCACTTCGTTTGTAGCACTTTATAACTCTTTGTAACAACTACAGAGTAGGCTACATCCAATAGTGTTACCAGAATAAGACACCCAACCTTATTCATATACTATAGATCATTTTGACTGTTTACTCGAACCTAATCCACCTTTATGTCTCCACATAAAGTTCAAGTACTCAGGTAATAGTCAAGGGTTTTCTAGATTTATTGGATTTCTAATAAGCAAAACATATATTCAATAATAACTTATTGAATTTTCAGAATAAGTTTTATTGTTTACAAACCACGAGTTTTAGGAAATAAAATCCAATAGGCTATATTTCAAATTTTATCCAAAATTCAAATTACACACTTTGTTATCCTCAAGTCAAATTAAATGAAGGATAAAGTCTCAAATTGATGTAAAATTCAAATTTGGGCATCTTCAAATTTTATCTCAAATTCATCCAAATTTAGGTTCTTATCCATAATTCTAAATCAAATTGCAAGTAAAATCTAAAATTCCTTTAAAATTTAGTTATATTCCAAAATTTATCTCAAATTTAAATCAAGTTTAGTTTTTACCCTCAGTCCAAATCAAATTGGAGGCAAAATCTCAAATTAAAATTTGGCTATATTTCAAAATTTATCTCAAATTCTAGTACTAAATTCATAGTTTGGCTGGCACATCAAATGAAGTTTAAATCAAGAGAAAATAACTTGTATCTTGACTCCAACTTCATCTTTTTCGAGATTCATCCACCCACATATATGCATAAATATCGAAATGGAGCATTTGTTGAAGGAGAAATTTTAGACTAATCACAAACCGCCACACCATTTATTAAATTAATGACAAAATTCAAATTAGGAGTTGACACGTGTCCCAAATTGAAATTGAAGACAAATCCCGATGACATCACATATTTTCATCATGATGGTTGAATCGGATAAAATTAATTTGGTCCAATTTGATATTTTTATTTTGGTTAAAGTCCAACTAAGCCAAAAAAAAAAAAATTGAATTTGACCCAAATGTCAAATCAGGCCCAAATCCAACTAATTGGACCAAAAAGCCAGGCCCATGGACCAAGCTCAAGTCTAACTAATTGGGCCCAAAGGTCTATGGATCAACCGAGCCTAATCCACTAAGCCCACCAGAGAACTTTATAATAGAGGAACTCTCTTTATTTGTAGGGGTCAACAATTTTACATTTCAGAGAGCATAGAGATAATTCTCTCAGCAATAAGAAAACTCCTAAACTCTTGAAGTTGTACACTTCTTGAAGACATAAGTCTCCTAAAGATACAAGGACTCTTCCAAGACTTCAACTTCAAGAAAATCACGCGTTCCACTTCTTTAAGTCAAACGTACGCATTCAGTTGAGAAAGAATAAGAGAATCAAATACTAGAGATCGAACCACATCCACATCAAATCCACGAAACAAGTTTCTCTAGAAATCTCGTTCGAACAGTGACCAACAAATGTGTGGGTGAAGGGATAATATGTGTGAAAATGTTTAGAAGTAGGTGCAGTCAGGGGATATACTGATCTAGAAAAATAAAATACTTTTTCATATATAGTTGACCATAAATTGGGAAATAGTAATTAAATTCATTAGGTTAACATTTTAAAATAGATTTATCCTTGTAACAAGTCTATAGTCAATAAAGTCTCTCTTATACCCATGTTAGTTTGCAAACTTAAAAAATTCTAACTAAATTATGGATTACGCTGACATAAGTATGAATGCAATTAGTTTAAGCATTAGTTAACAGGAACTTGTTGAGAGTTTTGTTGCATTTTGGACGGTGTGATTATAGTTTTGGAGGTTGGGATCCGTCGCTTTTAAGTGAAAGTGGACTATGAAAATTATTCGAGGTCCAATCAGATCATTTGAATAACGAAGTTTAAGTCTATGTTGATGGCAATTAAGATTATTACTAATGACGAGACATTGGATATCGTTTCTCTTTTATTTTTCAAAAATAGTTGATGCAAGAAAGACCAACCTCTTAGGTATTTAGATTTATGATTATCCCTCCAATCCATGAGTCGATATTGTTGTGTCTAATGATATGTATGTTACCTCTTTTAGTTTCTTATTTTTCTTCTAATTTTCTAAAAGAAGTTAAAACATTATTAATATTTTTTTACTATATTATTTTTTATTTCAATAACATGTGGAGGGGAGATTTTAAGCTTCTCATTAAAAAAATATTGTTTAATTAGTTTTTATAATATTTTAAAATCTAAACTCACACATTTGCAATGTTCTATATTCTTTAAAAAATGATCGTGTGACATAGTATTGGACAAAATAGAGTGACCTAGTTTAAAGAAGAAGAAATGGAAAAAACAACAATGAGTATACCTCAAATTACTAAATCGACTAAAGATAAATTTATTATTATTATTATTATTTTGGACATGAACAAAAGTTGAAATGTATATAACTAATATTTCAAAGATTCCTTTCTTTGAAACCGTTATATAAAACTGCGGCTGTAGTCAATAAGAATTTCTCTTTTTATGAAAGCTGTAATCATAATTTTCATAAGAATAAATTATAGACTCAAAACAATTAAAAAGAAATTAAAAGATCAAGAAAAGAAAGACAGAGAAAAAAGAACATAAAGAATCAATCTCGTAATTTGCTTCAAGAACAAGATATGCCGCTGTCGCACTTCGTCTGATTAAATCTTTTGATGATCTAAATTAAAAAGACATTATTATTATAATTTCAAATATAATGTTTCTCCCACTTCTATTACATTTGGAACAAAAAAATTGAAATACGACAACAACGACAAATTATTATTTGGTTACTCAAAGTCTTTTTCTTTACTGTAAACCATTTACCTGAAATAAAATGCTGATTAGAGCAAAACTCGGAAAAACTTTTTTCTTTTTAATAGAAAATTAAACACAAACAGAATTAAAGTTGTCAGTGTTGTTTTTATTTGTAATGTGTACATATGTAACATGGATTAATGATGTTTTTTTTAACGTTTACGTGTGAGAATTTCTAAGCATATTGTGGGTTCCATGAGAGAAAATGTGTTGCATAAATGACAGAATTTCCCAAGAAACTTTTCTTTTTGTCAAATATTTTGGAGAAATTGTTTGGCTTAATAATCATATGATTCCAAAAATGCCGAGTGCGCATTTGACTACACCATATGAACACAAGCAATAATATATGGATGGGTCCTGTAATTTTTTATCCTCTACAGGTCGCCTCCAATTCCAATTATAACGTGTGTGCACTACTTTTATTATATCTTAATTATTCACATCATTAAAGCTATAGTAGTATTCTTTGCTATTTCTTTGTGACAACATAGTTGTACTTGTACATCAATTAGTATAAATATTTTGGTCAAAAAGTATAAGTAAAGTGATGAAGGGTAAAGAATTAAGCTCAAAATACCTAAATAATTTTCAAAAGGAGGAGTTTTAGACGCTTTTCTTTCCCTATAATTTCCTTCTTCATTTTGTGGTTGAACAATGAAAGAAGAGTGTAGTTTATGAAGTGACTTTCAAATTGATTATACAGTGTTAATTTGGAGATTATAGGTTTAAATATTATTTTGGTAATATAGTTTTGTTTTTGGTTCATTTTGGTCCTCGTATTTTTAGAGTATCCATTTCGGTCTACATATTTTCAACTTTAATTCATTATGATCCTTATACTTTCAAAATATTCATTTCGGTCTTTATACTCTTAAGTTTAATTATTTTGGTTATTGTACTTTTAAAAAATGACAATGAATATTTTAAAACTATAGGAACCAAGATTGAAAATATAAGAATTAAAATGAACATTTTGAAAGTATATTAACCAAAATGAACAAGAACCAAAAGTATAGGGACCAAAATAGTATTTAAACCAAAATTATATATCTATTGACTAATTGATTTTTTTACTAATCATTCAATTAAGGCTAAAAAAAAAACCAAGAACTTTGTCATGTGTTTCAAAAGTACCCTTATTTTTTCAAAAGTTACGAATATTATTCTTAATTGTTCATAAACACTTCAAAATCATTCTTAAAGTACAAATCCATTGAAATTTTGGATGGAAAGTGAGACTTTAAATAATAGTGTGATGATGATCTAATTAAAACAACAGACCATTCAAATTTTTATTCTAGATGATCAACTATGGTATTTTATGTATCAATTTACATCTGAAATTCTAAAGCAGCTTTTTATTCTAATAGAAAATTTTGAAACAATCAGTCAATATTTTTTTTAAAAAAAAGAAAAATTGTTATTTCTTATAAATTTAGATATATATTTTTGGAAAATATTAAATCAGGTCCAAATAAAAGAGCCTGTTTTGTGTTTGGATCAGCCATTCAAACTCTGTCAGCAGCTGCAGTCAAATCCATTCCAAAATCGAAAGTCCATTGGGTTTCACGATGGGCTCTGCCTATAATAACATACCTTATTATCCAGTAATTTATATTAAGAACAAAATTTACTAAGTTTGTCTAATTTTTCACTGCAATTTAAAATTCATCCAATAGCACCTCATATTTAGATAGATTTTACCATTTTTAACCTTAAACTGTACAAAATATTACACTACAGATTATTTATTCAAAAGATCATTAGAAGAAGAAAAAAAAAAAAGAAGATATTATCCTGTGTGTTCATGTAAAACCATATATATGTGTTAGTTACAAAATTGATAATTATAGTATAAAGAAAAGCGAAAACCAGCTTAACTTGTATTGAAATAATGAAAATTTTCTATACTAGTAAATTTTTTCAAACGGATCAAATCTAATCGTGTGTAAAACTTTGTTTTTTATTGAAATTATTGAACTTATTTTTATTCAAATTTTGTGTAAAACTTTATTTGGATTTTATTTTTGGGTTAAAATTAATATGTGAATTAGTACAAAGGACTTGAGGGTAAAAACGGTGACTTCATCTAAATTCAGTATCCAATTGGATGAAATTGAATGTTTGGGGTGAAAAATTATTACGCAATTTTAAGGTAAATTTAGTTGACTGGGTTTTCCCTCGTATTAATTATGTGCTCTTTTATTTGTATTCGTTTATATATAATTAATATCTTGAGCTTTCAAAATACGTACACAGAGAATGATAGAAGATGTGATATTAGTGGTTTCATAAGTTTGTACATGAGACATTGACTTACAGTTATGTAAGGTATGAGGTGGAAGTTGTATTGATGGCCGGAAAATTTCCAGGTGAGCCAAATAGGTGGAAGTTTGTACCATAAGTTTTGACAAGGGTGATAAAAAAGATAAATTTTGGAAGATGTCAAGTGATCTGCTTTTTATGGTAAGAGTAGGTTATAATTTTCTAGGTTGAGAATTATGATTGTTGGTAAAGACAATGGATGTAGTAGAAGTTGTGGATTCTCCAAATATCTTGCCCAATTGGAATGTTTAGTTTTGGCAAAATTTTGGAAGTGCAATTGTCCCACATAAAAAAAGTTTCTGGAAGTGATAGACTCCAAACACTATAAAGAAACTTATGCTTTAGGTTTCAATTTGTCTCAATTAGAAACACTTTAAGCTTGAGTGTGTTAACTCTCTAGTTAAATTCATTTATGTATTCTCTAGCTTAATAGTGGGAAAATTGTGTGAGTTGTATAAAAGCTTTAAGAGAGTGCTCTTATAATTGGAATTAGACCACAAGATTATTTTGTGTGATTGTAATAATTTTTCACATAGTAGATTTCTTTTTGGTATGTGATTTTTTTTCCGATTTGGAAATTTTCCACGTTAATTCTTACGTTTCCAATTTTATTGTTTTCTTTTAATTTTTCTATTATCTTTGTGTTAATTTGTACGATAGGAATGATATATTTTTCTCATCTATTACGATCAACACATGAATGAGACCTATTATGATTGGAACAATTTTAATTATTGATGTATAAACACGGCCATTATAAATAAATGTAAAGGAAGTTAGTGGGATTTTTTTTTTTTTTACTATAAATAAAGTGAGGAAATTTAACTTCTAAGATGGACGAAGTTGATTTTTGTACTAATATTAATTTTATTGATTTGTTTATGCATTTGATTTGCCTACTTCATACAGCACAAATCACCCCAATGCTCTCTTTCTTGAAGAAGAAAAAACTCACTTCAGTGCCACTCTGTATTTAAAAAACTTAATTTTGTGTTAATAACCCCTACTTTATATTTTAATATAAGATATTGGTTTCTTTATATATAATTCTCTATCTTTCAACGTACCCATTATTATTATTTTTTTCCCATACTTTTTGAAGTTCCGTACAGAACCTTTTTTTCCCCCCTCCTGATAGGCACAGAACGACTGTTGTTTTTTTCTCCTTTATTAACTTTACTTCATTAAAGATCTTAAAAAAAGGGAGCAGTTATTTGTGATATACACTACTAAAAATTTATCATTTGACAAATTTTTAAAAAAATAAAATTACATATTTTTTTATTTTTTTACTGTATAAAAAAATGAGAGGCATGAAATTAGGAATGATTATTTAATTTTATGGGGTCTTTTTAAAAATTAAAAATATTTACATGCAAAAAGTTTCAAAACTACAAATATTTTAGAATTTTTTTTGCTATAACGTGTAATTATTTTTTAGTTTTTTCTATTTATAAGAATTTTCCAAATTTTTCAAATTTATGCTGGCTAACCATTTAAAAAGATAATCAACCAAAATAATGAATAAAACTTTTTAAAAAAATCCAAAAAAGGCCAGTTTTTGTTTTTTCATATAAAAGAACACAATTTCAAAATTAAAATATTAAGGTTTATAGAAAGAATGCGCTCCAAAAATATTTAAGAAGGGTAAATATTTTTAAATATTTTTTTATATTTAAAAACATCCCCATAAATTTTCTATAAAAAGATTTTATTTGGAAAAAAACATTTAAAAATTCATCCAAACTGTTTTAAATTAATTGAGAGAGTAGTGGGTATCAGTTTTACCTATCTTCAAATTTAGGGTAAAATTGGGGGAAAAAACTAAACTTTTAAGGTGAAATTAATTTAACTTAGCTAACTCATCCAGTGATTTTTTCTTTTCTTTTCTTTTTTTGTTGTTGTTTTTTTTTTTCAATAAAAATTTATAGGTTAAATAATCCGAATACATATCACTATCGATTGAAATATATATACATTCAAAAGAGAATCAATCCAATGTAACAATCATAAAAGCGGTTGATATAAGATGACACACGGTTGTGATACTGCAATTAAGCTTCCTAATTAATGTAATTTACCTAATAAAGTGATGTGATTTGTCTAAGTTAAATAGGAAGATGCAATAATCAACACCCAACCAAATGTATTTTACACCTACTTAATCTTAATCCTTTGAGTGAACTATTTGTACGTTGTCGAATTTCAAGGTGACAAATGGATTGCAAATGTAAAATAATAATAATGTCATTTTCCCATCATTTTCTTGAAAGGAATAGCAACCCCTCCAAATCCCTTCTGCCTAGCTAGCAGCATTAGAATATACTAATTATGACATAGTTTTCTTAATTATAATAATCCGTTCCTAATTATAACCATTAGCCAGGTTTTGTATTATGTCATCGGCCCATTTAAGCCGAGCCATATGACATTGTTCATGTATAAGGCAAAGAAATATGATTTCATTATTATTTAGTGGATGGTTTGATCCTACATTTTCACTAATTAGAGAAACGATAAAATTTATTGAGTGGTTAAAAAAATATAGAAAAAGATGTGTGATGCGTAGTTTTCCTTTTTTTAATTTACCATTTAGTTTCACATATACTTGAAATGAAGAGCTCATTAAAAAAAAAAACTAACTATTTAATTTAATTATAAATCTTTGAAAATATGATTTAATTGAAAAATTCTTGTTAACATTGTTCATCAAAATATGTACCAAGTTAGATAGATCCCCTAATACATATATTAAAGTTGACTAACCTACCTATTGATAACAAAAACTAAAATTATATTTTAACAGAATAAATGTATACAGAACATTCTTAATGTTTTTTAAAAAAAAAATGAAAAAAGAAAAAAGAAAAAAAAACTGCAATTAGATTAAAATTTTCAATACAGTGGCAAGATATTAATTTTCTTTATTTTTTTTTTTTTAAAAAAAAACAATTCCTAATTTTTTAAGGGTTTTGATAATGTTTAGAGTTGAAATTTTTACGTAAATAATCACTGGATGATATTTTTTAAAAATGTCTTTTCTTTTGTATTTTTTCATTGAAGGCTTTTTGTATTTTTTGGACAAATTTACCATTTTTTTTTTAAAAAAAAAATGTTTATAATTGTTTTGTATATAATTATTTCTCTTTTTTTATATTCGTTTTTAATTATTGGGTTACATATAATCATTATTTGAACCACCTTTTATTGTATTTTACGTATGGTTTAAGGTGCCAAAGAATGATATTTTATATTCTAAATCATTTTTAATATTTTATTGTGAAAAACTCTTTTTAATGATTCTTGTTCTTGTTCTTGTTCTTCTTCATCTCTCTCTTTCGACAATATAAAGGTGTGTGTTTTTCTCCATTACTCGATTTTTCATGCATTTTCTTTTTTCTTTTTGTCTTCATGTATTAGCTCTCCTACTCCCTCTTCTTCATTTTCGTCTTTTCATTTTTTATATAAATTTTTTTCCATTTTTTATGCTTTCAATTCCCTTTTTCATTTTTTTTTTCATTTTTTCTGCAGATTTAATAAGTTAATTACAATTCTTCCCCGATATTGAAATAAGTTAATTTGAAATGTTCAAATGTTGTGTATACATTTTACTATTATTTTTTTTTTTGAAGATTTTACTATCATTTCGTTTAGTTTTCTATTATTTCTGTTAGTTTTATCTATATACTGAGATATATATTTTGTATACATTGTTCAGTTTGTGTATTCTATTATTTTTTTCTATATACTGATATATATATATATATATAGATTTTTTGTTATATTTATTTGTATACTGATATGTATATATGATATATGTGTTACTTTAAAAATATGTTGAATATACGATTTTTTATGTACTATATGCTAGATATATGATTTTTTTATGTACTGCCTTTTATAGGATATCTTACTATTCAAAATTTATATATTGAGGTATATATTGATTTTGTTGTTATATTTCTTTGTATACTGATATGTATATATGATATATTTGTTATTTCAAATTTTACATACTGAGGTATATATTGAATTTGTTGCTATATTTTAAAAATCTGTTTCTATATATGATTTTTTATGTACTGCCTTTTATAGGATCTAAATTCTATCATTTTAAATGCTAAGGATCTACCGATTTTCTTGATGCTTGATGATTTGAGGATGATTATGCAAAGATGGTTCTTTGATAGGAGGAATGAAGTAGAATACCAAATGACTGTGTTTACCAAAGCTACAGAGAACCATTTAAGGGAACAAATTGCTCAAAACAGATCGATGAGGTATGTATTTGTTGTATATACTTCAATATATGTCAGATATACATAGTAATATTTATCACTGGTTTGCAAATTTTTCCAGTGAACAACATTCAATATCAAGTGATAGAAGGAACCAATCAATATGATGTGCACCTGCCTTCTCGAAGTTATAGTTGCAGGATGTGAGATATTTTATAAATTTTGTGCCCTCATGCATGTGCTGTGTTGAATAAAAAACACTTATTAACTAAGGATTATGTTTCACCGTATTATCTTAACAAGAATCTTTCTTCAATATACAAAGACTTCATCCACCCGTTAGGTGATCCATGTGGTTGAAACATACCTAAAGAAGTAAGATCGATAAACATTCTACCTCCTAATACCAAGCATCCAATTGGTAGACCAAAGAAGTTGAGAATCTCTTCTCAGATGGAGTTTAAGAATAGTGTCAAGTATGGTCGTTGTGGAACGGTTGGGAACAATCAGAATAATCGAAGGTCATGTAAATATCTGATTTCGTAGTAGTTTTTTTGTTGGTTTTTTAAGTTTAAATTGTTAAATGTTTTATTTCCTTATATTAGCGGAGATAATATTACTAATATTTAGTTTTGAGATATCTGAACTTTTGCTTTTATATAATTTTGGATTTATTTGTTTTGGTATTATTCTTTTTTTTTTTTCCTTCATCACATAACTAAGTATATTCAATATATTCATACATTTTTAGTGAACAATATTGCATTTCAGAAACATATATATATCATGAATATACATGAGTACATTAAAAAAGTCTATTTTGCATAAGTACAAAATATTCTTGAATACATTGCGAAGTATATTTCGTATATATTCAAGTATATTCTTTATACTTATGATTTATTTATATATAGAATATATTTAGCATATTTTCACTATAGGTTCATATATTTGTGTCATAGTATTATTCTGTTTTTTGTCTTCATCATATTCCGCCTATATTTAATATGAATATGTTTATTTAGTTAAACATATTGTATTTTAGAAATGTGTATGTCATGAATATCCTCAAGTATATTGCGAAGTATATTTCGTATTTTTCAAGTATATTCTTTATATTTATGATGTTATTTATATAAAGAATATATTTAGCATATCTTCACTGTAGGTTCATATATTTGTGCCATAGAAGTTGAAATTCACAAATCCCAATGAGATTCAAAAATCGTAATGAGATTGTCCTTAACATTTATAAAAAAAAAAACTAGCAACATAAAAAAAAAATATATCTAGCAGCAACAAGAAAACAATATCTAGCCTACTAGCAACAAAATCAAAACAAAGGAAAGTTCATATTTTCTATATCTGCTAAACAAGTACGATCAATGGTTGTTATTGGGACGGTAACTATGATTGTGACAGTAAGTTGAACAAAGGTGCACAATCTTCTAGTTTCACTTTCTTCCCTTTTTCTTTTTCCTCAGCTAACCCGAACTTCGTCGTGAAAGGTGACTTCATCGTTTTCGAAGGTATGATTATCCTCCCCCCCTCCCTCCTCTGTTCTTCTGGGTTGTTTTCTGCCATTGGAGCAATACCTTGCACCTGTTTCAAAATAAACCGTAATATATTAGGCTTAGTCTCCTAAATATGTAATAGATTTATTAAATTTCAATAATTTGTAACTTACATGTTTTGTCTTCGATGTCTTCTTTTTATTGTCCTAACATGTGCTATCAACCTTCTTTTTTTCCCTACAATATATACAACTATTCATATTAAAAGCCAATATCATTATAAAGTAATCTATAATTAACAGTTAAATATGGATATATATAGCTTAATAACTTCTTTTTCTATCTTTTCTACTTCAAATAAGAAGTTTTTGCTAAGTTCAATAGAACTCAAACATATACATTCACTGCAAGAAAAAGAGGCTCTCACGATGCCCAAAACCACCTCGGGAGATAGAGTCTCTTCTGACGACGTAAAAGAAATGTCGGGAGTTAGAAATGTTGGGATTGGTGCCCTAAATCTCGTAGGGTTCTATAGTTTGTAAACACTTGTATGAACAAACATTTTGTGATTTATAATATGATATTTTATTCACTTCAGTCTATGAAATATTTGATATTTTAGTTGTATTAACCACAAAATAATAAACTAAGATTCATGGTTATCATTATAACTTAAACATGCATGTGGAGACATACAAGTAGATCATATTTTAAGTGATAACCTAAATGGTCTGTAGTATATGGATAAGGAGGGATGCCTTACCCTGGTGATATTATGAGTATGACCTGCTTTGTAGGTATTACAAATGTTGCAAAGTGCTATAAATGATCAGATGCTGATCATTTGTATATTAGACATGCGAGCAGGGATATTTTATACAAAAAAGTTTGTATAATACCAGACCACGAAATGTTTAGTCTCGTTATATAACGCTGTTCATAATTGAGACTTTCATTTCATTAGGATGACCATAGGTAACATGACCTTAATCTTGAGTGAGTTGTGAACTCCTGCCTATGAGGGCGGTCCTTTGATTTGCATGGATGAGAGTGACCAGATTGCCAACTCAACAAACCTACCATTTTGTCTGATTGGGAAGCTGGGAACTCAGCTACACAAGATGGAATTCACACCTTCCTCAAAGCAGGGGTAAGTAGAACCTTAAGGGCTGATTTCGGGGCTTGAACAATGTGGCGCCACATTCTCTCTTGGCCCGAGAGGGGTTTAGTCATAGTGGCATTATGATCTATTGTTCATTAGAGTAATCAGTGGTACTTAAGAAGTTAGATGTAACTAGAGGGGCAAAGTGGTAATTTAGTCCAGTTGTATTTACGAGCGATTTGTGAAGGGTTATCGTACTGTTTATTGGTTATATCCAATGGACACATAAATTTATCTATAGTGCGAAGAGTGCAGCTGTCGGTCTTTAGTAGAGTGCTGACAGTTAACGGATGGTGGATAATGTGATTAAAGAGTTTAGTCAGTTATTCACGTACCGTTGGAGCTTCAAGCTACAGGTCCATAAGGTCCCTTTGGTAGCACAATGGATTCAAGTTGAGAATCAGTTTTTGGGTTAGTTTGAAATGTTCAAATTAACAAGAGGGAATTTAATTATATATGATATAATTGATATAATGTATTTGATACATTATTGTTTAATTGGAGGAACTAGTATTTGAATATGATTAAAATATAAATTCTATGAATAAGATTCATAGTTATTAAATTTAATATAAATATGATTTATATTAAATGCCATAAAATAAATAAAAGAATTATTTTTTTTATATGTTTCATATGATGCAATGTTAAAACTATGCAATATTAAAACTATAGGTTATAAATATATATGATAAGTTAGTTATTGTATTTATTTATAATTTATTAATTATGTGATAATTAAATTTCTTTTTCTCAATAACCAACCTTAGTGGGTGGTTACACAGTTTTATGATAATTGAGGGATAAAATGAAAACAATTTTCTATTGTTCCAACTGGTTATAAGATACACTATCGAGTTACTACACGATAGCTTCAGAGACTACACGATAGCCTTGATATCTAAACGATCGAGCATTAAGTCTATACGATAGACTTCATCTACTACACGATTGTGTTATCGCTTACTCGATCACCTACTAGAATCCTTCCCTCAAATCAAAATAAGTCAGAGCCCACAATTCTTGGATTCTTACACTGAGAATACCAAGGTAATCTAGTGATTGTGTTCGATTGTTCAAGGATCGAATTTATACTTGCTGGTGTTCAAGGGAGATAAAATTCTTGCTCGTTCCGTTCGTGCTTGATCGAGGATTATCTTGAAGAAGTGTTCTTCAGGTATTGTTTTCTTGATCCTTTGTAATTATTTCAAGAAGCATGTTGTAATTTATGATTAATGTATAATCTGTTTAGAATGACTGTAAATGTATGTGTTCTTTCACAATGGAGTTTGGGACGATCCGCTTCCGCTCACAGGTCTTCTATATTTAAAGCTCCTTCAAGAAATAACTCTCGATGCCATATACTAGTCGTCGG
Organism: Benincasa hispida; assembly: GCF_009727055.1. Taxonomy (NCBI): domain Eukaryota; kingdom Viridiplantae; phylum Streptophyta; class Magnoliopsida; order Cucurbitales; family Cucurbitaceae; genus Benincasa; species Benincasa hispida. Next base: position 21,487,359 of record NC_052351.1, read on the forward strand.
GAGATTTAGAGTATCTTCCGATGCTAGTACACTGCCCGTCTGTGCACCATCAGGAGATCTAGTATAAAATCTCAGATCCCCTTCTTCTTTTTCTTCAAACCCTAGCAGCCCGTCGTCCCAAATCCCCTTCTTCTTGATCATTTGTTCGCTGATCGTTCGTCCGTACGCGCGTCTCATGCCTTCTGCCCCACACCCGTGCGCACGCCTCACGCCTGTGCGCTCGCCTCACATCAATCATTGGCCACGATAAATCAGCCCATTCAAAGCCCGTTCACCATCGCTGTTGAGCTTGTCATCAACTAGCTCAGCCGCCTGTTCGAACTACTCCACAACCGCTGGTAAGTACTTCATTTGCCGTTTTGTTTATTGAATATACATATTGTGATTGAAAGTTTGCTTTGATTGTTTTTGTGGCATAATCAAAATCAAAATCAAAATCCAATATTTGTTTTGTTATTGTTTTGAATATACATATTAATTTTGTTATTGTTATTACTATTGAATATACATATTAATTTAGTTATTGTTATTGTTATTGAATATAAATATTATGATTAGAAGTTTGCTTTGATTGTTTTAGGAGTTTGCATATGGTGGGAGGTATTTGGCAGAGGCAACGCCAGTGGTTGGAGGAAAATTTATGGTGCATTGTTGAACTTTGAAATTGAATTGAAAATGTTATGATGAGTTTTGATCACAACAAATTTAGCTTAGAGTACAAGGGTCGTAGGGAATGTGGGTGTATATATCTTTCATGAGAAAGAGGACATGAACGGAGTGTTTGAAGATTTGAAAAGTCTAAAGGGTAGGAATAATTAATGAATTTAGGGCATATGAAGTGTTTTATTAGAGATCACAATATCATTGTTGAAGGAACTCTTATCAAAGAGACCAGTGAGCGGAAGCGAGATTGTCCCAAATCTCATTATGATAGAACATACACATTTACAATCAAACAGTAATAGTTATGCATACACTCTAAATTATAACATGCTTCAAAAGAAAAATATTAAGGATCAAGAGAACTTACCCTTGGAGAAATATTCTTCTCGTTCCCTCGATCTAACAGCACGATCATTCACCAGACCGAATGTCACACCTCAGCAATTTCCTCAAACAAGAACAAATCACACTTGACCCTCGAACAGGAAGCAGACACCACCAGAAGGCTACCTTGGTATTCTCGGTGTGAGAATCCAGGAGTTGTGAGCTTTGTATGGTTTTGGTAGAGGGTAGAAGGAATTGACAGATCGTATAGACGATCGAGTAAGTGGGAGATGACTAAAGTCTATCGTATAGACTAAGTACTCGATCATTCAGAAAACAAGTGACTATCGTATAGCAAACTCGTTGCACGATCATTTATGCTCTCAATCTATCGTATAGCTATTTCTTTTGTGCGTACGATTATCAATTGCTTAATGATCGCCTAGTGGAAAAATGAAAAAAAAAATTTCATTTATACATCGGTTACCATAACTTATCATAACTTCCCACTAAGTCGGTTATTGGGAGAAAAAACCGAAACCAATTATCTCATAATTGATTTAATTACAAATAAATAATATATTTATAACCTATAGTTTTAATATCACATCTCATGCAATATATAAACCATAGTTCTTTTTCTCCCTTATAATATTTAATGATAATTCCTATCTAATACATTAAGTCAATTATATCTCATATAATTGATGCAATTTAATTATATCATATATAATCAAATTTCCACTTGTTAATTTGAATATTTCAAACTAACCCAAAAACTGATTCTCAACATGAATCCATTGAGCTACCAAGGGGACCTTGTGGACCTATAGCTTGAAGCTCCAATGCTACGTGAATAACTGACTAAACTCTTTAATCATGATATCCACCATTCATTAACTATCGGACATTTCACTAAAGACCGACAGCTGCACTCTTCACACTACATATATATTTCTATGTCCATTGCTTATAACCAATCAACAATATGATGATCCTTCACAAATAGCTCGTAAGTACAACTAAACCAATTTACCAATTTACCCCTGTAATTACATCTAACTTTTTAAGTATCACTAATTCCTCTAATGAGTAGTACTTCATAGTCCTACTATGAGTAAATCCTTCTCGGGCCAAGAGAAGGTATGGCGCCACATTGTTCAAGTCCCGGAATCAGCCCTTAAGGGAGCAATTTATCTTCTTACCCCTGAATCTGGGAAGGAGTGAATTCCATCTTGTGTAGCTAAGTTCCTAGCTCCCCAATCAGACGAATCCTTAAAGTGGTAAGCTTGAGTTGGCAATCTGGCCACTTGCACCCATACAAATCAAAGGACCACCCTCATAAGCAAGAGTTCCCAACTCACTCAGGATTAAAGTCATGTTACCTATGGTCATCCTAGTGAAATGAAAGTCTTTGTCATGAACGGTGTTATATAATGAGATTAAACATTTCATACTCCAGTCTTATACAAACTTTTTTTTATAGAGAATCCCCGCACGCATGTCTAATACATGAATGGTCAGGATCAGACCATTTGTAGTACTTTACAACACTTGGAACATCTACAAAGTGGGCTACACTCGTAGCGTCATCAGGATAAGGTCTCCCTACTTTATTCATATACTACAGACCATTTAGGTTATCACTTAAAGCACGATCTACTTATATGTCATCACATACATGTTTAAGTTACAACAATAACCAGGAATCTTAGTTTATTGATTTGTGGTTAATGCAACTAAAATATCTCATATTTGAAAGACTGTAGTGAATAAAATGTCTCATATTTCAAAGACCTTAGTGAATAAAATATCTCATATTATTACATCACAAAATGTTTGTTCATTCATGTGTTTACAAACTACTGGACCCTACGAGATTTACGACATCAACCCCAACAATCTCCCACTTGTACTAAAGCAAGTGGGATGTACAAGAAAATTACAAGTACAAATCAATAAACTAGGGCACAAAAGCCCAGTACAATAATTCTCCCACTTGCCCTAGTCCAACTGCGGATAGTCTTATAGACCCATGCTCTAAAAGTGACCCTCAAACACTATAGTCGTGAGAGCCTTCGTAAACGAATCAACAACATTATGCACTGAAGCTCGAGCATTAAAGCTTGTGGGGTGTACAAGAAAATTACAAGTACAAATCAATAAACTAGGGTATAAAAGGCTAGTACAACATTACTCTCACTTGCTCTAGTCCAACCGCGGACAGTCTTATAGACCCATGCTCTAAAAATGACCCTCAAACACTATAGTCGTGAGAGCCTTCGTAAACGAATCAACAACATTATGCTTCGAAGCTAGGGCATTAAAGCTTGTGGGGTGTATAAGAAAATTACAAGTACAAATCAATAAACTAAGGTACAAAAGCCCAATACAATAATACTCCCACTTGCCCTATCTAGCAGTAGACGGTCCCGTAAACCCATGCTTTGAAGATGACCCTCAGACACTATAGCCGTGAGAGCCTTCGTAAACAGATCAGCAATATTGTGCACCGAAGCTATCTTCGTGACAATCACGTCCCCTTGATGCACAATCTCTCTGATGAAATGGTATTTCTGCTCAATATGCTTGTCGCGTTTGTGACTCATAGGTTCTCAGGAATTCGCCACATCACCACTATTATCATAATAAAGGATGATGGGTCTAGACATGTTTAGAACCACTTCCAGATCAGTCAGGAACTTCCTGAGAAAAACGGCCTTCTTAGTAGCTTCAAAATCTGCTACATATTCGGCCTCCATAGTAGAGTTAGCAATGCACCTCTGCTTAGTGCTTTGCCACTCGACAACTCCTCTGTTAAGAGTGAACACTGATCCTAAAGTGGATTTCCAAGAATCCTTATCAGTCTGAAAATTAGAGTTTGTGTATCCAGTAAGGATCAAATCCTTAGATCCATACACATTTCCTCAACCTCTTGAGGTGTCTTAGGACATTGTTCCTTAGACAATGTAACTCCATGACGAAATGGCAATAGACCCCTCTTGGAGTTCTGCATCAAGTACTTGATCAACATCTTGTCAATATACGATACTTGAGACAATGCTAGCACTTTGTTCTTTTGATCCTTAAAGATCTGAATCCCAAGAACAAACTGAGCCTATCCCAAATCTTTCATTTGGAATTGGGTCGCTAGCTAGTTCTTAACTGAAGTTAATAAATTTATATCATCCCCAATGAGTAAGATATCGTCTACAAATAACACTAGGAAAACTAATGAACCGTTGATGAATTTCTTGTAAACACAAGGCTCATCGATGTTTTGGTCAAAGCCATAAGATTTGATTGCAGTATCAAACCTTATGTTCCAAGGTCGAGACGCCTACTTCAGTCCATAAATGGACCGATTCAGTTTGCAAACCTTTTGCTCCTGACCTTGGAATATGAATCTCTCGGGTTGCAGCATATAAATGGTCTCCTCAAGATTACCATTTAGAAAGGTAGTCTTAACATCCATTTGCCATATCTCATAGTCATAATATGAGGCAATGGACAAGAGGATGCAGATAGACTTAAGCATGGTAACAGGAGAAAAAGTCTCCTCATAGTCAACACCCTCCACCTCGGTATAACACTTTGCCACAAGTCTAGCCTTGAAGGTTTGCACCTTCCCATCAGCACCCCGTTTTCTCTTGTAGATCCATTTGCAATCTATAGGTGTAACCCAATTGAGTTGATCTACAAGATCTCATGCTGAGTTGAAGTGCATAGAATCCATCTCGAGATCCATGACTTTAACCCATTCATCTCTGTTAACATCCTCCATTGCCTTCTTATAAGACAATGAATCCTCAACCTCGCATTGACTACCATAACCAGGATTTCAGTTAAACCCATATAGCGAACAACTGGGTTCGTAACCCTCCCACTACATCGAGGTTCCCTCAACTCTTGAGGTGGATTTGACCTACTAGATGAACTTCCATCAACAACTCTTGTTGATGTAGCAAACCCTTCAACAACTCTTATTGAAGTTTCAGTAGTGTCTTTGGAAAGTTCACTCAATACAATTTTACTTATCGGACTATGCTCCTTTATATGTGTTGGGATTGGTGTCCTAATTCTCCCGGAGTCTCGTAATTTGTAATTTATACACATTTTTATGAATAAAATAAGGGTTATTTTATCTTGTATTTACTCATATCCAATAAACAAAACTCCATGGTTATTGTATGTAAACTTAAGCATGTATATGAGATATACAAGTGACTTATGCCTTAAGTGATGACCTAAATAGATCTATAGTATAAGAATTAAGGAGGGATACCTGATAACACTACGGATACGGTCCGTTTTGTAGACGTTTGCAAGTGTTGTGAACTACTACAGATGGCAGATCCTGATCATTCATGTGGAGACATGTGTGCGGAGATATCCTATACAAAGAGTTTGTATAAGATCGGACCACGAGATGACTAGTCTCTATATATAACGCCATTGATATTGGAGACTTATATCTCACCTAAACGAACATAAGTGGGGAACTCCTGCCTTAGAGGGTGGTCCTTTGATTAGTAAGGGTGAGAATGGCTAGACTGCCAACTCAACATGCCTACCTTTTTGGGGACTTGTTTGATTTGGAAGCTAGGAACTCAGTTACACAAGATGGAATTCACTTCTTCCCTCGAAGCAGGGGTAAGTAGATAGATTGTTCCCTTAAGGGCTGATTCTGGGGCTTGAACATAGTGGCCACTGTTGGGATTGGTGTCCTACTTCTCCCGGAGTCTCGTTCTTTTGTAAAGATACACATTGTTTAATGAATAAAATAAACGCTATTTAATTATAGCATTTACTCATATCCAATAAACAAATATCCTTGATTAACTTATGTGAACTTAAGTATGTATATGTGATATACAAGTGAATCATGCCTTAAGTGATAACCTAAATAGGTCTGTAATATAAGTATTAAGGTGGGATATCTGATCCTGGTGACACTACAGATACGGCCATGAGGTCCATGAGGTCCTTTTGGTAGCCCAATGGATTCGATTGAGGATTAGTTCTTGTTGTTGATTTGAAATGTTCAAATTGACAAGATGTATTTTTATTATATATGATATAATCAGTATGATGTATGAGATACATCTAATGGAGGATTGATGTAAATGAGATTTACATTAAGTACCATAGAATAGAAAAAGAACTATGGTTTATATATTTTATGAGATGAAATATTAAAACTATAAGTTATAAATATAGTATGATAAGTTGGTTATCATTTATATTTATAATAATATTAATTATTGGATAATTAATTCTTTTTCTTTAAATAACCAAATGAGTGGGTGGTTATTGAATTCATGGTAACCGTGAGTTTAAAAGAAAAATGATTTTCCTAATTTTAGGATGATTTACAAACACTGAAAAGTTTTCGCAATTTTTTTTTTTAGTTTTCTCTCTCGTGCAAAAGAAACTCACATAGCTGTCAAGTAAATACAGATTTACTAAACGACGGCTAGATGAGCTAAACGATCGTGCAGTAGCAAGCTGAACGATCGTACAATATTTATTAAACGATCGCATAGTTTTGATAGACGATCGCTTGCCCAAAGTAAACGATCGTGTAGTGTTTGTAGGCGACAGACCGAGCTAAACGATAAGCTAAATGATCGCATAGCTTTTACTAGACGATCGCTTAGCTTTATCTAAATGATTAGGCATCGACTTATACGTTAGGTCTCCGCCATCTCCCACTTGCCCAATCCTGTACCTGTCTCTTATACACATCTAGATGTGTATAAGAGACAGGCTTTATCTAAATGATTAGGCATCGACTTATACGTTAGGTCTCCGCCATCTCCCACTTGCCCAATCCTGTACGCGATCGGTGTTTCCTCTTTCATCTGCCTTATTCCAAGTCTAAATAGAGCCCACCCTCTGGATTTTCAAACCGACAATACCAAAGTAGCCTTGTTGGTGGTGTCATATTCGACTCGACACCATCGAGGTTCTATGGAGGTCGTTCATGTTGCTAAGGAGTTTGTGACCAAGGCGATCGTTGGGGACAAGTGCGAATAGTTCATGATGTGTTGGGTCGTGTAGATCGGGCGTTTGCGGATGCTGTTGTTCGAGCAGTTATGCGCATCAGAATGTGGAGACGCTTCTTCAAATGTTCGTAGAATTGTTCTGTTTGTTCATTTGAGTTTTTCATGCTGTAATTTCTGTATTATTTGTATAACCGCTTGTTTGAAGTCGACTGTAAATGTTATGTTCATTTATGGTTGTGATTTGAAATAATCTTGTTCCGCTGCTCATGGAAATCTCAGCTCCGATTTCCTTCAGCCACAACTTCTCTTTAGAAGAAAGGACTCAGTCATAGTACGACTATGACTTATGTTCATTAGAGGGATCAGTGGTACTTAAGAAGTTAGATGTAACTACAGGGGCATAATGGTTATTGGCCCAGCTGTACTTACAAGCGATTTGTGAAGGGTTATCACACTGTTGATTGGTTGATATGCACACATAATATATCTGTAGTAAGGAGAGTTTAGCAGTCAATCTTTAATGGAGTGTTTGGCAGTTAACGGATGTTTGATCTTATGACTAAAGAGTTTAGTCAGTTATTCACGTACCATTGGTGCTTCGAGCTACAGGTCCATAAGGTCCCCTTGGTAGCTCAATGGATTCAAGTGTAGGACAGTTCTTGGTGTTGATTTGAAATGTTCAAATTGACAAGAGGTAAGTCGATTATATATGATATCATCAGTGTGGTGTATGAGATACATCAAGTGGGGGATTAATGTAAATGAGATTTACAATAAGGACCATGGAACAGAAAAAGAATTATGGCTTATATGTTTCACAAGATGAAATATTAAAACTATAGGTTATATATAGTATGGTAAGTTCGTTATCATATATATTTATAATAATATTAATTATTGGATAATTATCTTGTTTTCTCTAATAATCAATTGAGTGGGAGGTTATTGGTAGTTTCATGGTAACCGTGGGATAAAAGAATTTTTTTTTTTTTCTAAATTTAGAAGTGGTTGAATTGAGATATCTATTCTCGGAAAGTTCTCACGTTTGGTTGTCGAGTAAATACGATTGACTAAACGACAGTTGAAGAGAGACTAGACGATTGTGGAATGTTACTATACGATAGTCACTCAGTTGATCAATTAGCTAAACGATCGCATAACGTTTGTTAAATGATTGGGTATCGTCTATACGATAGACACTGTCATCTCCTACTTGCTCAATCGTTTACACGATTGTTCCTCCGGTCTCGTCCTCTAACTAAGTCCACACAGAGCCCACACTTCTGGATTCTCACACCGAGAATACCAAGGTAGCCACTGTGGTGGTGTCGTACTCAACTTGACATTAGTCGAGGTTTTTGAAGGTCGTTCGTGGTGTTCGTGATCTTGGAGATCACTGTGTTCGGGTTGTTGTGTTCATGCAGTGTAGCGGTCGTAGTGTACGAGAGTTCGTGTATGGTAGTCTCGCTGTTAGTTCGAGCTTTCGTGATCAAGGGAGATTGAAGATGAGTCTTCAAAGGTATGTGTATTCTTTCCCTTGATCGTATAGTAAAGTATGTTGTAATTTCATTTGTGCATAACCAGTATGTTTCCGTTTCTTGATTGTAATTGTTAACGTTCATATACGAATGAAATTTAGAACGATCATTCCGCTGCTCATGGAAATCTTCATGTCTGATTTCCTTCAATATGATCCTCCTCAAGGAAGGTTATCACTTAAAGCACGATCCACTTGTATGTCATCATATACATGCTTAAGTTACAACGATAACCAAGGATCTTAGTTTGTTGATTTGTGGTTAATGCAACTAAAATATCTCATATTTCAAAGACTGTAGTGAATAAATTATCTCATATTATTACATCACAAAATGTTTGTTCATACAGGTGTTTACAAACTATTGAACCCTACGAGATTTAAGGCATCAACCCTAGCAATTATTTGAGTGGAAACGTGTGTTGAGGTTGTTGAACTAATGCTTAGTTAATTTTTCTTAGAGTGTGAGGTTTATTATTTGACTTGAATGTTGTGAGGTAGTTGACAAGTCATATACCTATGAGAAAATGGGTTGTGTTTGATATAAATTATATTCAACGGATGTTGTGTATACACAAGTCAAATCACCTATTAGAGGTTATTTAAAAATTTAAATTCTTCGCACGAACTTGGAATTATTTATTAAATTAATCAAAATTCATGCTTAATAAAGGCTTTGTACTTTGTCTTATAATACAGGTTATTGTTTTCGATTACAAGTTGGTCATAAAAGATTTATTTTTAAGGATGAATAAAGAATGGACTAAAATAAGGAATAAGTTATCAGTGGAGTATAGAGAAGGGGTATCTTAGTTTTTAGATGTGGCGAAGTTTCATGTTAATGATTTCGGACAAATAAGATGTGCATGCAAGAATTGTATGAATTCAATTTGGGAAAAATTAGATCTCGTGGAACGACATCTATTAACATATGGAATATCTTCCTCATACTGTGAATGGGATATCATGGAGAGCCAATAAACTTATCTAGAGGTTTTTGAAAGTCATACAACTCATTCAATACACAATAATATTGATGTAGATAGTATAGAGGGTAATGTTATCGAAGAAAATGAGATGTTGAATCTTATAAACGATTTACAAGTTCCAATTGAAAACGAAGATTCAAATGAAGAAGGGATTGAGAATGAAATGTCCTCTAATGGTTAAGAAAGAGATACCACAAACTTATTCGAGGATTTAATGACCGAAGCACATGATGAACTATACCCTGGTTGTTCGCAATTTTCGTCCTTGAACTTTTTAGTGAAGTTGATGCATATCAAAGTTCTTAACGGTTGAAGTAACAAATCGTTTAACATGTTGCTGGAATTGTTAAAAGCATTGTTTCCAGCTGCGACCGATATACCTACTTCCTTTTATGAAGCTAAGCAAAAATTGTGTGATTTAGGCCTAGGTAATGACTCTATTCATGTGTGTAAATATGATTGTGCATTGTATCGAAAGAATTTGCAGATTTGCAACAATGCCCCTTTTGTGGTGAGTCTCGATACAAAGTTAATGATGGTAAGGGTAAAAAAAATACCACATAATGTATTGCGTCATTTTCCATTGATATCGAGATTAAAATGATTGTTTGCATTAAAAGAAGGCGCTTCTGACATGAGATGGCATAAAGATAAGCGAGTTAAAACGAAGGATGTATTGCAACATCCAGCTGATGCAGCGAGATGGAAACATTTTGATCGTGAATTTCCTCATTTCACTTTAGATCCCCGAAATGTTCGATTGGGATTAGCTTTAGATGGGTTCAATCCATTCGGAAATATGAGTACATCTTATAGTATGTGGCCTATGATGATAATACCTTATAATTTGCCCCATTGGAAATGCATGAAGAAAACAAATTTCTTCATGTCTTTGCTCATACCTGATCCAAAATCTTCTGGAAAGGAAATTGATGTTTACTTGCATGAAAGAGTTAAATAACATGCAGCGAAAATATCAAGGATCCATAAATATTCAAACTCACTAATTTTCGCAGAAAATAAAACATGTTTTTCTAAAAAGAGGGTTTTAAGATCATACCTTTGAAGAACTCTCCAAGAAACCGAGTGTACAGCAGCAGTCTTCACTTGATATCACTGTGAACCATCTCAAAACCTTCCCTACTATCTTCTTGGAGCTTTAGGCAGAGTTGTGGGACTCAGAAACAACTTGAAGAAGTGAAGAACAATGAAGAACTCACACAGTCGACAAGAAGAACAGTTTCTTCTCACAGTAATTTTTCTCTAAAAAATTCTACATTCCTCTCTCTCAAATGACTTCAATCTTCTTTATATATTGTAGATGAACATGCAAAGAAGTGAAGTGCGTGGCTTGCAGCTCATGCTTGGAGAATCAATGAAGATAGGATAATTGCCTTTGTGTGAGCATGAAGATGAAGGTAATGGAAAAAATTCAATCTCCATTTTGTGCAACATGCATAAACCGAATTTTCATTTTTCATTTTAAAACATAAAATGATTTTTAAACCATTTTAATTCAAAAATGATTTTCTTAAATTAATTTCATAAATTAATTTAATATTAAATATTAAATTAATTTTTGCACAATAATCATCTTCATATATTTAAATCATATTTAAATATATATTCTCTTGTTCCGTTTAATTTGAATGTTTCAAATTAATTTCTCAAGCTACCCTAAAGCTTATCCATTTACGAGCTAGTAGGGGGATCTCGTGGACCTACAGATCATGGGCTCCAACGATTCAAGATTAATCGGCTAAACTCATTAGTTCGATCTAACTTTCGTTCGTTAACTAATGGGACATTCCACTATGGTCCATAGTTGAATTCCCCTCACTGTAGATATATTATGTGTACTTAATAATCATAATCAGTAAGTTGATCCTTCACAGGTTGTTCGTAATCACAACTAGGTCAAAAATACCATTTTACTACTGCGATTACATCTTGTTTCTTAAGTTCCTACCGATCCTCAAGTGAACAATTCTGATTCATAATCTCTATGAATCAAGTCCTTTCTCTATCATAAGAAGACAGGGCCCAATTGTTCAAGACCTGAAGTCAGTACTTAAGAGAACAACCTATCTACTAATCCTAAATAGGGTAGGAGTGAATTCCATCTTGCAAGGCTATGTCCCCAGCTATTCATCCGATCTTATCCCCAAAATGGTAAGCTTACTGAGCAATGCCGTTGGACTACTCTCACCGTTTGCAGATCAAAAGATAATCCCGAACAATAGCTCAGGATTAAGATCGAGTTAACCTAGGTTATATAATAAATGAAATAGTCAGTTTTAACAGTAAACGAGCATTATAAAGAAAAGTGACTATTTTTGTGGTCCAGTCTATATGCAAACTTATTGCATAGGATGCCCCTACTCTCATGTCTCAACATGAACGATTTATGGATCACATCGTTTGTAACAACTACAGAGTGGGTTGCATCCAATAGTGTTACCAAAATGAGATACCCAATTTCATCCATATACTTATTAGACCATTTAGGCTTATATACTGTCAATTTGATCCTGTTTATGTCATTACATAAAGTTACAACATTCAGATTATAGTCAAAGATGCATTTATTGGATTTTCATAATAAGATGCAAAATCAACAAGTCATTATTATTGATAAAATATAATGTTTAACACAAATTGTGAGTTCTGGGACATTCCCAACATTGTAGTCGTTGATTGAAGAGTTGAAAGAGTTATGGATAATTGGTGCGCGAACTTATGATTCTGTTACTGGTGAGTTTTTTTCAACTATATGCCACCTTATTATGGAATATTAATGACTTCCTTGCGTATGACGCACTAGTGGGCCGTCGGCAGTTCTTACATAGAAAAGCCCGTCGGGAGTTCTTGGAACACTTGACAACGTATATTAACTGTCGGGAGTTTTCGTAACTCCCGACGACCTACCTTTTGCGTTGAGAGTTCATGAACAACTCTTGACGGTCCCTTTCTGGCATTGGGAGTTGCACTTTCGAAGGAATTCTCCCGACCAAACTCCCGACAATCAGTACATCATTGGGAGAGGATCTCCCGACGCGTTTTCTACCATTTCCCGATGATTTTATTCGTCGGGAGAAGTGTGATTTCTTGCAGTGCTTTCACATTCTAGTTTGCAATAAGTAACATCAATTAGTATCTTCATAATTATGATTACATGTACCTTTATTATAATTAGATGTAACCTAATATGTATAATTAAATTTCTAATGTGGAAATTATTAGTATCATACCTCATCTAACATTTTTCTGCATGTGTATCCATAACTCCCTGAACATTTTGCTCTTGGTTTCCCCAATAGATAGGATGTTACAAAAAATAATAATAATAATAAAATTCAAGTTTGTTTGATATATTCAAATTTAAAATGAGCTATCATATATTTTGAATATACCTCAAAAACAACCCTTTTGCCCCTCACTAGGTTCTTTTGCTTCAATTCCTTTTTCTTACCTTTCATGTCCCTTTTTGTTTCCTCCATCAATACCTCCATCACTCTACTTATGTTTTGTGAAAAACAATGACTGTTATAAAAAAATTGAAGTTTATACGATATATTCAAACATCAAATAAGTTATAGTATATTTTGAATATACCTTTGTAACGACATCGTCCCCTTCATGTCCTTCTTTATTCCCTCCATCAACTCCTCCTCCTGTGTTATTTTCGTTCCCTCCCTCATATTTGTTGTTTTGTTCATCATATTTTTCCTCACTTCCTTGTACTTTTTCATTCTCCATTTGTATTTTTTTTTAACTTCCTTAATCAAAATCTCTATCTTCTTATCCATCTCTCCAAACTTTCTCATTACAAGATCATAAAACTCTTCAAAATATTTTGGTATTTTAAATCCAACTCCTGCAATTTCTTCATTCTGTCTGTTGCTTTCTCCACGTTCGGTAGTCCGTACTCCTTCATCATCCTCATCAACCATCTCATATATTTCAAACTATAGATAAGGTTAATAATATATAAACTATGGTTGGTAGCATATAAACTGTCATTTATTTAACATAATTAAAATAAATCTTACATCTATTTTGTCAAAGACTTTCCTCATTAACTCATTCCATTCTAGATGCACATCAGCCAACTAGTTGTTCATTTTTTATTTTCCATTTGACACTCTTTGGTAACAACATATTGAAGGGCCTGAAAGGCTAGGGATGCATTCAAAAGCCCATATGACCAAGGCTTATGGGAATCCAACAATTCCCACTTGTAAAGCATTCGCATTCTTGATCGCATTCTTGATTGATTGAACTTTTTTCATATACGCGATACGACCTATTGATATTGATCAAATTATCTCTCATCATCCAACATCCTAACATGATTTGGATTCACTCCAATGGTAACTTGTTTTCTAAGAAGGAAATTAAGTAAGAAGTATAGTTTGACAAGTCTCACTCGGTCTTTTTTTTTTTTCACTGAATCTTTTTCCAGGAACATGTTCAAATAAAGTTGATCTTTTTATTGTTTTTTGGTTGTCGAAGTTTTTTTTTTTTCATAAACCTCCCTCTAAATTTCCTCATATCCAATGTTGGCAATTCCCCACAGTTAAGTCCTGTGATCTTTTCAAATTCACCTATTCCAAACTTAAAAGTCTTTCCTTCAAAGTTGAGCATTAACTCATCTTGTCTTGTTATACTACATTATCGACGGATTAAGTGGTATAAAAATTAGGTAGGAAATTTAGTAACTTGGATGGGAAAATGGACTACATCGGAAATTCTTGAGATATTTCTCCTTAAGGTTATCTTATGTTTTGGATGGTTTCAAATTTTCAATTTTTGTACACTAGACCACCTACTTCTAGGTAACAACAAGGGTGCATCCCGAGGCATGAAACAATAGTTCACCTTTAAGTAGATATAAACCATAGAATATTTTTAATATACTGAATATTAATATTTAATACATATCTCATATAATGTGTCCATGTCGGGCTGCCTTATATTTCCTCATCCATAGTTTTCTGTATTCAACTTAGTTTTTCCCTGATTGGTCTGTTATATTTTGTGTATGCCTTAGTTTGTATGAAAGTATATTTCAGGTTAACCGTAATTTATACATTAGTAAATTAGATACATACCTTTGGGTTTTTCTCCTTAGGTGAATTAGGCCATGATTATTTATTCCGACGATTGACTTTCACAACTTCTCTGGATCATTCTATCTTTTTGGGTTCCTAAATGTGCATAATGAGAACTTGATATCATGAATCATAAATATGATGGACTTTTATAATCAGTAATATATTAAATTCATACCTTTCTTTCTTTCTTTCTTTGTTTTTGTTTTTTTTTTTTTTGTTTTTTTTTTTTTGTCTTCAACCTTACTTACCCTTGATTTTTTTTCCCACTGCTAGTTTTCTCAACTTTCCTCGTATGTATTGTCTTCCTCATTTTCTATTGAGATTTAGGTTCAATAAACCATACATTTGCAACGTTTTTATAACTTAATATGCATATATGTATTCAATATAAAGTCGTATTATTCCTTCGCAATCTCAACCTCCCTTGTTTGTCTTTTTATAACTTGTGTAGAAGCCTGAAAGGACTATTTATTTTATAAGTTTATAGAATATACTTGAATTTTAGATATATGTCTCACATATCAGTATTTATACCTTTTTTGTTTGAACAGTTGGTATTTTTTGTTTCCTTGCCTCCATTATCAACTTTTCCTTTCTAACTTCAAGGGACACATTGTCCTCTTGTTTGCATGATAATATATGAGATATAAATGATCGTTTATATATTATTCAAGGCTGCAGTAAATGTTATATACCACCATTTATATATTGAAGTATATAAACCATACAGTAAATGATATATATCATTGTTTATCATTATATTTTATGTTACCTCGTCGATCTTAGGGCGTTCACATACAATCTCCTGAAACAAATTTAATAAGTTTATAGTTCTTTCTTTATATTCCATCTTAATATATATAATAGAGTGTAGAATATTTTGGGTTATATCATGTTAGAATATTTTAGGGTTATATCATGTTACCTCATCCATTATTTCATTTTCAGACTTAGTAGTTGTTTCCCTAACAACGTTTATTTCAGGATTTTCCCTCTACATGTATTTCACATAGAAAGAGTATTTGCATTAATTTCAACGAAATCTATTATGTTATAATCTTATAATTGTGGTAATGACATATATCTCAAAAGAGTATCCATATGGAACTATTTGTATTCCAACCGTTTCCATATCATCTTCTTCTTCATTTTCTTCTTCGGGTACTACGACTCTCAATGATATAAAGTCATCTGCCATGTCTCCAAATAATCGGTCGAAAAAGTTTGAATATGTTTTCTTTTCACCTTCATTATGTTGAGCCATTTGTTTTTCATCCTATACGATATATAATGAAGAATAATTTCTTATAGGAAATGGTAGATAAACCAATATATATTAGTAACATACATACATCATCCGATGAAATGTTGAGTACAACAATTTTTTTAGTTTTTACCTTGGATCCCATTCTATTGGTAGATGCCAAAAGTCTATCACTTCTTCTTCTATTTGAAGTTTGACACGGTAATTTAGCACGTACCATTTTCCTTTAGTTATTGGAACTAAGTCATGTACATATTGTGTATCAAATTATCATATGTATATATTTATCACATATCGGCATATAACAAATATATTGAGGTAATATATTAATAATTCCCAGTTGGCCAAAAACAAACTTTCCATATTGTCTATATCATCTTGGGGATAATTCAATTTGTATGCAGTTTATAAACAATAAACACCTGTACATATCATTTCATTTATATATCTTAATATGTTTTGGAATTAAACATCTGTACATATTATTTCTCTATATATGGAAAATAAACATCTATATAGTATAAGCATCAAAACAGTTATATTAAGACTTATATAAGATAGTATATGGCACATAGTGTTCAAAATAGTCCTATGATATTAAAAAAGCATTTCTATATACTTTTCATCATATTCAAATGCCTATATATATTTAATAAACATCAGCCAACATATCCCCTTGAATTAACTTATGTATATATTTCGTCAAATATTGGTCAATAATAAACATACTGAGATAATGTATTAATAAACATGAGTTGGCAATTTTTTCCACATTATCTATATCTACTTCAAAAAAAAAAATTTGTCTATGCAGTTATCAATAAACATTAGTTTACGCAGTTTATTATCAATGAACACCAGTACATAGTCTACTAATCGTATATGGAAAATATAATTAATCGTTATGTTCCACAGTATACCTTTTTCAATAAACACCAGTACATAGATTTTGTCTATAGTAGTATCATAGAGGGATATGCCTTTTTCAATTTGGTCGTCGATTGCAGTAGGTATTAGGGTAATACTAGAAAATTTTCAATTTCACTATCGACTGCAGTAGGAATTTCGTCGTCGTTGGCCGTCGATTATACATTCGCTTATTGGTTGAACGTTCGTAGTCGAAAGAAGAACGGTTGCCGAATAAGGAAGAAAATCCACGTCGAATGGTCGCCTACTGTCCGCCATCGATAATTCGATGTTGATATTCCGTCGAACAGTCGCCTACAGCCCATTCACCATTGATATTCTATTGGCCTTTGTCGTTGATCGTTGGTCGCCGAACGAAGAAGAAGGAAGAGGACGCCTAAACCTTGTTGTTGGAACACTCGTTGTTTGAAAATTGAAAGGAGGTGGGGAGAGAAAGTGAAAAGACATGGGGAGAAGATTCATTGAAAATAGGAAATTTTTGAAAAAAATAAAATAAAATAAAATAATTAATGATGGCAGCTGTTGTGTGTCCCTTTGATGATGTCATGATCACTGAAATTACAACAGTGCCCTTGTTTTCTTGTTTTCTTCTCCATGTTTTTTTTTCTTTTTTTTCTTCTTCCTCTTCCTTTCTCTTGATTTCTTCTCTAACTTCTTTCGGTGCATCTTCTTCTTCTCCGACTTCTTCTCCATTGTATCTTCTTCTTTTCTAGCATGGTGAGTTCACAAGAGCAGCTTCGAGGAGAGCGATTGTTGATTTAGGCTCTTGGTAAGAATATGTAAAGAAAGGAAGAGCGAGACCGGTGAGAAAGAAAAGAAAAATGGGTCTTTTCCACGTGAAAGCGAGAGCGAGAGCGAGAGGGACACGAGGGAGAGGGAGACAAGCGAGAGCAAGAGCGAGTTTGCTTTTCCGCGTGCATGTGAATATATTTTGGTAATTTAAGCCCAATTTGACGTTAGCAAAGGGTTATTCTTCATTTTTTTCATAAATCGGGGCATTTCGCACATTAAGCCTAATTTTTGGGTCATCCATCTGTTGGACCTTAGACTTTGTCCTAATATTGATCTCCTAGTTAGTATAATGTTATGCATTCTATTGAAATAAAGTCTGGTTAAGTACTAGAGCACCATTTGAAAGTTAGTCAAACGAAGAGAAATGTTTTGGTACATTTCAAGATGTACACTTATATCTTTTTGTATCCCACTCTAATCACCAAAAAAAAAAAAAAAAACATATATTTTTAAAAAGAAATAATAATAAATTATTCAATGACAAATTATGATTGGATAATTAAATAAAATATACAAATATAGATGTAGCTTGTACGATATACCTAAATATTTTCTCAAACACATTAATTTCAAATTTTGTTGACATATATTCTTGGATTTCTCCATTATTTTCGGTTTGGTTTGTTTCGGTAGAAGTGAGAATTTTTTTTCCGACGCTACATAGTATGTAACTCGTGGTATTCATTCTAGATTTGATATTATTAAAAAAAAGGTGTCATGTTAGCATTGTGTACCACTAATGTTGAATGACTAAAAAGAAAAGGAAAAAAAAAGTAAAATCCAACAAAATCTTGGGCAATCTCTCCACACGGCAAGCCCTTCATGGTTGGAATTGGAGCAAAAGTTAAAGAGCCATGTGTAAAGAAAGGCAATAAAAAAGCAAGACGAAGGTACAAATGAACAGTGAAAAAAGTAGTAAAACAAAGACATTCACCATATCATTAATCCCAATCAATCTTTCACCCATCAAAGTTGGTCATCTAAAGCCCAACTCAACTGCAACTGCAAACTCCCTTTGGCCTTTCCCATTCAAAATTTCAAATGCATATTGTACTATCTCTTTGGACAACACAACTTTCAGTTGCCCTAATGGAACTCCTCTTTCAGAATTTTGCACCACAAAAGCTTGTCCTGGATTTTCTTAGTATACTTTCACATGTGCTATGTCCAAACAAACCCACCTCCAAACTTGTGCCCTCTTCCTCTTTCTCTGGAATTTAAAGTTAAAGTCATCCTCCCTTTCCTTTTCTTCTTCTTTTCTCTCTTTTCTATAACGGTTAACTCCCACTCTCCCGATTTCTATCTCATTTAATTAACTCTGTGTCCTTCCTGTATTGAGAATTGAAAGCCTCTGATCTCAAGAGAGAATGAATAAGTATTGTTTTAACCGTTACTATGTTCATATTGACAAGATTTCGTCTAAATGTTGTAATGTAGAAGAGATGAAACGTAGCAACGCAGGAAATTGTCGAATGAGAAAAACGATCCAATGACTTTGAACGAATTGAACACATAACTATTTGAGATGAAAATCTCACGAATACAATTTAGTAAGAGATACAATACAAACATAGGTTTATGTCAAGATCAACCATATATTATTTTATAATTATGATGTTTCATCGATAGCGTTGATCTAGAAGACTTTTCTTTAGTCTTGTTCTATTTGTTTTTTTGGACTTTGAGCTCTTCTCTAACTCTCTTGTACATATAGCTTTTATCTTTTTCTGAACGAGTGCATCTCAATTAGACTTGGGATATATAATGAAGGTATTACGTTTGTGTCAACTTAGTCAAGATGATCTGGTATACTTCTTGATCCCTTTATCTTCTAGTATTTTGTTAAAAAAAATGATCAACCATGTACTAAAAATAACAGAACATTTTTATTTATTTTTTATGCATTTTGGATGAAACAAAAATCATTATAAATTTGTATATCCCATGATATATTTGTTAGGAAGGGAAAAAAATCTCTTTACTACGGCATGAATAAACAAACAGACAATTAAGAAATTTAAAAGAAAACAATAAAACTAGAAACACAAACATTAATGTGGAAAATTTTCAAAATGGAGAAAAAAATCACGAATAAGAAAAATCTACTAATTATTTCAATCACACAAAGATCTCTTCATGACTCGATTATAAGAACATTCTCTCAAAGCATATACTCCTTTTGCATTACTTAAAACTCATAATTTTCTTGAATTCCGATATAGGACATACACACTTGTAACATTTTGCGAAAACTCAACAATATTATTGTTTGTTGAATTTATACATATATACAAAATAATTTTTTAAAAAATATATATTTAAAATGTGTTATTGTAATAATTGGTTGAATTTCGTTACTTTTAACCCTTTTTTATAGGTAAGATTATACAAATAGAATACGTAATGATATTTATATAGATGGGGCAAATTAAATGGACTAATATTAGAGTTGATTAAGCTTAGAGTTTATATTACACCAAACAGAAGAAGGGATACTTTAATTACTTAATAAAGTTGGATTTAACTAAATTAAGTAAAAAAAACATCTTTATGGGCAAAAAGAAGTGTCGTTCCACATGAGGCCTACTATGGATGGCCCAAGTCTTTAGAATTTTTGGAGATCATTACCCATTTTATTTTCTGCCTTTCCTCTCAACTCCCAACCACTCCTTTTATATAATTTCCGAATAAACACAGGAATCTTTTAAGGTTGTTGTACTCCAACTCCTGCAGCTTTTACAAATTTAAACACCAAATATATAAATATATTTCTTCAATTAAAAACCCTTACAAAAGCTTCTAATAAAATTCTTATGTGCATGGAGTATTTAACAAGTAAACTGCCCGTTTTAGTCAATCAGCTTTTAGATTGAGCAGATATTCTACTCTTTTTAAAGTTAGGAATTTGGTGGTATTTAATTAATAGGAATCTTTCCCTCCATCTCTCTCTATCATTCTGTGGAATAATAAGCTTAGCTTTTTATTTGGACGGCTTCATGTCTCCCAAATTTTCTCAACTGACGGCTATCTCTTTACTCGTTTTCCACCCTTACCTTTCCTTTCAATTTTTTTCTTCTTCAACCTTCATTGCTCCCTTTATATTGGAAATTATCTTATCATTCCATGGAAATCACATATAACATATCAAACTATCATATTAAAATTAAACTAGTTATAAATAATACTCGGTCTGTAAATCAAACCCCCTACTCCTATTATTTAGAAGAAATATATAATTTTGAATTCTACACATATCATCTAGACATCAATTCTATCAATCTTGCAATTCAATTAGCAGTACTATTTATAGTACTTAAATCGTGTATTGTAATTTCAACATACGAATCTCCTCACGCAGACGGCCAGAATATTAATAATGGGCTAATAATTAAAATGAAAAAATAAAGTCAAACTTTAAGCTAAACATATTCCATAGTAAACTAATTATCAATATGTAAAATGACAACTCAACCCTCTGAGTTTGCACTTTTTTACATCTACGCGAATCCTAAGCCGCCGTAGTCGTCGATGGCGCAGCCGAAGTCAAGAGTGCGACCGAGCCTCGTGGTTTTTTATTCTAATCGTTTTTTTAAAAGGAGAGAAAAAAAAATCTGAATTGATGATTTTACAATATTTTATTTATACAGATGTTTAGTGTAGAATTATATTTATTAAATAAGAATTGGGTATGACGTTAATGTCTAATTAATCGTGGCCACGTGTAGCGTTGTGGAACCCACAAACTTTGTTTCTTCACTACGAAGCTAATATCACCCCATGCACGATGCACCAATGTCACGGCCCCACTGGCTTATATCACCCATCTGTCCCGCCAAAAAGAAAAGCGCGCTTACACACTTCCACTACTATGCCACTTAGATATCTTAATTCATTTAAATGACTAAACTACCCTTAACTGTTAACCTGTTTTACGGATATATCCCCAGGTGTTTCAATGTTTAAATAGAAGCCCTCTACGCTGCAATTCTTCCCTTTTCTCCTCCTTCTCTCCTCCTTTGTCTTGTTGAGCAAATTCTTTATCCTGTCGTCATGCTGTCCACTTTTCCGACCGGTTCTCCGTACGAGTCCATGCTCGAAAACCCGTTTCCGGTCGCTTCCACGCCGTGGGAATGCCACGACTACGACTTCCTGCCGGTTGTGTTCCAGATGCCTGAACCAACCGGATTATTGGACGTTTTCCAGTCCCCAAACCCGGTGATTTCCAGTTCGAGTTCCGAAAACCGGGATGAACCGGAAGTGATGGATACCGGTCCGTGTGAACCGGACCGGAAAGTTGAGGTGATAGACGAAAGAAAACGACGGCGAATGGAGTCGAACCGGGAGTCGGCGAGGCGGTCCCGGATGCGTAAACAGAAGCACTTAGAAAACTTAAGGAACATGGTGAACAAGCTGAAAGTAGAAAACCGGGAGCTGTCAAACCGATTGCGGTTCACGGTTTATGAAGTGAACCGTGTACGGACAGAAAACGACCATCTCCAGACAGAACACACAATTCTGAGTCAGAAACTTTTGTACAGCCGACGAGTATTAATTTTCCGGCAATTCCAACGACAATTGGGTTATGCTTCCCCTTACAACGCCTTTGAACAACCCCCAAATATCTCTCAATCGCAATCCCAATATATCCTTAATAACAACAACAACAACCTCATTAATTGCTAAACACAACCACAGACTATTATAAGAAGAAGCAATTTCTGAACCACTCTCTCTCTCTCTCTCTCTCTTCTTTGTAAACTAAAAAAATTGCTGCTAGAGAAAAATATATATATAATATTATATTATTGGTGGGGTTTTACGCTATTTTTGAAGCAACTTAATAGTGTGTAAAAGAAGATCGGCGACTAGCTTTATTAGTAATGGCTATGCTTAATTTAAATAAGCATTTTTTCCCCTTTTTTTATTGTTTTCATTTTCTCTTGTTATATATTATATATATCGACTATTTAAACAAAGAATCCTTTTTTTTCTTTTTCTTTTTCTTTTTTAGCAAATCCGCATATGATTTCGTTTAAAAATTCGAGATGCATGGGACCAATTACACCATTCCTATTCTAATAAACAGTGTTTTATTACTTTCTTTTTTTTTTTTTTCTTTTTTGGAATAATGTAAAATAATAAACTTAGCCTTATTCACGAGGTGACAATTATAAATTTATAATGAAACTGTGAAATGTCGATGATGTCCATCTACTAAGTTTTATATGCTTTTAGCTATCCAGGGTCACAGTTGTCATTTTAAATGATATTACGATACATACGAAAAGGGGGAGATTCATTATATTATATTATATTATATTATATATTTGTTAAAAGGATGTGAAGCCTATTTTTATAAGATGTCAGACAATTATTGCTAAATTGTAATCTAATTTCCTCATGACGTCCATCACTTTTCTGGGAGCTGGAGGCAGTTGCTTCGTTTAACTTTATGAACCTTTTTTTATCCGTTTCTTATTAATTTTAAGAATATAACTCTGAGAGATATGGGATCTCAATTTATGTCTAATAAACAAACAAATTAGTGGTTAAATGGCTTTAACGTTTTATTCGAGCCAAAAAAGAGGTCATTAAAATAAATTATTTCACCCATTTTCATAAAAAAAAAAAAAAAAACAAATTGGTGTATATCAATTTAATAGGAATGGTAGTTTAAGTGAGATTCAAACAATGATAATTGACATGTACTTTCTTTTTCAAAAATTAGAAGTTTAATTTTTTATATCACAATGTGATACTATAAAAATTCTATAATATGGATTTCAGACCTGTTTAGTTTAACTTTTCAATTATTTAATTTTGAAAAAATTGAAGTATTTGTTAACCAATCAAAATAGTGTATTAAATACTTTCAAAGTGTATTTTAAACCGCTTTTATAGAAAAAAATTTGTTATTTTTTTTAAAATGCATTTTTTTTCTCTAGTCAATCCAAATAGACCTTTAGACATGATGTTCTCTTCAACATCATAATAATAATAATTAATAAATAAATAAATAAAACCAATGAAATTAAAGCAGACCAATTCAATCGGATTGGTTTAGGTTTTATGCGACATTGATAGGTTTGATTTTAAAAGTGGAAGAATTGAAATGGTTTTTGTCGGTTTGGTTGTGTGCTATAACTAATAAACCAAACCAAATTTTTTTAAGCACAAGAATTTGGGTGGGGGAGATTTTTAACTTCTTAGCTTATGCCAAGTTGCCATAAACCAAATCAAATTTACAATATTAACGTATATACATACAAGTTGATTATATTATTTATATGTTGAAGTTCTAATGTTAATTGTAGAAATAAAAGCTTTTTTTTATAAAAAGAACAAAAAAGTGACGTTTATTGCACTCAATATTCTTCAAATTGTAAATTTTGTTGAAGGACTTAATAAATTCAAATTCTGAAATTTTTTTTTATCAAAATTTAAACCTCTCTAAACAAAATTCACAATTTAATTATAAATATAATAGGAAAACAATCAATTTTAGCCATCCTACGGGTTCTATCAATTTAGACCATAAACTTCCATGTTCATCCATTTAAATTCTAACCTTAAATAACAGTTGCAATTTTAATCATCTGACAAGTTTTTACTCCAAGAATTGTTAAGAGAGTTCTTCCAAATGCATTTAATGAATTATAAAACAGATATACGATAAAATTGATAATATTTTTAGAGAAAACAACATTAGACGTTTTTTTTTCCTGAAACTTATAGATTTCTTGAATGTTATTCAATCGTTAATTTGAATTTAGATTTTTTATGTAAAATTTATAACTTTATAAACAATTTTACATCATCTTTTGTTAAAACTAGTAAGTGAATTAGCTAAAATTGATTTAAGGTGTAAACTTGCAATATTTGTGTAATTTTATGGTCATGATTGATTGAAATTGAAAAATTAGGATCCAAATTGATACAATGTGATAAAGTTATGGTCCGATGTTTACACTCATGGAAATTTTGAAAAGATTTATATTAAAATACAATTCTATAGTAGTCCAATAATTTTAAGAATGAAAACTATTCCAATCGATCATAGTTTTTTTTTTTTTTTTTTTTATTTTAAAAGAAAAAGAGTCAAGTGTATGACCCCAATATTGATCACAATCCAATTAAAAGTATATGTTTAATATTATTTTGAAACTTTTGTTATAGAACACTCACTCTTTTTGATCCACAAACACACTTCTTTTTATCCCATAATCAATTTAGTAGATTTTGCAAGTTAAAGCCATTCATCCAATAAGATGCATTGGATAGTCCCCGCATAGTATTATGGCGTAAACAGTTCCCCAATAACATTGTTTTTTCTCCACCAAACTTTGGTTTATTTCTATTTTTCTTTTCATCTCCATCAATATAGTTGCCAATATTTTATTACATTAACCATAAAGTTGGTTTTTTTTTTTTTTTTTTAAAGCATGCATTCATTTTTTTTCAAATTTAATTTATATTTTATAGGAAAATAAATGAGTAAGATAGATTCAAATTATGAAGCGACTAATAGTATTTGAAATGTGTAATTTTTTATCAATTTAATTGTTTATCTTATAGCCGGCAGAAATAGTATTATTGTGTTACTTTTTGCACTTTATGAATAATAGTTTGAGAGGTGGTGTGTTTTGGAATATTTACCCGGCAGTTTAAATCACTAGCTTTTTTCTTTTTTTGAGCTATCAAATCACTAGCTTTTGATCAGATAAGTTTTAAATTCACGTTTAAAGCATTTAATTTTAATTACCATCGTAAAATTATGAGTAATTTTTATAATTTGTCCTAAATTTAATGGTCTTATTTGGCTCAGATTTTAAAAAGAAATTACGCCCATCAATCTTGTGGATTTAGAATTTGATATCCCAACTGACAGATAAAACAAGGAGTTGTTATCATTCTTTTTGTTCTTGTGTCTTTTATTTTTCTTTTTATTTTTTGGGGGTATTTAGAGACAAATTTTATAATTCATATAATGTTTGCGAAATATGATATATGATTTAGCATTCTATGATGTGTCAAAAAGAAAATTATAATATGATATATAATCCTTTAGGCTCTATTTGACAACTATTTCGATAATCATTTGTTTATTTTTTAAGTTTTGGAAATTAAATCTATAAACACTCACTCTACTTCTAACTTTCCTACTTTGAAATCTTTCTTTTATCTATATTCTAAAAAATCAAGTCAAATCTTGAAAACTAAAAAAAAAAAAGTTTTGTTTTTAGAATTTGATTAAAAATTCAACTTTTATACTTAATAAAAATATCAACTATGAAAGAAAGTGAGAAGAAATAAGCTTAATTTTCAAAAATCAAAAACCAAAAACGAAATGATTACCAAATGCGTCCATAGTTTTCAACTTTTTTTATCTATACTATATTAAAAGAGGGTATAAGTAGAAGAATTTTCACATTCCTATTATGCCCTTAATTTTTAATCGTATTCCTATTATACCCTCATTTAATTGTTACTTATAACCTTTTTTTTTTTTTTTTTCATACGCTTCCCTAAAACACCTATTTGTAAAGGAGACGAGTTATCAAACACTCCTTTATATAAAGAGACCATTAATCTTTTTCTTCTCCTCACTTCACCATTTCAACAAATAATAATAATAACCACCATCCTATATTTGTTTTTTCTACATTTATTTTTTTAGGAAATTTTGTTTTTATTTTATTTTGATTTATATTTGTTTCTAAACACTTTGTTCCTCTTCCTTTCTTTTGTTTTGTTTTCTGTTTTGGAGTTTTTTTTGTGTATTATTATATGTGTTCTCTTCCCAATATTTTTTTTTCAAAATTCTCATAAAAAGCATAAAGAAAAAAAATGTAAATCCTCCCGTGTTTACTTAAAATCACAATTTCTTCCAGGCATTCTACATTTATTTTTTAGGGAATTTTAAATTTCTTTTATTTTGGTCTATAGTCATTTGTGAAAACACATTTTTTTTTTGTTATTGTATGTGTTCACCTCCCTACATTTTTTTTCTCAACATTCTAAAAAAAAAAAATATCAAACAGAAAAATGCAAGTCATACTTGATAATTGATATAATTCAATTTTTTTCTTTTAATTCACATTAAGGTTTACTTTTTAGAATTTAATTTAAATTAAGATTTCTATTTTGATGGAGAAGATGAAAAAAATCTGAGAGATGAGATTAACGTGAGAAATTTAGGAAAGAGGAAAATATGAAAGATGAGTACTTGACAATCTTTTAAATATTTTTTTTAAAATAAAAAAATATATGTTTTTCTATTTTGATTGAGAAGAATGTGTTATGATAATGTGAGGAAGTTGAAAGGAAAACCAATTTGAGAAAATTAGGGAATAAGAAGATATTGGAGGAAATGTTCAAAATATTCTAAAAAAATGTAAGTACTTCTTTAGCCTACTTTATTTTTTCTAAATCCACATGAGAGGATTTTATTTTATGAATGTTGAGAAAATTGGAAAGAGGAGGATCGATTTGAAAAAATTAGGGAAAGATGATATGGGGAGAATATTAGTAAGATACTAGATAAAATTTGACTTCCTAATTTTAATTTCATCCCAATTTTTAAAACTATATCTTCAAATGGCATTGTGATTAATATTTTATATTTATTTTTATCTTAGTTTTAATTTTTCTTGTATTTTTTCATGACATCATAAATTTATAACTACAACTGATAGTAGGTAAGTTAACTATAACCTCCATTGAATTAATAAATGAAATAGAAAAAAACTATTACCTTGAAAATAAGAAGATTCATTTAAAAATAATAGTGATAAAATATAGGTTTTTTTCATGAATATAGGTTTTATTCATGACGATAAAATATTGACATAAATATTGAAATTGTAACTTAGCTTTATTCCTTTTAAAAAATTGATTTTTCTGTATAATTTTATAGAACACACAAAATATTTGAAATAAAAAAAATTAACTAATCCAATTATTTTAAAAACTATTTTTTTTTTCAAATTTTAAAATATTAATATAAATATTAAAATTAGAATGTTGAGATTTGTGGGGAAAAAAAAAAAAAGAAGGTTTAATATTTTACTTAAAAAATTATAAATGATGTATCTATTTTAATATTTTAAATATATATACAAAATTGTTGTAGACTTTTTTAACAATAAAAAAGATTGTGTTCCTTTTTGAAAATGATTTTTTTTTTCATAATTTATAAAACCAACAAAATCTTTGAAACCAAAAGATAAACTACCTCAATTTTTATTATTACATTCAATGAGAGATAAATAAAACTGTCTTTTTCTTTTTTTTTAAAAAAAAAAAAAAAAAAAGAAAAAAAGAAAAAACTAAACTTTTAATCGAACCTATAGAAAATGTTTAAAGAAAAAAACTTATTTTATGGAAGAGTTGTGAATGATTTTTTAAAAAAAACAATTTAAATGTAACCCATAATATCTTTTATGAAAACAAGGTTTAAATTATATATATATATATATATATATGATATAAGTAATCTTAAAACGAAAACTAATACTCTTTACTTGTGTGTATACTAATACTCTTTATTTGTGCGTGTGTACTCGCGCGTGCGTATGCATGCGTGTGTGCGTATGCACGTGCGTGCGTGTTTTTGTAACTATAACAACATTTATGTAATAACATTGAAATAAAATTGTCGCATTATGTATATTAAAATATCAAATTGTAAACATATTTATTTTATAACTTAATGATGAGTATAGAAGAATTTTTATGGAAATAATGATAATATAAAAACATTGAAATCAAAATTCGTATATTATTATTATCATTTTTTGTTTTTTGAAAAAAACATATAAGGAACAACAAATGAGGAAAAACAATGATCAATTTTTAAAAGGAAATCCACCCATGGTGGGTGATCTTCAAGACAAATTGATATCATTCGATGTCTATGGCATATGTAGCAAGTTTGTGAGTAATGAAATTGCAATTGTGATTAACAAAGGAAGAACCTCGGATTGCCTCTTTATGATGCAAATCAGCGAAGAGTCTACTAAATACTAAATCGAATTACCATAACGTGATGATCTATTCAAAAGTAATTAATAATTGTTACATTATCTAAATTTTAAGTGTGGTAGTAATTAAAATTTTTTTAAATAAACATATACATTATTTATTTATTACATGCTAAAGAACTAATATATTCAAAAAAATTTATTAAGACAACTAAATTTCACGTTCATTGCAGGTTTGTGCCTTTACTAGTTTGTTAAAATGAGAACAATATATTTTCTTTTTTTTTTTTCTTTTAAAAATAGTTATTCAGATCTTGACACAAACTTAATTAACATAAAGATAAAACTGTTTATGAGTTTTGTAAAATTAATTTACAATACTAACAACATTTCACTACAAGAAATCGCACTTCTCCCAGTGTCACAATTCGTCGAGAAAGGGTGGAAAATGTGTCGCGAGAACCTCTCTCGATAAATAATAGATCATCGGGAGTTTAGTCAGGAAAAATCCGTCGGAAGAGGAATGCTTGTGATGTATAATATATGATACTTTACTTCACATCTTGATTTTGCACAGTTGTTTTTTTTTATTTGCTTTACCACAAACCAATGAACTTAAAATCTCTGGTTATCAGTATGTAACTTAAGCGTGTATGTGGTGACATACAAGTGGATCATGTCTTAAGTGATAACCAAAATGGTCTGTAGTATATGGACTGTCTCTTATACACATCTAGATGTGTATAAGAGACAGACTTAAGCGTGTATGTGGTGACATACAAGTGGATCATGTCTTAAGTGATAACCAAAATGGTCTGTAGTATCTGTCTCTTATACACATCTAGATGTGTATAAGAGACAGGTTATTTACGTACCGTTGGAGCTTCAAGCTACAGGTCGATAAGGTCCCCTAGGTAGCTTGGATAAAGTCGAGAATCGGTTTTTGGGTCAGTTTGAAGTGTTCAAATTGATAAGAGGAAATTTGATTATATATGATATAATCGAACTGGTTAATTATATATGATATAATTGACTAAATGTATGAGATACATTATTTTGGAGGAAATTAGATATAAATATGATTTATATCAAGTAGAGGAGAAATTACTATAGTAGATATATGATATTAAACTATAGGTTAAGAATATAATATGATTATATTCATTTATTAATTAATTGGTTGGTTATGTGATAATTGGCCAGAACTTTCTCCTCAGTCGTGCATTAGTGGGAAAATCAAATTTGGTTATTGTAACTGAAGAAGAAAATGAAAATTGGTTTAATTTTGCAAAGAGTTCGGAAAAATCGCTCAAGGTGTGAAAACGTAAAGATCGCTTAGCTAAGAGCCTATACGATAGTGCCCTATTGCCTAAACGATCGCACACCTCGTGTACTAAACGATCGCATACGTTCTCTAAACAATCACTCAGTTTTCCTAAAAGATCGCTTAGCACACCGAGTTTACTAAACGATCACTTACTCTTTACTAAACGATCGCTTAGTAAAACCTACACGATCATGTAGCTTTATCTAAACGATAAGCATCCGCTATACAATAGCTTTCTTCCACTTGCTTTTCGTTCTACACGATCATCTCTTTCCTTCTTCCTCTACCAATTCCATCGAAGACCATTTTTTGGATTCTCAGTTCAAGAATACCAAAGGTTCTAAGTGGTGGTGTCGTCCCCGGTCCTACTTGTTCGTGTGCATCCGTTCGTGTAGACGATCGTGCTGCTAGTAGCCGGCTGTTTGCTAGGCGATAAAGACCGTAGAGGGTTGCTTCTGCTGGGTTAAGTTTGAAGTGAAGATCAACTGGTACGTGAACTCAATCTCTTGTATTATTATTATTATTTTTTTTTTTTTTGTGAAATTTCATACCTGTTTGTTAGAATGTGTGTTGGTAATTCAGTCACAATGAAATAAGAAAGATTCGAACACGATCATGGTTACTCTTTTTTAAGAGTGCCTTCAATTGAGCTAGACTTTGTATATAACGCCATCGATACTGGAGACTTACATCTTACCTAAACGACCATCGGTGACATGACCTCAATCCTGAGTGAATTCCATCTTGTGTATTGAGTTCCCAACTCCTAAATCAGACAAGTCTCCAAAAAGGTAGGCATGTTATTGTTGGGATTGGTGTCTTAATTCTCCTGAAGTCTCGTTGTTTGTAATTATACACATTTTTTTATGAATAAAATAATTGTTATTGCATTCTAACCTTTACTCATATCCAATAAACAAATCTCCATGGTTATCTTATGTAAACTTAAGCGTGTATATGTGATATACAAGTGGATCATGCCTTAAGTGGTTGGAAACCTGATCCTGGTGACACTATGGATACGACCCGCTTTGTAGAGGTTTGCAAGTGTTGTAAACTACTATAGATGGTAGATTCTGACCATTCATATAGAGACATGCTTGTGGGGGTGTCCTATACAAAGAGTTTGTATAAGACCGAACCATGAGATGACTAGATTTTGTGTATAACGTCGTTGATACTAAAGACTTACATCTCACCTAACCGACCATAGGTGACACGACGTTAATCCTGAGTGTTTTGAGAACTCCTGCCTTTGAGGGCAGTCCTTTGATTAGTATGGGTGAGAGTGGCCAGATGTCCAACTCAACATGCCTACCTTTTTGGGGACTTGTTTGATCTGGGAGTTGAGAACTCAATACACAAGATGGAATTCACTCATTCCCTGAAGTAGGGGTAAGTAGATAAATTGCTCCCTTAAAGGCTGATTCCGGGACTTGAACATAGTGACCATAACTTTTCTTTGAAAGAGAGGACTCAGTCAGACTATGACTTATGTTCATTAGATGGATCAGTGGTACTTAAGAAGTTAGATGTAACTACAAAGGCATAATAATTATTAGCCGAGCTGTACTTACAAGCGATCTATGAAGGGTTGTCGTACTGTTGATTGGTTAAGATGGACACATAATATATCTGTAGTAATGAGAGTTTAACTGTCGATCTTTAGTGGAGTACCTGGAAGTTAATGGATGGTGGATCCCGTGGCTAAAGACTTTAGTCAGTTATTCACGTACTGTTGGAGCTTCGAGCTATAGGTTCATAAGGTCCCCTTGGTAACTCCATGGATTGAAGTTGAGGATCAGTTATTGGTGTTGATTTGAAATGTTCAAATTGACAAGAGGTACTTAGATTATATATGATACGATCAGTATGTTGTATGAGATACATCAAGGGGAGGATTAATGTAAATGAGATTTACATTAAGAGCCATGGAATAGAAAAAGAGCTACAGTTTATATGTTTCATAAGATGAAATATTAAAACTATAGGTTATAAATATATTGTGGTAAGTTAGTTATGATTTATATTTATAATAATATTAATTATTGGATAATTATTTTTTTTTTCTAATAATCAATTGAGTGGGAGGTTATTAGTGGTTTCACGGTAACCGTGAGATAAAAGAAAACATGTTTTCCTAATTTTGGTAAGAAGTTAATTTGAGATTTCCACTCTTGAAAAATTCTCATGGAGATAGTTGTCAAGTAAATTAGATTTACTAAATGACAGCTTGAAGTTAGCTAAACGATCGTAGAGTGTTCTTAGTTGATAAACACTCAGCTAAGCGATAAGCTAAACGATCACATAGCTTTTGCTAGACAATAACATAACTTTTCCTAAACGATTGAGCATCGACCTATACGATAGGTTGTTCCATCTCCCATTTGCTCAATCGTTTACACAATTGTGGTTCCTCCAGTTTTCTGCCTCAAACCAATTCCATACAAAGCCCACTCTCTAGATTCTCACACAGAGAATACCAAGGTAACCTTCTTGGTGATGTCATACTCAACTCGACACTGTCAAGGTTCTATGGAGGCTGTTCGCAGTGTTCGGGGTGTTCGTGACCTTGGCGATTGCTTAGTTCGAGTGCACGGTGTTCGTGCAGTGTAGCGGTCGAGTTGGACGAACGTTCGTGTGTTGCTGTATTGTTGTGATCGAACGTTCGTGATCAAAGATCTTGAAGACGAGTTTGCAAAGGTTTGTTATTTCTTGTCCTTAATCTATTGTAAAGCATGTTGTAATTTATGTATTTCGCATAACCGTATATTTTCGTTTGTGATTGTAATTGTAAAGTTCATATACGATTGTAATTTGGAAATATCCTTCCCCTGCTCATGGAAATTCTCGTGTTCAATTTCCTTCAATTATTACCTGGTTTGATGGCTTTTTGGCCCTTAATCTCAAATTAATTAATTTTAATTAATTAATTAATGTTTTCATGATAACAAACCTTAATTTATTCATTAACAATTTTAGTATTTGAATAGTAGCATAGAGTTTAGACAAAGATTTCAACACAATTTGAATCACTCAAATCGGAGCTCAAAACGAAGAAGATATGACCGAAACAAACTCAATGGAAAAATCTCGAGTTGATGACGTGATAAGGTTTTTCTCATCAAAGTGGACCAATTAAAAGGTACCATTTGGAGTAATGGAGGAGCGACATATGTTGAGCTTTTGATTTTGGATTGATTTTTAAAAAAGAAAATGAATTTAAAAGGAAAATGAATGTAATATTATTTTATGTTTGTGTCTAACAGCTAGTTTTGGACACTTTTTGGTTTTTTTTGTTGGGTTTTTAAAAAGAAAAGAAATTTAATATTATATTTTGTTTGGGTTTAACGGCTAGTTGAGTTTAAATCTTCATCATTAAATTTTCTTTTACCAATATCCAATGGCCTAAATTGAATTTGGTTTTCACTTTTTCCTTGTATTTTTAAACTCTTCATCTTCTCCAAAATTAAAATAACAATTACACATTATTTTCAATCCTTCATAATTCATTAAGCCTCCATTGTTATTCTCTCCAAGCTTCAATTTTCGTCCTTTTCATCTTATTATGAGAGAGATTTATGTATGGTGAGGATTGATTTGTTGTGAGCTCAAAATTTGTAAATCCACTCTTTTAGATAGTTACTCAAGTGTGTTCTTTAATTTTTTTCAAACATTTTGTAAGGGTTTCTTTTGATAGATAAACAAAGCGGTTGTAACGGTTTGATCCCAATCCATAGAAAGGATTAAGTTTCTTCTTGAACTTGCAAAAAGAGCAGTGTAGCGGTTGGGCTCTAATCCGTGGAAAAAATCGATGAGATCTTTATTCAAAATCCTAAGAGACTTTTAGGAAAGTGGATGTGAGTCGAATTTGACCAAACCACTATAAAAATTTTTGGTATTAATTTCTCTATCCGTATACTACTTTAATTTGCAATTAATGTGTTATTATAGTTTATTACATGAAATTAATTCCAATATTTGTTCTTGAAATTAATTGCTCATATTTGTTTACTTTGATTGGTAGTTCTTTAATTTGCATATCTCTTATCAATCTTATCATTGAAATTAAATTGGGTGCTTGAAATAATACGTGTCAATTTATTAATCATTTTGAAGCGAATGTATATGTATAAAATTATTGTTTAAATTACTTATTAGCAAAAGTGTATTAATTTACTTAATTGGACCGAAATTTAGGAAAAAGTTTTCATAAGTTTAATAAACCTGATTCACTCTCCTCTAAGGTTGCTATATCGATCCTACGTGGTTATATCCATGGACACAAAAATATATCTACAGTGCAAAGAGTGCAGTTGTTAGTCTTTAGTGGATGAACTGATAGTTAGTGAATGTTGACTAATTTAATTAAAGAGTTTAATTAATTAATTTTGTATCATTGGAACTTCTAATCTATAGGTTCATAAGGTCCCTTTACTAGCTCACTAAGAGTTAAATAAGAATCAATTATGTTTTGAATTAATTTGAAATATTCAAATTAATTAAGGGAATTAATTGTATGAAATGCAATTAATATAATATATATGGATACATTATAATATAAAGTTTGATAAGAGTGATAATTATTTGAATGAGATTCAAATATTAATTATTTGAATGAGATCCATATAAAACTATAGGTAAAATTAATATGAATATGATACATGTTTGTTGGGGTTGATGCCCTAAAGTCTCGTGTCATGTAGTTTGTAAATAGTTTGTATGAACACGGGTGATGTATAATATATGATATTTTACTTCACTTCTTGATTTTGCTCAGTTGTTTGTTTTATTTACTTTACCACAAACCGATAAACATAAAATCCCTGGTTATCTAGATATAACTTAAGCATGTATGTGTTGACATACAAGTGGATCATGTCTTAAGTGATATCCAAAATGGTCTTTAGTATATGGATATAGGAGGGAAACCTTATTCTGGTAACGTTACGGATGTGGCCTGCTTTGTGGAATGGTCACAAATATTGTGACTCGTCACAGATGGTTTGATCCTGATAATTCTTGTAGGGGACATGCGAGTGGGGACGTCCTATACAAAGAGTTTATATAAGACCTAACCACGAAGTGTTAACGTCTCGTTATATAACACCGTTATATAACAAGATATAATTGAATGGTTAATTATATATGATATAATTGACTAAATGTATGTGATACATTATTTTAGAGGAAAATTAGATATAAATATGATTTATATCAAGTAGAGGAGAAATTATTATAGTAGATATATGATATCAAACTATAGGTTAAGAATATAATATGATTATATTCATTTATTAATTAATTGGTTGGTTATGTGATAATTGGCCGGATATTTCTCCTAAATCGTGCATTAGTGGAAAAATCAAATTCGATTCTTGTAACTGAAGAATAAAATGAAAATTCTTTTCATTTTGCAAAGAGTTCGAAAAAATCGCTCAAGGTGTGAAAATGTAATGATCCCTTAGCTAAGAGCCTATACGATAGTGCCATATCGCCTAAACGATCGCATACCTCGCGTATTAAACGATCGCACGCGTTCTCTAAATGATCGCTCAGTTTTCCTAAATGATCGCTTAGCGTGCCGAGTTTTCTAAACGATCGCTTACTCTTTACTAAACGATCGCTTAGTAAAACCTACACGATCATGTAGCTTTCTCTAAACGATAAGCATCCACTATATGATAGCCTTCTCCCGCTTGCTTGTCGTTCTACACGATCATCCCTTTCCTCATTCTCTACCAATTCCATCAAAGACCACTCTTTGGATTCTCACTCCGAGAATACCAATGGCTCTAAGTGGTAGTGTCATCGCCGGTCCTACTTGTTCGTGCATTTTCGTTCGTGTAGATGATCGTGCTGCTGGCAGCCGACTGTTTGCTGGACGATAAAGACCGTAGAGGGTTTGCTTCCGCTTGATAGAGTTCGTGTGAAGACAGTCTTCAATTGGTATGTATACTCAATCTGTTCTTATTTATTTGTGAAATCATGCCTATAATTAGTGTGAAATTGCATACCTGTTTGTTAGAATGTATGTGTGGTAATTCAGTCACAATGAAATAGGAAAGATCCAAACGCGCTCATGGATGCTCTTGTTTAAGAGTTTCTTCAATTAAAACTATAGGTTATAAGGGAGAGTTGCATTTTAATATGATTAGAATATATAATATATAGTTAATTAATTAAAGGTTGATTAATTAATTATACACTATAAGAATTTGGGCCTTTCTCGACGGTGAAAGTCGTCAACATAAGCTAAAAAGGCCATTGGGAAAGGTTTTCCCGATGGTATGGAAGCCGTGCCATAGGGGAAAAATTATCTCAACATATATAGGATGGGGCTTTTATGCCGACCCTAAACAAAACCATTGGGCCATCGGGAGAAAGGGACAACACTCAATGGTATAAATTTATAACCATCGTCGAGATTGGCAGGTTATCACGACGGTGTAGAAGCCGTCGAGATAATTTAATATAGCCCGATGGTGCAGGTGTCATCGGGCGATTTTACTTTAACCCGATAGTGACTAAGCACCGTCGGGAGATGTTAATATAGCACGATGGTGTCTAGGAATCGTCGGGATGTCTTTTAAATCCCGACGGTTTTTGGCCACCGTCAGGATATCTATTAGTCTCGACGGTTTTTTGTCGCCGTTTAGATATCTTTTAAATCCTGACAGTTTATGGTCACCGTTGGGATAGTAAATTGGTCGTCCGAATAAGTGCTTTTGTGGATTTTCCTGACTGTTGGGACCGTTGGGGATTTCTTTTAGTGTCGGGATTATATATTTAACCAAATGTCATACCTATTGGAATCTGTTTATTTATTTTCTTTTTTTTAGATCTGTTTTTTTTTTTTCAAATGTCATACCTGTTTGAATCTTACAAATATTAATCAAACTAAAATAAGATTACCAAAAGCAAGTAAATGTCTATAATAGATAGTAAACAATATATAGAAAACATGTATAAACTACAACCTTAATCCAAGAGTTACTATAACATCCACAATTCCTTAATCCAAACCATAAGATCCACAATTTCTTAATCCAAAAAAATATTACATGATAACAAAGTACATAGTGGGAGATGCATTTGCAACAAAAAGAAATGTCCCTTAGACAACCTAAATATGCTCCGGTATCCCGTAGACAAGTTGACTGGGTCTCCATGATATAACCATTGATGATACGATGGAGAAATTCATTAATGAATAAATGTCGTTCAACTCCATCCATTGGCTATTCATACATTTTCTACATAAACATCTTGTTTTCCCCAAGTTATTAATATGAAGTTTTGCAACTTCAAGGAATCAATATACTATTTCTGCATACTCAGTTGATAACTTGTTTCTAATCTTAATCTACTATTTATCCATTTTTAATTAGTTTAGGAGCACCTACTAAATTTTAAAATGACATACATTAGTTTATATTCAACTTGGCTTAAACTATTCAAAGAATAAGAAACACAATTAAAACGAACTTGTTAGTTTATGGTAATCATTCATACACAATCAAAGGGTCAAGTGGAGTATTGACATTATTATGAAATGCATATGATATGATTACATAAGTTTATATTCAACTTTTTTTCTTTTAAGTTAGTAAAACTTCGATCAACATTTGAATTCAATATTTAATATATATAATATATGAATGAAATCATAAGAACAAAAAAAAATTTCAGAATATTTTTTTCTAATTTAAAGGAAATAATGTTGATCCAAAACATATTTTAAGTAGTCAAGTATGTTGGTAACTTCAAATTCCCATCTTCTATATTTGAATTACATAATTTTTAAAATAAAAAGTCCATAGGAATAATAATAAGTTTAAAAAAAATGAAAAATTACTCAATTCTACAGTACACAATCAAAATCACTGAACTGAACTTAAGCAAACTAATCTTGGTGAAAATTAGATTAAACAGTAAACTGAACTTAAGCAAAATCACTAAACTTAATCTAAGCTCATGTTTCTGATGAATGCTAGCATGCGAATTTTACTCCATGATTAGTATATTAAGACTAATGTTCTCCAATTCGTTTAACATCATAAGCAACAATAGTAAAATTGATAGGGAAGAACATAGTTACTTGCGAGCGGATGGCGACCATGGCGAGCGGACGAAGGAAAAGAAGAAATCGGAGCAGATGAAGGAGAAGAGGAGACGCCTGTGGATGAACGGATGAAGGAGAAAAGAGGAGACGGCGAGCCCGAGCGGACGAAGGAGAGAAGAGAAAAACGGAAGGAGGGGGAATATTTTTATCAGGATTTTTCCGACAGTCGTCTGTCAGACTGTCAAAATAAATGATCTTTGCCGCCGGTCAGCGACCGACCGTCGATAAAACTTAGAACTCTCGATTGTGACAATCGAAACGTCGGACAAACTTTACAAACTCCTGACGGTGCTCTGACACAACCATCGGAAAAATTTTTCCAAATTTCCATAAGAATCTTTTTATAGTATACCCTCGCCTGACAGAACGCCCAACGGTTTATTGAAAATCGTTGGCATAAATCTCTAAGTCCGTCGGTTAAACGCGAACCGTTGGGCTAACTTTACAAATTCCAATAAATATTTTTTTTTATATTACACAGCTTGACGGTTGATCGACCACTGTTGAGCGAAAATAAGAACTCTCGACGGTTTTCGTAGACCGTCGGGGGAAGATTGGAATGCCCGACGGTCAGCAATAACTGTCGGGTGAATATACAAAATTCCGACGGTTAAATGCGAATCGTCGAGCTAACTTTAAAAACTCCAATAAATATTTTTTTTATATTACACACCTCGCCCGACGATTATTCAACCAACGTCGGGCGAAAATAAGAACTCCCAACGATTTTCTTGAACCGTTGGAGGAAGATGGGAGCGCTCGACGACCGTAAATAACCGTTGAGTGAAAACTTGAACGGCCGACGGTCCTCCTTGTATCGTCGGCTGAAGTTATAGAAACCCCGACGCTCCCTCAAGAACCGTCGAGGGCAATTTAAAAGCCTGACGGTCGCTCAGTAGTTGAATGCCCAACAGTTTGTTAATACACCGTCGGGATGTCGTTTTATCCCAATCCCTTATTTTTACCGTCAGGATATGTTGGATCTGCCGACATTTTTTTGTGCGTCAGGATAAGTTTCGTCAGAAATAACCAAAATTCTTATAGTGATAATATGATATGATTTAATATAATAACTCCCCACTTTAGGGGAGTTATTTAGTTTTTCACGTGAGGGAGTTATGTAACTCCGTCCACCCTCTTCATTATCTATGTATTAAGAATATAGGAGAGATTGATTAAAGCGTGAAATTCACAGGAAAAAAGACTCTAAAAAAAATCATTCTGCTAGTATTCTTTTTCCTTTCTCCCAAAACTCTAGAGAATAGCCCACAAGTCCCTCTGGTTTTTATCCTAAGAATACCAAGGAAGATTTTTTGGTGGTGTCCAAGAGCATTATTATTCCTATGTTGTGCTGTACGAAGGATGATATCATTGTTCGTGACTTTCTTTTCCCTTTTTTCTCTCTGCATATTTACTTGCATGCTTATATTATTTTATGTTTATCCTTCTGTATAATTATTCTCTCTTGTTTTGAGTGCTTTCCAAAATGTAATACACTAACACAAGGTAATTACTCGCTTCTGCTGAGGATTTAAATCCTACATCGTGGAAAGCATATAGGAGCAATAGTCCCTGAATTTAATATCCAAGCATCAGATTTTGTACCAGAAGTAGTGAAAATAGAATAAATACCTACAACATGTGAAGTGTTGGTAAAGGTAATTGCATTATTTTCATATTTAACCTTGGCCTTGGCTAAATGATTTTGAAGTAAGGATAATAATCCTTGGCATTGCTCAGCAGTTAAGGAAGATATAGAATCAATTGAAGAATAAGATTTTCCAGGGAAACTTTTGGTGGAGATGATGTCCGGGTGGATAACTATGAAGCTTGTAACACCAATCAGCTGTGTGACCATGAATACCATAGTTTGTGCAAAGAGGTTTTTCTTTCTTCTTTGATATAAAACTAGTAGAAGAAATATGAGAAGAATTAGCAGGAGGAGTAATTTCACGTATACCAGATATGTTCTTAACAAGAAGAGCTGTGATCGATGAAATAAAGGGTATCAAATGTTAAAGACAAATAGCACGTTGTTCAACTTCTTGAACGACAAGAGAAAAAACACAATTGATAGAAGGTTTCGACTCCATAAGAAAGGTCATGACATACTCTGTCTAAAGATAGTTGACGAGATTCTTGACTCCTCTACAAGTGCATTTACCACAAGAACAGAACAGCTTGTGAGAAACCAATTTGTTCCATTCCATAGTGCCTTCAATTTCGCATAGTAGGCTGAAATAGAGGATTGATCTTGAGATAAATTCGAAAACTCTTGGCGAAGTTGAAAAATACGCGAACGGTTTTTGCATTGATAACGTTTTTAAAGATCAATCCAAATTTCTCTTGTAGAATCAAAGAAATTGATGCTTGTCGAAATCTCCTTTGACAAAGAATTGAGAATCCATGCTGGAACAACTTCATTGTAGATAATCCAAGAACTCAACAATGTTCCAGTCAGTCGTGGTATAGTTCCATCCACAAAACCTAGTTTTTTCTTCATGGTAAGACCAATAATCATGGACTGGCTGAAGGCATTGAAATTTCCCGTAACGGATGCAATTGGACGCATTAATCTCTACACTTCATTTTATTGAACGCATAAAATTCAGATTGATAGAAACCATGGAAAAACATAAGCCTAAGCATGCTTTCTACAGTACAAATTAGAGAGGAAATGATTAAGAAATCACTTACCCATTGAAGACTAATTCTCCATGTTCCTCTCCAATTCGTGTTGTCTTCTCCCAATGCTATGAACACTGCAATCGGACACCACAACAAGATTGTTGGGATTGGTGTTCTAATTCTCCCGGAGTCTCATAGTTTGTAAACAGTTTGTACACATTGTTATTAATAAAATAAGAGTTATTTTATTTGCATTTACTCATATCCAATAAACTAAGATCCGTGGTTATTTCATGTAAACTTAAGCATGTATGTGAGACATACAAGTGGATCATGCCTTAAGTAATAACCTAAATGGTCTGTAGTATAAGGATAAAGAAGGGATACCTTATCCTGGTGACACTACGAATACGGTCCGCTTTGTAGATATTTACAACTATTGTAAACTGCTACAGATGGTCTGATCCTGACCATTCATGTTTAGACATGCGAGCGAGGGTGTCCTATACAAAGAGCTTGTATAAGATTGAACCACAAGATGATTTGTCTCTTTATGTAACACCATTGATAATTGAGACTTACATCTCACAAAAACAACCATAGGTGACATGACCTTAATCCTGAGTGTTTTGGGAACTCCTGCCTATAAAGGCAGTCATTTGATTAGTATGGGTGAGAGTGGTCAGATTGCCAACTCAACAAGCCTACCTTTTTAGGGATTTGTTTGATTGGGGTGTTGGGAACTCAGTTACACAAAATGGAATTCACTCCTTCCTCGAAGCAAGGATAAGTAAATAGATTGCTCCCTTAAGGATTGATTCCGGGTCTTGAACATAGTGGTCACATCTTCTCTTTGGAAGAGAGGACTCAGTCATAGTAGGACTATGACTTATTGTTCATTAGAGAAATCAGTGGTACTTAAGGAGTTAGATGTAACTATAAGGGCAAAACGGTAAATTGGCCCAGTTGTACTTACGAGCGATTTGTGAAGGGTTATCGCACTGTTGATTGGTTATATGAACATAGAAATATATCTATAGTAAGAAGAGTGTAGTCGGTCTTTAATGGAGTGTTCGACAGTTCAAGCTACAGGTCCATACCTTGGTAGCTCAATGAGTTCAAGTTGAGAATCAGATTTTGGGGTTGATTTGAAGTATTCAAATTAACAAGGGAAAATTCATTTATATGTGATATAATTGGTGTGATGTATAAGATACATTAATTGGAGGATTTAATGTAAATATGATTTACATTAAGTACCATAAAATAGAAAAAGAACTATGATTTGTATGTTTCATGAGATGAAATATTAAAACTATAGGTTATAAATATAATATGATAAGTTGGTTATCATATTTATTTACAATATATTAATTATATGATAACTAATTCTTTTTCTCTAATAACCGATTGAGTGCGTGGTTATTGGAAGTTTTATGGTAACCATGAGATAAAAAGAAGAATTGTTTTCCTAAATTTAGAAGTTGCTTCATTCAGAAAGTACTCATGAAAAAGGGCTATCAAGTAAAATTGTTTTACTAAGCGATAGTCATTGAGAGTCTAAGCGATCGTTTATGAGTTGACAATACAATCGTTAACCTTTTGATCGTTGCTACACGATCGAGTAACAAAGTCTATGTGATAGGCTTCATTTTCCAAAACGATCGAATACATCGTTTATGCAATAGATTGCTTTATATCTCCCACTTACTCGATCGTCTACTCGATCATAGACCTCCTCTCTTCCTCAAGCCAAGATCATACAGAGCCCACAACTCTTGGATTCTCATACCAAGAATGAAGGAAATCAGATTCCAGATTTCTATGAGCAGCGGAAGAAAGATAATTCCAAATCACAATCATGAATGAACAATGCATTTACAGTCAACTTCAAACAAACGGATACAATTCATATAAAGAAATTACAGCATGAAAACTCAATGAATAGAGAGCAAACTGTACGAACAATCGAAAAAGTGTCTCCACGTTCAGTTTCACACGATTGCTCGAACAACAGCGACCACAGCCGCTCGATCTACATGACTGCAACACCGCGAACATAGAACAAACACTTCGCGCTCGTCCTCAACGATCGCCTCGGCCACGAACTCCTTAGCAACACGAACGATCTCCACAGCACCACGAACGGCCTCCAGAAATCTCGACGGTGTCGAGTTGAGTCTGACACCACCAACAAGGTTACCTTGGTATTCTCGGTGTGAGAATCCAGAGGGTAGGCTCTGTTTGGACTTGGTATGAAGCAGACGAAGGAGGAAATACTGATTGCATACACGACTAGACAAGTGGGCAATGACGGAGACCTATTGTATAGGTCGATGCCCAATCGTTTAGATAAAGCTAAACAATCGTCTAGTAAAAACTATGCGATCATTTAGTTGGTCTGTCGCCTACAGACTCTGCATGATCGTTTACTTTAGGCAAACGATCGTCTAGCAAAACTATGCGATAGTAAATACTGCACGATCGTTTAGCTCACCCAACCATTGTTTAGTAAATCTGAATTTACTTGACAACTACGTGAGTTTCTTTTGCGCGAGAGAGAAAACTCAAAAAACTTTTTACAACATTTCGTAAAACTTCTTTTCAAAATAGGAAAACCATTTTCCTTTTAAACTCATGGTTACCATGAACTCAATAACAACCCACTCACTTGGTTATTAAAGAAAAAGAATTAATTATCTAATAATTAATATTATTATAAATATATTTGCTAACCAACTTATCATACTATATTTCTAACCTATAGTTTTAATATTTCATCTCATGAAACATATAAACCATAGTTCTTTTTCTATTCCATGGTACTTAATATAAATCTCATTTACATCAATCCTCTACTAGATATATCTCATACATTAAACCGATTAAATCATATATAATCAAAATACCTATTGTCAATTTGAACATTTCAAATCAACACCAATAACTAATCCTCAACTGAATCCATTGA
Organism: Benincasa hispida; assembly: GCF_009727055.1. Classification (NCBI taxonomy): domain Eukaryota; kingdom Viridiplantae; phylum Streptophyta; class Magnoliopsida; order Cucurbitales; family Cucurbitaceae; genus Benincasa; species Benincasa hispida. The sequence goes on from NC_052351.1 coordinate 21,531,013, forward strand.
GCTACCAAGGGGGCCTCATGGACCTGCAGCTCGAAGCTCCAATAGTACGTGAATAACTGACTAAACTCTTTAGTCATGGGTTCCACCATCCGTTAACTGCCAGGCACTCCACTAAAGACTGAAAAGTGAACTCTCATTACCACATATATATAATGTGTCCATTTTAACCAATGAGTAGTGCGACAACCCTTCACAGATCGCTCGTAAGTACAACTGGGCCAATAACCGTTATTCCCCTGTAGTTACATCTGTCTCCTTAAGTACCACTGATTCTTCTAATGAACATAAGTCATAGTCCTACTATGACTGAGTCTTCTTTTCCAAAGAAAAGCTGTGGCCACTATGTTCAAGCCTTAGAATCAGCCCCTAAGGGAACGATCTTTCTATTTATCCCTGCTTCGGGAAAGAAGTGAATTCCATCTTGTGGATTGAGTTCCTAGCTCCCAGATCAGACAAGTCCCCAAAAAGGTAGGCATGTTGAGTTGGCAATCTGGCCACTCTCGCCCATACTAATCAAAGGACTGCCCTCAAAGGCAAGAGTTCCTAAAACACTCAGGAATGAGGTCGTGTCATCTATGGTCATTTAGGTGAGATGTAAATCTCTAGTATCAATGGGGTTACATACAGAATCTAGTCATCTCGTGGTCCAGGTCTTATACAAACTCTTTGTATAGAACACCTCCGCTCGCACGTATCCACATGAATGGTTAGGATCTACATTTGTAGTAGTTTACAATACTTACAAACCTCTACAAAGTGGGTTGTATCCGTAGTGTCACCAGGATTAGGTATCCCACCTTAATCCTTATACTACAGACCTATTTAGGTTATCACTTAAGGCATGATCCACTTGTATATGACATATACATGCTTAAATTCACATAAGATAACCAAGAAGCTTTGTTTATTGGATATGAGTAAATGCTAGAATTAAATAACATTTGTTTTATTGATTGAACAATGTGTATCTTTACAAAATAACGAGACTCGGGGAGAATGAGGACACCAATCCCAATAGAGAATACTAAGGTAACCATTGTGGTGGTGTCCTTACTCTACTCGTGAATCGAGTTGGACTCGATTGTGTTCGAAGAGTATCATGCTATTGGTGGTCCGTTCATTGCGTTTCAGTGTTGCTGTTTTTGGACGAATTGAACTTCGTTTGAGGGATTCTTGAAGAATGGTTCTTTAAAGGTACGCATACTATATCCCTTGAATCGCTTATAACATGTTGTAATTTCTATATATGCATGACCTGTTAGTTTCAGTTTAATACTATAATTGTTTATGTTCATTCGAATGGAATTTGGAACGATCCCTTCCGCTGCTCATGGAAATCATCTGGTTTGATTTCCTTCAGGGATCTTCCCCATCATTCTTAGGGACGAGAATCGTGTAGAGTTGTGGGCTTGCACATAAGTTTAGCAGGAGGGAAGGAGAAAAGAATTGAGATAATTTCTTGTTCTCTGTAAACAACACAGAGTGAATGAGAAGAACTAGAGAATGAGTGAGAGGGAGGGAACTTTGTCTCTCCTCATTTGTTACGTGAAAGAATGAGAGATTAAGGGGTGAAGGAGTTGTAGCTCTCTCCCTTTTATTAAATTTGAAATAATTAAATTCAGAATCTAAATTTGAATTTAAAATATATATTAACCACTTTAATATATATTTAAACTATATGTTATATCACAAATAACATATAACCTATAGTTAATATTATATCACATATAACATAAACTATAGTTTATTGTTCTTTCAAATAATCTAAGGTATTAATATGAATTAAAATCATTTTAATTTTAACCTATAGTTTTTATATGAATCACATTCATATAAATAATAATTGAATCATATTCAAATTATAACACCTCTCAATAAAATATATAAATTTAATATTAATCAATATTAATTTTAATATATAGTTCCTATATGAATCATATTCATATAATTAATATCTGAATCATATTCAAACATTATTTCTCTCATAAAATTATATTTAAATTTAATATGAATTATATTCACATTAAATTTTAACATATAGTTTTTAATGAATCATATTCATATAATAAATATATGAATCATATTCATATAATAAATATTTGAATCATATTCAAATATTTATTTCTCTCATAAAAATGTATTAACATACATTATATTATATAATATATCAATATACAATATTTAACTGTGTCTTATACAATTAATTCCTTTTAATTAATTTAGACAATTCAAATCGCACTAAAATTAATTTGATTCCCATTAGTTCTCATTGAGCTAATGAGAGGACCTTATAAACCTATAGATTGAAACTCCAATGATACGGGATTAATTGATTAAACTCTTTTAATCAAACTAATCAACATTAATTAACTGTCGGTCACTCTACTAAAGACCGTCAACTGAACTCTTAACACTTTAGATATATTTCTATGTCCATTTTGGATATAAACTATCAACAGTACGTTGACCCTTCACAAATTGCTCATAAGTATAGCCGGGTCAAATTATCATTTTACCCCCTATAGTTACATTTAACTCTTTAAGTACTACTGATCCTTCTAATGAATAATTAGTCATAGTCCAACTATGACCAAACATCTCTTAGCCCAGGAAAGGGTGAGACACCTCATTGTTCAGGCCCTGGAATCATCCCTTAAGGGAGAAATTTATCTTCTTACCCTAATGGTGACAAAAATTGGTGAATGCAATATGCAATGCATGTCTTAAGCTATGCGTTAGTTCTCATGCGTTGGAATGAAAATATGCGTTACTCTTATATGCGATGACCATGCGTTCCTGTCACAAGTTTTCTTGTGCTCACGCCAAGTATAACGCGAACGCAAGTTTCTCGAGTGATTCGAGGTCGAACTCAGGGACTTATAACTAAATGCTATGCGGTAATGTGTTTGCGGCGGATGAATAAAAGAATGATGGGGGTTTTAAGCTACAACTACTCCTACTCCTAACTAACAGACAAAGTAGTGGAGGTATGAATGAAAGGTAGAGACACGACACTGTTGACGCGTAGTAAAATGCATGAAAAATAAATAAAATGTAAGGATGTCTTCATCGCAACCCTAGGCTTGACCACAAGGGCAACCTCAACCAATGCAGACTAATGCAATTATGCCATACACGCCCGCTGCAAATGCACGTGATTTGTATTAGCAAACGGAACTTATTCCTAAGTCTCCATTTTTGTTTATGCGATCTTAATCTAGCTCTCCCGAGCATCAATTCTAACCTAGCTCTCTCAAGTCTTAGGTTCTTTCTTTAGACTCTCTCTCGAGTAGCTCTAAAGGTGTGATGGACGCATATATAAGACAAGGTAACCGCAAAAGCCTGGTTGATGTAAGATTATTCCTATCTCTAGTGAACACTTGTTTACCCTGCTTAATGCGACCAACCACTTACCCTCCCGGACAGTTAGTTGTTGCTGACTTTACTCATAAACAAGTATTGTGTCCACTTTACCTTCCCTGCCAATTGCTAAGAGGAATTAGTGAAAGAAAGAAAAAAAGGAGACGAACAGACTGAATCTTGGCTACCGGGCGGAATCAAAGAAGAAAGCGAATTCCGGGATAGCTGGCACCGAAGCCAAGGGAAAGCATTTGAACAAGAGGAATGAAAGAAGAGCCCGGACGCTGGTCGAGCTTAAAGATAATCTCATCTACCGGTGCGGTGGGAAAGAAAAGATGTTATGGCCGCAGTAGGTCGAGTGAACCAAAAACCTCGTTCTCTTCTTTCTTTTTGATTTGGACTTGGTTGGCAGGGTCAGGGCCTTTCTCGGCTGGGCGAGCGCATCCGATTCGAAAGTACAATCGTTGCTACAACTTCACACTAAGCAAATGAGGCTTTCTCACATACTCATGCAACGTACACCTCCCGGTGCTTTGCTACATGCTTCATATTCCTATGCCGCATGATTAAGTATGCGATACTCTAACAACCTCACTAAGTTATGCGATGAAAGTTAAGGATACTAAATAATGAAGATAGAGATGGAATTGAAGGAAATACAAAAATGCATTGATCACAAAATTTATTAATTCCTTAAGCCAAAATGTAATACAATACAATACAAGAAAAGAAGAGAAATGGAAAAGGCTAGCTGGAAGTGATGTCTCGCTTTCAGTAGATGTGGGTCAAGGCTGCACGTGGTGCCATGGAAGGGTGGTGGAGTTGACTTTCTCGAGATTTAACTCTGACGAAGGCTCCGGTCGTCACTCGGAATGAATGAAGGAATGAAGGACTCTCAAGCTTTGGTCTGGATCACAAGGATCCACCCAAAGGTAGAAACTTGGATAAAATGGAATTAGTCTCATCGGCTTCTATTTATAGAGCTTGATCGCCGACAACATTAATGGACCTGCTCTAATTCTGACATTCGCGGCGCGTTGGTCCTTTTCTGAATTCTGCTGCTAACGGCATGGTAGGTGAAATGTCAACATCATCTTTTGATTCTCCCGAGATATGTGTTACTGTTTCCATTCCACCAACCTTGCGTTCATCCCACTATTATGGTTATCATCGTGTAGTCGCAATTTTTCAATGACCGCATTCGCTTGATTACCGCAACGTCTACATAATGACCGCAATCGCTTGAGCGATCGTAACTCCTCTGTGATGGACGCATGCGGTTGATTATCGCAACACCCATGCATTGAACGTTTGCATTCGCCTTTGCGATGGAGAATTTCTCCGCATGCGGTCGTCTATGCGATAGCCCGACTTCCGTGTCTGCGTCCGCTTTCTGCATTAACTACAAAGATAGACAATTGAACGCATAATAGTGGGTTAGCCGAGATTCTTAATGCTGAACGACACAAACTCATTTTCTCATGAATTCCTAACATAATTGTCGCATATTCTGCTTATCAGCCTTCCTAATTCTAAATAAAAGGCCTAAGATGACGTGCATTTCTGCATGTCATCACCTAACTATAGGGAAGGAGTGAATTCCTTCTTGTGTAGCTGTGTTCCTAGCTCCCCCATCAGACGAATCCCCAAAATGGTAGGCTTATTGAATCGACGAATTTGGTCACTCTTGCCTATACAAATCAAAGGATCACTCTCATAGGCAGAAGTTCACAACTCACTTAGGATTCAGGTAAAGTCATATATGGTCATCCTGGTGAAATGTAAGTCTCTTCTAGCAATGGCATTATAAAGAGAGATTTAACATTTCGTGGTCTGGTCTTTTTGCAAACTCTTTTGTATAAGATACCTCTACTCACATGTCTCCATAAGAATGATCAGGATCAGATCATTTGTAGCGCTTTACAACAATTGTAACAACTACAAAGCGAGTCGTATCAATAGTGTTACCAGGATAAGGCCCCCAACCTTATCTATATACTACAGATCATTTAGGTTATCATTTAAACATAATCCACCTATATGTCTCCACATACATGTTTAAGTTACATCAGATAGCCTTGGATTTTAGATTAATGGATTATTGCACAAATAATATAAAATAATCAACCATTGATTCAACTAACATAAAATTACGAGGGTTTAGGGCATACACCCCAACACTTACTCCATGAAGTATAATTGGTTTCATAAGTAAATTCGAAACAAGAACAAGGTTTGTGCCATTGGAAGGATGAAGAAAGAATGGATTACCATATTGTTCGAGAACAATAGGATTGATCGGCTATGAAGAAGAATTGTAAGAGCTTGAAGTATTTTCAGAGTTTTCCAAATCGGAAGGCATGATGAAGAAGAACATAAGAATACCTACATCGAGAGAAAAATATGGAATATTTCAATCGATACCATATTAGATACGAGGTGATCAAATTACTCTTACATTAATTTATTATGATCAATGGATGATATGTATATAGCCACTTATACAGAACTAATTGAGGTAAGTACAACACTAGCTATAGTTAAGAGTAACAAACTTTAACTAACTCTAATAAAGGATGACATAAAGATTAGCGATGAAAAATACTTCAAATAAAAAATAAAGTCCAAGTAAATATGTGCATTAGGGTATGATCGGAAAGAGAAGACAATGCATTGATCCTACCATAAATTAATGTGATGGTTATTTTTCATTCGAAGACACATATCTTCCAATTTAATTTCAGCTATTTTCGAAACTACATTTTAATTTTAGTTGTATAACTTCAAATTTAAAGGTTGTTGAATAAAAACTTAAAGGTCTTTTAATTTAGAAGAAGAAGAAAAAAGTCATTTTCATTTGTTGTCCCCGCACAACTAAAGATAAAAGATAAATGATTTTAGAGTCGTTTTTTTTAAAAGAATAAATTGACAAGAAAAAATCAAACTAGTTTATTTATTTATTTTTTCTTTTAGTGGTGGGTGAAGATGACAAGTGAAACATTACTAAACTTGTTGTGGCAATGAAAACACTTCAAAAAGCTTTATATGTAATTTTTGGAAGTTTTAGTCTGCCATGATTCATTGTCATGGAGAAAGAAAATATTGACTCAAAATAAAAATTGTTCAAAGTATTTTTAAATATAATAAAACGTTGTTATCTATTACTGACATACAATGCTAGATACTGATAGAACATCAATACCCATCATTGTAATTCACTAATAGATAGTGATAGTTTCCCATATATGTAAATAAGTTGGAGCATTTTGAAAATAATTTGTTAATTATTATTTAGTTAATTAATTAGTTAATTAGTATTTAGGATTTAATTGTTGTAATTTATATTTTGTTTGTTAAGACTATGAATAGCCATATATTTAAGTTGTATTAGATTTCTTTTATATAACACCTTTTACACTAATAAACTTTTTATTACTAAAACGAGTCTAATTTAATTGATGTAGGTATGTGTTAGCGATTAAAAGATTTATAGTTTGAATTCTTTTATATTAAAAAGAAAAAAAAAAAGAATGTTTTACTAATCTATTTCAACAAGAAACAAAAGTTTGTGTAATTTTTGAAAATATTGGTAGACCATCATTAAAAAAAACATGGTAGATCAACTCGAAAAATAAAAATAAAAACGTCATGAGAACTTTCTTCGGTGTAGTTAGGTCATACCTAGTAGACTTAATGGACTATAGAACTCCACCACAAAGTTCAATCTATTATGAATTTAAAATTTATTTTCAAATGGGACAAATTTTACTTCTGTATTTATAGGCTCCACTTTAATTAATTGTGGGTCATCCTTGTTTTGTATAACATAAACCTTTTTATAATTAATTAATATGTTGGTTTATTTTCCAGGGAAAAGAATCTCCAGAAACCCTAATGAGTCAAAAGAATTAAAATAAAAAATTGCCTATTTTAATTTTTAAAATTTTCTCCAAAATCCCAAAAACTAAGAAGTTTGTTTGATAGGTAATTTAGATTTTATTTATGTTTTCAAATTTATTGAGTTCAACTAATATTTTAATTGATAATTCGAATTTTGTTTTTGAATTCTATGATCCAGAAAGTATAAATTATGAAAACAACTATTCAGATTTTGAATTTAACATTCTAAAATGTAGAATTATATAAACAGTGATAAAAACAATGATAAATATATTATTTTATGTCATAAACTTCATTATTTTTTGTTAAATTAAAATATGTGATATACTACCTATTACATATGATATGATGCTACGACATAATAACTTTACAAAAATTTGAACATGAGATAAGTTTATAAATTAATTAGTAATGGTTTATATTTAACATAGTATGTCATTAGTGATTAAATATATTTTCAAACACAGTTTGAAAATTTGTTTAAATTTGAATTTAATTACTGAATAGTCTACCAAATATATATTTGAAAACATGAAAATTTTTTTAATCACTTGTTCTCAACTATTGGAAAAAGAATCCTATTTTTATGCATTTAAAAAAAATACCTATTCCTCCAAAACAGAAGATTGAAAAATAAGATGAGACAATAATGAACAGTACTTTAAAGTTGTGTTACTTGAAGTTAAATTATTTTGCCAAATTTGCAAAATTCTTGTAGTCGGTGAGGATGGAAATGAACATCAAATCAAAGCAAAAAGGTTGATAGTTTTAGGGCAGAAAAATGGTCTCTCTGTTGATTTCTTCACTTGCAAGTTATAATAAAAACTATGGGTTGCTTCTCTAATTTTCCAGAACATAACCCCACACCATTATTAAAAATCACATTCATTATTAATCCATTTTGGCTTTGTCCTCTAATTTCCTTCCACTATTATTTATTTATTTATTTATTTTGCACACAAAATTAATCTTACTTACTTCATTCCATGTTTCTTCATATTTTTCTTTTCTTATAATGCATTTTCTTCCCCAAATTGAACATTAATATACTAATTCTTTTTAACCACACCCTCTCAATTATTGAGCACTCCTTAGAGTGAACCTCAAATGATTGTCAAGCCTCATCATTTTTCCATTTAACTGGGCCCTTAATATTTTGCTTTTTTTTTTCTTTCTATATATATATAATTACTATTATTGTCGGATTACCCAATAGGATTTGATTAATAACTTTAAGTTCAGTAATGTAATTTGATAGGTAAAACATCAATTATAGTTCTAAAGAACATCATTGTAATTATATTGGACTGAAAGAGAATAAAATGGGAAGGAAAGGGAAAAAAAAAAAAAAGACTCATTGAAAGTACTTATCTTCTTCAAAATTTTTAATTGCTTGATCCCCTGGATTAAGTGTTTAATAGTGTTCTTTATGTGTAAAAAAATCTTGATGTTCTTAATTTATCCAAAAAAGAAGATCTCTTTTCTCACATTAAAAATATGGACACTTTTTAAAATGTTTCGCAATTCAATATTGCATTTTTTTAAAGAAACACAATCCAATAAAAATAAGAAAAATAATTTTAGAAGTGTGGCTATAATTTTTAGCACTTAATCTGTTTCCCAAAGAAAAAATCTATAAATTAATAATGGATATCTTTTCCTGTCAACTCAATTCGATTTTTTTAAGAAGAAAAAAATACATAGAAACTATTTTTACGACCAAAGACAGCTTTTTAAACTGTGGAGATTAATCTAATTAACAGCACTTCACTTCTTAGAAAAAAAAAAAAAAAAAAGATGATTATCAATCATTTTTCATATCAAAATGAATAGCAGTTGTGATGGAATGAAATGACCCTCTTGTGAGTTCTTTCAATAATGAAAAAACATCTATTCATCTTCAAAATAGTTAATTAATTATTAATATCTCGTTTGATAATCATTTCATTTTTTTCTTTTTATTTTTAAAAATTAAATCTATGTACACTACTTCCACCTCCAAATTTCTTCCTTTATTATCTACTTTTCACCAATTGTTTAAAAACCCAAACCAAATTTTGAGAACTTAAAAAAAATTAACTTTCAAAAAGTTGTTTTTATTTTTGAAATTTAACTCATAATTCAATTGTACTCAAGAAAAATGTAGATCATGGTAAAAAATGTAGATAAAATAGACTTAATTTTAAAAAATACAAACAAAAAACAAAATTGGTTACCAAACGGAACCTAAAGTATTCATCACAATCTTTGATCAAACATAGAAAACATGGTTAGAAAATAGATCAAAGAACTCATAGATTAAGCAAAATGTATATAAATTAATTTTTTTAAAAAAAAATCAAATAGTTATTAACGGGACAAATTAAGCAATCTAAATACATTCATCTTCTCATCCACAATAATAGTTTTCATTGCCACACCACACATATGTTCAAACAACCACACACGTAGAAAAGAAAAAAGAAACAATAGACTTTATTTTTCTTTTGAAGAAAAAAGATACTTTTAATAATTTAACCACATTTTTTTCAAGAAGAAAACCTTTTTCTCCCCCTTAGGGAAATTCGCCACCAGTAACATCATCTTTCACAAATTTAAGCATCAGCTCATACAATGAAATCCACTTGGTTTCAAAATTATAAAGTAGTATTTGACCACCAAAGTTGGTGGCGCATATCGAGGCGTTGGCTTAAATGACAATGAAAGCCAGATATTTATTTACGCTCGACTAATCATTAATGGGCCTACTAGCTTTGCGAGAGCTGGCCCGTTACAAATACCCCACAAACCCACTAAGTTGGCCCATCAAGTTCACGCTTCTCAAGAAATGAACAGCCCAACGTCTTCGAAAGCCCAAGATTGCCGCTAGGCCGATGCCAACCGCTAAACACATTTAATGCAGTATTTGCAATTTAACATATTTCGGATAGCGGATTAGATGAACAGAGATTTTATCTCAAAAACTAATTGAGAAGAATTTTATTGAGGGGGAGTAAATTAAGGACGTCATTATTTCCAAGTTGAGACATGAATTCTATCGCTATCTCTACGAATCTTGAAGAAACTATCTCTAACTTCACAAGAATCGATACTCTTACAAGAAAAACCAAACAACTTACTCTTCTTCACGGCAGCAACACCTCGTTTACTTCCTTTGTGGGGCAAAAATTTTGCATTTTTGACAGTTTTAGTACACTCCTTAAAGGCAACGAGAAAAGGGTCGTCGTCCTCGTTGGCAGAGGCGGCGGCGTTTCTAACCGAACGGAGGGGAGGAAGCCGGCAGGGGGGTGGAGGAATCTTAGAAACGACGTCGAATTGAGAAATATGTGGCGTTTGGTAGTGAATAGAGGAGGAATGTAAGGCAAGGGCTTGAAAATCCCGGAAGCAGAACTTAGAAAGGCCGGGGTTTGGGTTTTGGTCAGATGAGAAGGGAAGATTTCCTTGGGAAAGGACATTTCTGTGAGTCATTAATAATAATAATGATGATGATGATAATTTGTAATGATGAAAAATGATAATTATGAAAAGGGGGAGGGTCATACAGTGGGGGTTTAAAAGAGGAGGAAGAAAAAAGGGAAGGAAGAGTATGGTATGACGTGAAGAGGAAGGGAGAGGAAAAAGGAGATTTGTGTAATGGGGTAATTTGGATAAGGAGTTTGTTTGAATGTTATTTTGTTTATTCATATTCTATGTATTTGGGGCGGTAAACGTGGAATTTAGTTTCATTCCAATAACTGAATCCGCTTGCCTTTTCTGCCATCCCAAGCTATTTAAATAATGTATTCTAGAAAGGAACAATGAATTATTGTCATGGAATAATTGAATACGGATGTTTTTGAAATATAATCTAATATATTTTTAAGTGTTTAATTTTAAAAATAAATAATTTTAGAAAAAAATTGAATGTTTGATAAATTTTTTTTTTTATTAAGTCAATTCAAACTGATTTTAAATTGAAATGATTTATATCTATCTTATAATAACATTGTGAGATTTTGTAATTTCTTCGATCTAAGATCAGGGAAACAAATTCAATAGCAAAGGTACTAATTAGAATGAACTTTAGAAATAATAATAATAATAATAGGAAAACAAACCTTAAACGTTGGGTGTAAGTTTGAATTGTGGCTATAGATTTTAGAATGTTTCATTTTTATCGTTCAGTTTCTAATTTATTTTCTATTTATTCAAAAGAATAAGTGTCTTAAGATTTCCATTAAAATGATGAAAATTGACCTACGCACCATAGATGATCATGTTTTTTAAATTTCATGATAAATCAATTTACATCTCCTGCTTAAATGGATGCATTTTTTTTTTTTTTAACAATTTCAAAATTCAAAACTTAAAATGAAACTTTTCTAAGTCTAGAGATATAAATAAAATCTACCACATACGAGAAAATGTCACAAATAGAGTTAAACCAAATAATATTGTAAAGGCATAATGATATCTCCGCCCTCCAAATCGAATGTGAAAGCTCCCCTCATTCAGCTCTTTGCACGGGAATCTACACTCACTGCTTCCCTTAGTATCCTCCCTTTATCACATCATGGGGGTTTACAAGAGATCCTAGAGTCTCACTCGAAAAAGCTGTTATACCATATCTTTTGACTCAATTCGATTGACGTAGTCATTAGACTCACTATAGTAGTCCGTCCGGCTGCTCTAGCGGAAATCATTACTCTGAATTCTCCCGTGTTATGACAATCAATCTATAGTGACAGGAATCTAGAAATGAACGGATGCATATTTTCAAAATAATTTCAATATTTTTGAACTTATTTTTATTTATGAATGACTACTTAATGATCAAACAATTTTGTAAAAAAAAAACAAAAAACAAAAAATGTGAAAATCAATATTAATTAGGGAAGAGGAAGAAAACAAACATTGCAAGGCTTGAACATAGGACTCCCTTGAATCATCTACTCTGGTACATCATCTTAAATCACCAATTGACCCAAAAGATAGATGAAGGTAGATTTAATTATATATCATTTAACACCTCTCACTTGTGGATTGAAATATGAAAAAAGACCTAACAAGTGGAAATCAATATTAAATGAGGAGGAAATAACATTGGAGGGATTTAAACATAGAACATCCCTGAAAAGTTTAAGCTAGTGGATAATAAATTTAGTTATATATCATCTAACAAGTTACTCGAGTAATTTAAGTATAGGGTTATTATTATTATTTTTTTTTTTTTGAGAAAGAACACAAGTCATCAAACAACTAAACTGAAATGCCGCAAAGGTGTGTTTTTTCTTACCAGTAAATATCTATAAACATTTTGAGGCTATAGATCTAGATTTATGTGAAATAGTTAATAGAAAATTAATGATAAAGAACTAAAATAATTTTGTTCTCCAGAGTTTAAATTAAACATTACAAAATAAGTGTGAAAAGCCAAATCTAAATATTTATCTCCCTATACGTTGAAAGTTTGGGATAGATCGAATTTTCAAAATAGGTTCACATGAAAAGTCAAAGATCATTTTCAAATAGAATTGACTAATCTTATATTAAATTGACAAATTAAATGCTGATGAAAATTGACTACAAACAGATTAAAATAGACCCCTATTTGAAATTAATATAATTCACTCTCTTCAAGAATTGAACTCTATAATAACCCTACTTCCAAACTTGATCCAACCTTCATCTGATCAATACCATAGATAATTTAATTTGATTATTATTTTTTGCTTTTCTTTTTTCCCTCTTTGTGTTTCTCCTGTTTGAAAAATTACACCCTTACGTCGGAATTACTCATATCAACATATTTTTTCAAATAAAAAATTTCATTGACATGTCGATATTTTCATATTTTCATGAATTTGACATAGACATAAGGGATGAATTGACATTTCATTGTACTGTAAAAAAAATTCATGAAACATAAAAGAAAAAAACAACAATGTTAAATCACTAACTGACCCAAAAGCGTAAGTTTAAAGATGAAAGTAAATTTAATATTACATCATCTAACAATCTCTTCAAGTGTGAATTTGCAATATGAAAATCAATATTGATTTGGAAAGAAAATGAATATTGTAGGGGTTTGAACACAGGAACCTTAAACCACTTGCTTCAATGCCATGTTAAATCAATTATTCACTCTAAAGTTTAACTTAATGGATAAAAATAAATTTAATATTATATCATCAGACAAACGAAACGCCACCTTAATGTGAATATAATATAAATAATAAACCATTTAAAGAATAGAATATCTATTTATTAATTAAAATATATTTTATTTTGTTTAAATCCTTTTAGAAATATCCACTGACTTCGATATTTAACCGACATTTCCATAAAATTGAAACCACAATGTTGTTGTTGATTTGATATTGTAAACCTTAATCATAACACACAAATGGAGAACAAATGGATTAAGAACCCAACATTATTGCTTAATATATAAAGATTTCCTTTTCAATTACGAATAGATCAATAGGCTTGTAAAACAAAAGTTTCTTAGTGCATCATGCACTCATTTAAAAAGAAAAAACGGCATTAAGTGGAAATGTAATGTTTGAAGCAATGTCTTCCAAATTCATAAAAATGGATTAAATCATAAAATACACATAGAGCCACCACACGCACCAAAAATGTAAAGAGTACTTGAAGCGTAATGGGAAGTCCACGTTAATGGTAGGTGGAAGCATTTAATTAATTAAAGCCCTTATCAAATAAAATTATATATTACGTTGAAACCAAGGTCTTTAAATCAAAACCAATTAAAAATACAATGGTTCGCTTTCAGGAATAGGAAAAAAAGAATGCATGGGACAGTTATTTAAAGGATTAGGCTAAGAATAATTCATGGTTGGCGGCTGTTATTTGATTGAATGTTTGAACATAAAATTAGTTGGTGGCAGCTGAGAGCTAAGGGTTTTGGAGTTAAGTGCAAGGAAAAATTACACCAATTAGTTTTATTGAAGAACTTTATGGAAATGCTTTTAATGTAAAAGCATGGCTTTTCTTAAATAACACGAAATCACAATAAATAAATACTACACCAAATTAAATTGTATGCGTTTGAATTATACCATAAGTTGACATGTTTTGTCCAACTTGCATGTTTCTTCCTCTAACTCCATTTAATTCGATGTGTAATAAATAATATAAGACTTTTAACGGGATGAGACAATCAAATCTTCTGTCTTCTTAATATGAGTATTGTTGTCTTTGTTTATTTATGATTGTTACGTTTAATTGAATTAAAAGTTTGGTTTGATTATATAACAAAACTAGAATGATGTATGGGTGATTGGATTATTCAAAATTATGACTTCTTGGATGACTTGATCTATCACCCTAAATCTTAGTTATAAATGTAACAATTTATATGCTTAAAAAATGCATAATTAACCACTTACTTATAAAAGAAAGTAGTTACTGTTACAAAACTAAAAAAACAAGTAAGGATTATCTGTTACCACCTCAAAACAAATGGTTTGAAAAGCATATATTTTTTAGAAATACTTAAAGGAGTATTATTTACTAAAATTTGCATTTTTGATGCGATTGACGAGTTAAGTTATATTTACCTTTTATGATTGGTTAACAATTGTGCACGGATTAAAATGATTGAAGTACAACTTTGAATTATCTAGTGTTTGATTTGAAAATGTGGTTGCTTCATTTTAAAAGTTTTACACTCACTTTTAACTTAATGTCTAACAAAAAGATGTAACAAAGTGCTAAAAAAATGAAACTTAAATATTGGTATCTACCAAGTAGTATCACCACCTTTATAAGTAAAAGACATGGGTACACATTTGCTTAGGAGCTTCAAAGTACAAGGGCACACTAGTAATTTCACATAATGTTAGTCTACTGCTCAAATGAATCTATATTAAGGAGTCATGGGTATGGAAGTTTTGAAAGACTGTGAGGTCTGTAAAAGAAGCAGAGATCGTTGTCAATTTTCAAATTTCACAGAATTAAAAAAACAGAGAATATTAATATGCATTATCACAAATTTTACAACATGCATCTAAAAGGAGGAAGAAAGGTCAGATCAACACTTACCCTTGAAGCCAATAATTCTTCACGATCTCCTCCCCAAGAGCGTTCATGAACGAAAAACCAAAATGGGCACCACCACAAAATTTACCTCTATATTCTCCATAAGAGTTGAGAATTAGCAGGAGTGTGTGGGCTCTACTATAATTTTGGAAGAGGGAGAGGATTTGAGAGGAGAGGAAATTTTGCGTGGAAGAAATCTTCTGAAAAAAAAAACATGCACAAACCTTTTGTGTTCTTCTACCTCAAGAAGAAGAAGTGATCGTAAAACCACCCATACACCACGATTTTTTAGAGAAAATTAAAGGGAGGGAAGTTGTAACTACCTCCCCCATTTAAAAATTAAATTAAAAATACATATACAATAACTAACTTATTACATACATACATACATACATATACATATACATACATACATACATACATACATACATATACATATACATACATACATACATACATATACATATACATATACATATATATATATACATATACATATACATATACATATATATACATATACATATACATATATATACATATACATATACATAATATATATATATATATATTTATTTATTTATTTATCAAATATAACACATAACCTATAATTTTTATTTCTCTCAAGAATGCATGGTATTTAATATAAATCCAATTCATATTAAATTTAATTATATGAATCTCATCCATATAATTAGTATTTGAATCATATTCAAATATTTAACTCTCTCTCAACTTTATGTTATAATGTATCAAATACACTATAGTAATTATATCACATATAATTAATTTAAATTAATTATATCAAATATAATTAATTCTCTCAAATAATCCGAACAAATCAAATTAGTCCAAAATTAATTCTCAATAATCCTTGTTGAGCTATGGATGAAACCTTATGAACTTGTAGATTAAAGCTCCAATGGTGTTTGGATAATTAATTAAATTATCCAACAATTATCCAACATCCATTAACTGTCGATCACTCTCTATTAAAGACCGACAGCTGCACACTTTGCACTACAGATATATTTTTTATGTCCATTGGATATAGCCACTCAATAGTGCGATGACCCTTCACAAATTGCTCATAAGTAGGGGACCAAAATTACCCTTTTGCTCCTGTAGTTATATCTAACTCATTAAGTACTACTGATCCCTCTAATGAACAATAAGTCATAGTTCAATTATAACCAAACCCTCCCAAGGCCAAGAGAGGGTGTGGCGTCACATTGTTCAAGCCTCGGAATCAGCCCTTAAGGGAGTAATCTATCTACTTGCCCCGATATTAGGTAAGCAGTGAATTCCATCTTGTGTAGCTGTGTTCCCAACTCCCCAATCAGATGAATCCCTAAAATGGTAGGCTTATTGAGTCAGCGATCTGGCCACTCTCACCCATATAAATCAAATGATCGCCTTTATAGGCAGGAGTTCACAACTCACTCAGGATTCAAGTCATGTCACCTATGGTCATCCTGATGAAATGTAAGTCTCTACTATTAACATTGTTATATAATGAGACTAATCATTTTGTGATCCGGTCTTATACAAACTCCTTTGTATAGAACAGCCCTACTCACATGTCTCTACATGAATGATCAGGATTAGATCATTTGTAGCACTTTACAACAATTGTAACATCTACAAAGCGGGTCGTATTCATAGTGTCATCAAGATAAGGTAGCCAATCTTATTCATCTACTACAGACCATTTAGGTTATCACTTAAACACGATCCAATTGTATGTCTCTAAATACATGTTTATGCTTCAGAAGATAACCTTGGATGTTAGTTTATTGGTTTTGTGGGTTAATGCTACTAAATGTCAAATAAAATACCTCAAATTTTATTAAATAAATAAATAATTTGTACATTTCAATTATAAACTACAAAATCCACGAGATTTAGGGCATCAACCCCAACAATTTTTACATCTATATTTGTCCTTACATTTTTTAACAATGCTTATTTTGTCCTTAGCTATTTAGATTAAAGTGGTGTATTGTTGTGAGTTGATTGCTATGTTGTTTATCTTGGTTTAATAAGTTAATTATGTGATAAAAATCCAATATTTCATGAATAGATTCAACACTTGTTGAGTATAAGTTTCCTCAAGGTTGATACAATTATAAATCTAACTTGAGTTCCTTGTAAGCCCAGGGTCGAACATAGGGATCTAGTGAGTACTAATGCAATATGGTTAAGTGGGCCTTCTGCAGTGATTCTTAAAGTGTATGTATGATTGAGGTTATACACTAAACTAAATGCAACACACATGCAAAAAGAAACAGAAGTTAGTGAAAAGGGTGTGTTAACGAGATGAATTATGAGTTCGAATGAGATGCGTTGATTCCTTAATAACTAACAACAAGCCTTTATGAAATCAATAGAATGAAATGGGGTTGAGAGAAGTATTTGCTAAACTCTAAATGTACATGTGTGATGTGTTCAAGTTCTGTTCTTGACTTAAGTCTATCTTTAACATCTCTCGATGTGATTGCCACACTTGTCTTATCTCTAAGATGCATACATTGGATAAAATGAACAAATGAACAACATGATTAACTCTATCTCTAAAGCTACTTGATGCCCTTACTCGATGTGTTCCACAGTTACTTACTTTCTTAAGTAGTTGACTATTTCTACTTAAATCAATTGATCAAATGGATTCAAGCATAAAACTTTAAGTGAACATTAAGCAAGCTGAACTTCACACATATGCAACTTAACAGATTAACATTTAGTTTGACCCAACCCATAGTGAATTTAATTCTTCATGGTGAAGGAAATCAAGTAAGAAGATGTAGATATGGATGAAATCATGATTGAATTAATAATGATAAAGTTTTTTTTAAAAAATCCCAGCTCAATCAAGTTAAACAATGGAAGAAAATGTTTAGTAAGGGAGAAAGAAAAGTCAAGTCGTCGGGTTCAATGTCTTGCTCCCTTTTAGTGCTTGTTGTTGGTGACTGAGGTGAGGACATGTTGGAGGGTGTCTCTCTCGAGCTCTATCTCCAACAAAACCTCTCTGATCAAAGGTGGAAATGGTTTCCTTCTTCTTTTTCTTCTTGTAGACGACTAGAAGACTGCGTATTTACATAGTAATTCTCTAACTATCTAACTTCCTAAGTGTGTAACTATCCAACCTTTTGTTAGTGGGCAGTTTCCTCTTTTATAGGCATTTCAGCTCAAGAACTTGTGATGTGATAGCATTAAATTTCATACCCTGCCTTAGTCGCTTGCTGCTCTGATTTGCTCAGATGCAGCTTGTCACACACACACATACTTGCAAGTTATGATTTGACATTAAGTGCACAAGCGAAATGTATCACTCTGCATCAGAGGGGGTTCGATGCATAGTTCCTACGTCGGCTTCTCTGCAACACTTGGTAAATTTCCTTGATTCGTGCATTACAATGCGTCAGTAATGCAGTCTTCATTTAAAATAGTGCTTTTGTCTGTGTTGAATGTTTTTCCATTGAAATGAATGTGTTTCTTATTATTTAACCCTAATTATTCAACTTTAAGAGAAAAATAACTTATATTTCTAAAAGTTATCACACACCTAAATTTTGAATAATGCTCGTCCTCAAGCATTCCCAAAATATTCCCTTAGCAAACTCATTTAAGTCTCAATGCAACCAACTCAATCTCTCATCATGTCTTCCAACTTAGAGTCTGAGATCAACATAAAGTAATGTAAGTTTGCTTCCTTCCCAAAGAAATATATCCTTGATCTTTTATGCGGCAAGCACATTCCTCGAAAATCATTTTTCTTTTCTAAACATTCTTATATTTCAAATTCAGAAATGTGTTAGAAGGTTCACTCTTTATAAAAGCTCTTTTTCTAGTCTATTATTGCTTAATGCTCATCTATGCATCGATTCAGGTCACTTACATTGGTTTTGGCTTGCCCTCACGGATCTCATGCAGACATCCAACTACGAGTAAGTAACCTTCACGACTAAACTCTTATCTAATCTATATATTTTCTTTTTCCTTAGGCTTAGATATTGGAGTTGGTGTTAGGATTGGTGTCCTAATAAACTTAAGCATGTATATGTGAACTTAAGCATGTATATGTGATATACAAGATATTGGAGTTGGTGTTAGGATTTTGGCATCTACTCATATCCAATAAACAAAGCTCCATGGTTATCTTATGTAAACTTAAGCATGTATATGTGATATACAAGTGGATCATGCTTTAACTGATAACCTAAATAGGTCTATAGTATAAGGATTAAGGTGATATACCTGATCCTGGTGACACTAAGGATACGACCCACTTTGTAGAGGTTTGCAAGTGTTGTAAACTAATACAGATGGTAGATCCTGACCATTCATGTGGAGACGTGCCAGTAGAGGTGTCCTATACAAAGAGTTTGTATAAGACCGGACCACGAGATTACTAGACTTTGTATATAACGATGTTGATACTAGAGACTTACATCTCACCTGAATGACCATAGGTGACACGATCTTAATCCTGATTTTTTTGGGAACTACTACCTTTGAGGGTGGTCCTTTGATTAGTATGGGTGAGAGTGGCCAGATTTCTGACTCAACATGCCTACCTTTTTGGGGACTTGTCTGATTTGAGAGCTGTAAACTCAATACACAAGATGGAATTCAATCCTTCCTCGAAGCACGGGTAAGTAGAGAGATTGCACCCTTAAGGGCTGATTCCGACGCTTGAACATAGTAGTCACATCTTCTCTTTGGAATAGATGACTCGGTCATAGTAGGACTATGACTTATGTTTATTAGAGGGATCAGTGGTACTTGAGGAGTTAGATGTAACTACAGCGGCATAACAGTTATTGGCCGAGCTGTACTTACGAGCGATCTGTGAAAGGTTGTCGCACTGTTGATTGGTTAAGATGGACACATAATATATTTGTGGTAAGGAGAGTTCAGCTGTCGATCTTTAGTGGAGTGCCTGGCAGTTAACGGATGGTGAATCCTGTGACTAAAGAGTTTAGTCAGTTATTTACCTACCATTGAGCTTCGAGCTACAGGTTCATAAGGTCCCCTTGGTAGCTCAATGGATTCAAGTTGAGGATCAGTTTTTGGTGTTCATTTGAAATGTTCAAATTGACAAGAGGTAATTCGATTATATGTGATATAATCGGTATGGTGTATGAGATACATCAAGTGGAGGATTAATGTAAATGAGATTTGCATTAAGTACCATGAAATAGAAAAAGAGCTATGGTTTGTATGTTTTATGAGATGAAATATTAAGACTATAGGTTATAAATATCGTATGATAATTTAGTTATCATTTATATTTATAATAAAATTAATTATTGGATAATTATCTTTTTTTCTCTAATAACTAATTGAGTGAGAGGTTATTGGTGGTTTCATGGTAACTGTGAGATAAAAGAAAAAATGTTTTCCTATTTTTAGTAAGATTTTATAAGGTTGAGAAATCTTGGAAAAATTCTCCTGGAAGTTGTCAATAAGCGACAGCTTGGAGTGAGCTACATGATAGCTTGGAGTGAGCTAAACAATCGTGGAGTGTCAATAGGCGATAGACACTCAGCTAAGTGATGAGCTAAACGTTTTGCAAGACGATCGCTTAGTTTTTTTCTAAACGATTGGGCATTTACTCATATCAAATAAACAAAGCTCCATGGTTATCTTATGTAAACTTTAGCATGTATATGTGATGTACAAGTGGATCATGCCTTAAGTGATAACCTAAATAGGTCTGTAGTATAAGGATTAAGGTGGGATACCTGATCCTGGTGACACTACGGATACGGCCCGCTTCGTAGAGGTTTGCAAGTATTGTAAACTAATACAGATGGTAGATCTTGACCATTCATGTAGAGGCGTGCGAGTGGGGGTGTCCTATATAAAGACTTTGATTAAGACCAGACCACGAGATGACTAGACTCTGTATATAACGCCATTGATACTAGAGACTTACATCTCACCTAAACGACCATAGGTGACACGACCTCAATTCTGAGTGTTTTGGGAACTCTTGCCTTTGAGGGCGGTCCTTTCATTAGTATGGGTGAGAGTGAAAAGATTGCCAACTTAACATGCCTACCTTTTTGGGGACTTATCTAATTTGGGAGCTGGGAACTCAATACTCAAGATGGAATTCACTCCTTCTCTGAAGCAAGGGAAAGTAAAGAGATTGCTCCCGTAAGGGCTGCGTCCGGGGCTTGAACACAGTGGCCATAGCTTCTCTTTGGAAGAGAGGACTCAGTCATAGTAAGACTATGACTTATGTTCATTAGAGGGATCAGTGGTACTTAAGGAGTTATATGTAACTACATGGGCATAACGATTATTGGCCGAGTTGTACTTATGATCGATCTGTGAAGGGTTGTCGCACTGTTGATTGGTTAAGATAGACACAAAATATATCTGTGGTAAGAAGAATTCAATTGTCAGTCTTTAGTAGAGTGCCTGGCAGTTAACGGATGGTGGATCCCGTGACTAAAGAGTTTAGTCAGTTACTCATGTACCATTGAAGCTTCGAGCTACAGGTCGATAAGGTCCCTTTGGTAGCTCAATGGATTCAAGTTGAGGATCAGTTCTTGGTGTTGATTTGAAATGTTCAAATTGACAAGAGGTAATTCGATTATATGTGATACAATTGGTATGGTGTATGAGATACATCAAGTGGAGGATTAATGTAAATGAGATTTACATTAAGTACCAAGAAATAGAAAAAAGAGTTATGGTTTGTATGTTTCATGAGATGAAATATTAAAACTATAGATTATAAATATAGTATGATAAGTTAGTTATCATTTATATTTATAATAATATTAATTATTGGATAATTATCTCTTTTTCTCTAATAACTAATTGAGTGGGAGGTCATTGGTGGTTTCATGGTAACCGTGAGATAAAAGGAAAAATAATTTCCTATTTTTAGTAATATTTTGTAAGGTTGAGAAATCTCGGAAAAATTCTCACGAAAGTTGTTAAGTAAATGAGATTGCGACAGCTTGGAGTGAGTTAAACGATCGTGGAGTGTTAGTAGGCGATAGACACTCAATTAAGTGATGAGGTAAATGTTTTGCTAGACGATCGCTTCGTTTTTCCTAAACGTTTGGGCATTGACCTATACGATAGCTTCTTCTATCTCCCACTTGCTCAATCGTTTACACGATTGTGTTTGATTTTAAAATGTGGTTGCTTCATTTTAAAAGTCTTACACTCACTTTTAACTTAATGTCTAACAAAATAAAGTGCTAAAACAATGTAACTTAAATATTGATATCTACCAAGTAGTACTACCACCTTTATAAGTAAAAGACATGGGTACACATTTTCTTAGGAGCTTCAAAGTACAAGGGCACACTAGTAATTTCACATAACGTTAGTCTACTGCTCAAATGAATCTATACTATAGGAGTCATGGGGATGAAATTTTTTAAGGACTGTGAGGTCTGTAAAAGAAGCGGGGATGAAATTTCACATAATTAAAAATACAGAGAATATTCATATGCATTATCACAAATTTTACAGCATGCATCTAAAAGGAGGAAGAAGGGTCAGATCAACACTTACCCTTGAAGCCAATAATTTTTCACGATCTCCTCTCCACGAGTGTTCACGAGCGAAAAACCAAAATGGGCACCACTACAAAATTTACCTCTATATTCTCCATAAGAGTTGAGAATTAACAGAAGTGTGTGGGCTCTATTATGATTTTGGAAGAGGGAGAGGATTTGAGAGGAGAGGAAATTTTGCTTGGAAGAAATCTTATGGAAAAAAAACATACACAAACCTTTGGTGTTCTTTTACTATGAAGAAGAAGAAGTAATCGTAAAAGCACCCCCATACAGTACATACCACGATTTTCTGAGGGAAAATTACAGGGAGGGAAGATGTAACTCCCCCCTTCCCCCCATTTAAAAATAATAATTTAATAAATTAAAAATACATATACAATAATTAACCTATTATATATACATACATACATACATATATATATGTATCAAATATAACACATAACCTATAATTTTTATTTCTCTCATCAGTGCATGGTATTTAATATAAATCCAATTCATATTAAATTTAATTATATGAATCTCATCCCTACAATTAGTATTTTAATCATATTTAAATATTTAACTCCTCTCAAAATAAACTTTATGTTATAATGTATCAAATACATTATAGTAATTATATCACATATAATTAATTTAAATTAATTATATCAAATATAATTAATTCCCTCAAATAATCTGAACAATTCAAATTAAATCAAAATTAATTCTCAATAATCCTTGTTGAGCTATGGAGGGGACCTTATGTACTTGTAGATTGAAGCTCCAATGGTGTTTGGATAATTTAATTAAAGAAGTTTAATTAAATTATCCAACATCCATTAACTTTCGGTCACTTTACTAAGGACCGATAGCTGCACTCTTCGCACTACAGATATATTTTTATATCCATTGAATATAATCAGTCAATAGTGCGATGACCCTTCACAAATTGCCCATAAGTAGAACGGGACCAAAATTACCATTTTGTCCCTGTAGTTACATCTAACTCCTTAAGTACCACTGATCCCTCTAATGAACAATAAGTCATAGTTCAACTATAACCAAACCCCTCTCAGGCCAAGAAAGGGTGTGGCACCACATCGTCAAGCCTCAGAATCAGCCTTTAAAGGAGTAATCTATCTATTTACCCCGATATTAGATAAGTAGTGAATTTCATCTTGTGTAGCTATGTTCCTAACTCCCCGATCACACGAATCTCCAAAATGATAGGCTTATTAAGTTAGCGATCTGACCACTCTCACCAATACAAATCAAAGGATCGCCTTTATCGGCAGGAATTCACAACTCACTCAGCATTCAAGTCTTGTCACCTATGATCATCCTGGTGAAATGTAAGTCTCTACTATTAACATCGTTATATAATGAGACTAATCATTTCGTGGTCCGGTCTTATAAAAACCCCTTTGTATAAAACACCCCTACTCACATGTTCTCTACATGAAATGATCAGGATTAGATCACTTGTAGCACTTTACAACAATTGTAACATCTACAAATCGGGTTATATTCATAGTGTCACCATGATAAGGTACCTAGCCTTATCCATCAACTACAGACCATTTAAGTTATCATTTAAATATGATCCACCTGCATGTCTCTACATACATGTTTAAGCTACATAAAATAACCTTGATGTTAGTTTATTGGTTTTGTGGATTAATGCTACTAAATATCAAATAAAAGACCTCATATTTTATTAAATGATTAAATCATTTGTACATACATTACAATTACAAACTACATAACCCATAAGATTCAGAGCTTCAACCCCAACAATATCCCATTTGTCCTAAAACTAGTGGGGTGTACATCATAAAAGTCATACTAATATAAAAGTACACAAAAACAAGAAACTAGGGCATAATACGCACCCAGTACAAAATCTCCCACCTGCCCTAGGCTAGATGTGGCATGTCCCATAAACTCATACTTTGCAAGTGACCCTCAAACACCTTAGCCGTGAGAGCCTTTGTAAATGGATCAACAACATTATGCTTGAAGCTATGTGCATGACGATCATGCCTCATCGATACACAATCTCTTGAATGAGATAATGCTTCTACTCTATGTGTTTTCCGCGTTTTTACTCCTAGGCTCTCAAGAATTAGCCACAACACCACTATTATCACAATAAAGAATGATCGGCTTCGACATGTCCAAAACCACTTCCAGATCAGTTAGGAATTTCCTGAGCCACACAGCTTCCTTGAAGCTGCTACATACTCAGTCTCCATAGTGGAGTCAGCAATGCACCCCTGCTTGGTACTCCTTCAGACTACAACCTCTTCTGTTAAGAGTGAACACTGATCTTGAAGTGAATTTCCTAGAATCCTTATCAGTCTGGAAATCAGAGTCTATGTATCCTGTAAGGATCAAATCCTTAAAACCATACACGAATATATAGTCCTTCGTTTTCTGAAGATACTTGAGGATGTTCTTAACGACAATCCAGTGATCAAATCGAGGACTAGATTGATATCTACTGACTATCTGATAACGGGCAGAAATGCACGTTATCATAGTGCTAAGTTCTTAAACAATGTTGGATTGCACTGATAAAACATGTTAAATTATGTCCATCAAGCATCAATTTCATAATATTTCGGTCGCATGCGTTCATCGCATAGGAACAGTTGATTTTAGTATTTTTATGCAGAATATGTGTTGACGCAATGCAAGAATTGCGATCATAGGAAATCATTAATCGAGCGCAACTTCACCGCAAGGCTTTGCGATGATTGTGTTCGCAAACATTCATCCGAGAAGGATTGCCGCAACTTGGTCAGTTCAACATGGTGGGCGCATCTGGGGAAAGGCTAATTATTCGCGATAGGACAAAAAGCTGATGACAGTCAAATCCGAGTTAAGTTGACAGTCAATAACGATCACAAGTACATTCAGCTTTTCGGTAACAAATATTCGACGCATCAGTCAGGAATTAAAGCCGTCCCATCTGTACAATCATGAGAGAGAAGCTTGGGAGAGCGCTAGAATCTTCAAGGATAGAGAGAGGTCCGACGCTTGCGAAAGCAGGAACATCTTTGGAACTGAATAGAGATTTACAGTGTAAAAGCCGCGGTCAGCAAGGAATTGCTACCATGCTCTCTATCTTTAACTTCCATTATTATTTTGTATTTCACTCATTTATTGAAATGGAATCTATTTCTCTCTATCTGTTCACTCTCTGTTATTTACGCATGAGTAGCTAAATTAGTTGAATAGGTTGAGAAGCATTTAGCTAGCACAATTAGGAAATCTTTACTCTATGCGATTATCTTGTATTATGTATGCTTTATTCCTCTATTATAGATACTCGGGAGGCTAGTCTAAGGACAAAATCTAGGCTTGGGAAGGTCAGGTTAGAATCTAGGCTCGAGAGAGTCAAATTAGAACGCATAATCAAGAGATAAGAGCTTAGGAATAAGCACTATTTGTTATCAACGCATCGCATGCATCCTAGAGATATGATATGATTGTATGCGGTCACCTTGCTTTTATGCATTTTGCATCATCGCATAGAACAAGAGTAGAGACTTAGGGATAAGCTCTATGGACACTTTTGCATTCAACACATGCGTCCTAGACTTAGGAGCATCGCATTTGAATTGGAAAATGACTTGCTGTGCATGGTTGTAGCATGATCGCATAGTCTGACGCATTCCCAAGTAACACTAACTAAAGATCTTCTCAACCCGTTCATCGCATACTCAGTGCATCTATCACACAACTGACTTTTCTCAAATCCACCGCATTTGTTTATTTCCTCATTAACGCAATCAATAACAAACCAACAATTTATTTATTTGGTTAATGCAAAGTCTTCCTAAAAATTACCAATGCAACCTGTTTTCACAAGTCCCTGAGTTTGACCCTAGACTTACTAGGAATCTCAATGGAATTTACACTTGGATTCCGCTGAGGAAACTTGAGTGCACAACATAATTTCACCATCGCATATCATCCAAACTTCACTTCATATACTCCTAGGCTCTCAAGAATTAGCCACAACACCACTATTATCACAATAAAGAATGATCGGCTTCGACATGTCTGAAACCACTTCCAGATCAGTCAGGAATTTCCTGAGCCACACAGCTTCCTTGAAGCTGCTACATACTCAGTCTCCATAATGGAGTCAACAATGCACCCCTGCTTGGTACTCCTTCAGACTACAACCCCTCCTGTTAAGAGTGAACACTGATCTTGAAGTGAATTTCTTAGAATCCTTATCAGTCTGGAAATCAGAGTCTGTGTATCCTGTAAGGATCAAATCCTTAAAACCATACACGAGTATATAGTCCTTCGTTTGTTTAAGATACTTGAGGATGTTCTTAACGGCAGTCCAGTGATCAAATCTAACATTAGATTGATATCTACTAACTATCTGATAACGGGCAGAAATGCACGTTATCATAGTGCTAAGTTCTTAAACAATGTTGGATTGCGCTGATAAAACATATTAAATTGCGTCTATCAAGCATCAATTTCATAATATTGCCGTCGCATGCGTTAATCGCATAGAAACAGTTGATTTTAGTATTTTTATGCAGAATATGTGTTAACGCAATGCAAGAATTGTGATCATAGGAAATCATTGGTCGAGCGCAACTTCTCCGCAAGGCTTTGCAATGATTGTGTTCACAAACATTCGTCCGAGAAGGATTATCGCAAATTGGTCAGCGCAACATGGTGGGCGCATCTCGGTGAAAGGCTAATTATTTGCGATGGGATAGAAAGCTGATGACAGTCGAATCCGAATTAAGTTGACAGCCGATAACGATCACAAGTACATTCAGCTTTTTGGTGAAAAATATTCGGCGCATCAGTCAGGAATTAAAGCCATCCCATTTGTACAATCATGAGAGAGAAGCCGCCGTTCACCTTGAATGTTCTATAAATACCAGAGGCATCCTTCAGAAAAGGGGTTCACCATTCATTAGTTCGAAATTCTTATGTTCGCACGTCTTTGTTCTTAGTTTTCTTTCGTTTCAAGGCGGACGCGAGAGAGGAAGGTGGTGTTGACAGATAGTTCCGGTAAGCTTGGGAGAGCACCAGAATCTTCAAGGATAGAGAAAGGACTGACGCCTGCGGAAGCAAGAACATCTTTGGAATCGAATAGAGATTTACAGTGTAAAGGCCGCGGTCAGCAAGGAATTGCTACCAGGCTCTTTACCTTTAACTTCCATTGTTATTTTGTACTTCACTCATTTATCAAAATGGAATCTATTTCTCTATATCTGTTCACTCTCTGTTATTTACGCATGAGTAGCTAAATTAGTTGAATGGGTTGAGAAGCATTTAACTAGCACAACTAGGGAATCTTCACTCTATGCGATTATCTTGTATTATGTATGCTTCATTCCTTCATTATAGATACTCGGGAGGCTAGTCTAAGGACAGGATCTAGGCTTGGGAAGGTTAGGTTAGAATCTAGGCTCTGGAGAGTCAAATTAGAACGCATAATCAAGAGATAGGAGCTTAGGAATAAGCACTATTTGTTATCAACGCATCGCATGCATCCTAGAGATAGGATATGAGTGTATGCGGTCACCTTGCTTTTATGCATTTTGCATCATCGCATAGGACAAGAGTAGAGACTTAGGGATAAGCTCTATGGACACTTTTCCATTCAACACATGCGTCCTAGACTTAGGAGCATCGCATTTGCATTGGAAAATGACTTGTTGTGCATGGTTGTAGCATGATCGCATAGTTTGACGCATTCACAAGTAACGCTAGCTAAAGATCTTCTCAACTCGTTCATTGCATACTCAGTGCATCTATCACACAATTGACTTTTCTCAAATCCGCCGCATTTATTTATTTTCTCATTAACGCAATCAACATCAAACCAACAATTTTTTTATTTGGTTATCGCAAAGTCTTCCTAAAAATTATCAACGCAACTTGTTTTCGTAAGTCCCTGAGTTCGACCCTGGACTTGCCAGGAAACTCAGTGGAATTTACATTTGGATTCCACTGAGGAAACTTGAGTGCACAATGCAATTTCACCATCGCATATCATCCATAATTCACTTCATAAAAATCAAGCATCATTATCCCCACTGTATAGTAGATGTTAGGTTTAGTACTTAACATCGCATACCGTAGGCTACCAACAGCTGATGCATAGGGGATCTGTCTCATATCCTCAACCTCTTGAGGTGTCTTAGGACATTGTTCCTTAAACAAAATAACTCCATGCCTGAAAGGGAGCAAGCCTCTCTTGGAGTTCTGCATTGAAAACTTGACAAGCATCTTGTCAANAACTCCATGCCTGAAAGGGAGCAAGCCTCTCTTGGAGTTCTGCATTGAAAACTTGACAAGCATCTTGTCAACATACGATGTCTGAGACAGAGCCAACATTTTGTTCTTTCAATCTCTAAAGATCTAAATACCTAGAACAAACTGCGCCTCTCCCAAATCTTTCATCTGGAATTGGGTTTCCAGCTAATCTTTAATTTCAGTCAGTAGATCTACATCATTCTCAATTAGTAGGATATCATCTACATATAGCATAAGAAAAGCCACTGAACTATTGATGATTCTCTTGTAAACACAAGGTTCATCAACATTCTGATCAAAGCCATAAGATTTGGTCGTCGTATCGACTCTTATATTCCAAGATCGAGATGTTTGTTTCAATCCATAAATGGACCAATTAAGCATGCAAACCTTTTACTCTTGACCTTGGATTATGAATCTCTCAGGCTGCTCCATATATATGGTCTCCTCAAGATGGCCATTCAGAAAAGCAGTCTTGACATCCATTTGACAAATCTCATAGTCATAATATGAGGTAATGGATAGGAGTATCCGAATAGATTTCAACATGGCAACAGGTAAGAAAGTCTCCTCATAGTCGACTCCCTCAACTTGAGTATAACCCTTTGCCCCAAGTTTAGCCTTGAAGGTTTTCACCTTCCCATCTGAAGGAACTCAATTCACAAGATCAATGAGCGGAAGCGAATCGTCCAAATTTCATTTTGATTGAAATTAAACATTTACAGTAAATAACCAGATTATGCATTCTAAGTAAAATTACAACATGTTTTTAAACTAAAAAAAGAGTTCGAAGATTATACCTTTGAAGAATACTTCTTCACGTAAATTCCTCGAACTATTAGAAACTCCTCGAACAGCCACAAACCCCTCAAATAGAAACAAAACTCGAACCAAAAGGGAAGGACACAACCACTTGGTATCCACGATATTTTCAGGGTGAGAACCCAGAATTGGTGGGCTCTGACTATTTTGGTTAGGAGGAAGTTTGAGAGTTTGGAGGAGGGACTTTGAGATTTTGGAGGAGGAAGAAGAACTACTATCGCGTAGAGAAAGTTCTCCAACTGTATAACATATCGTATATGCTCTGTGTAAATCGTGTAGATTCACTATTTCGTGTAGCTTGGATATTGAAAAAAATAAAATCATATTTTATTTATTTCAGTTTGTCATAAAAACCAACTAACCACCCACTAAGGGGGTTAGAGAGAAAAACGGATCAATTATCCAAAAAAGATAAATAATATAAATAAATATGATAACAACTGATCATATTATATTTATAATCTATAGTTTTAATATTGTATCATATACAATATAAACTGTAGCTTTTTTTCTCTATTTTATAGCATTTAATATAAATCATATTTATATTAAATTTTACAACTATGAATCTCATTCATAGAATTATTTCCTCCAATTAAACTATAATGTATCAAATAAATTATATCAATTATATCATATATAATGGAATCAATTTAATTATATCATATATAATTAAATCTCCTCTTATTTATTTGAACAATTCAAATTAACCCAAAAACTAATTCTCAACTAAATCCTTTTGAGCTACCAAGGGGACCTTATGGACCTATAGCTTGAAGCTTCAACCGTATGTGAATAATTAATTAAACTTTTTAATTACATTATCCACCATCCGTTAACTGTCAGACCCTCCACTAAAGGCCGATAGTTGCACCCTTCACACTACAAATATATTTCTGTGTCAATTGGATATAACCAATCAACAGTACGATGACCCTTCACAAATTAATGTTGTAAAATGCTACAACTGATCTGATCCTAATCATTCATATATTACACATGCGAGCGGGGATATTCTATACAAGGAGTTTGTATAAGACTAGACCACGAAATTTTTTGTCTTGTTATATAACGCCGTTCATAATTGAGACTTTTATTTCACTAAGATGACCATAGGTAACAAGACTTTAATCCTAAGTGAGTTGTGAACTCTTACCTATGAGGGCGGTCCTTCAATTTGTATGGGTGAGAGTGGCCAGACCATCGACTCAACAAGCCTGCCATTTTGGGGATTCATCTAATTAGGGAGCAGGGAACTCAGCTACACAAGATGGAATTCACTCCTTCCCCGAAGTAGGGGTAAGTAGATAAATTGCCCCTTAAGGGTTGATTCCGGGTCTTGAACAATGTGATGCCACACCCTCTCTTGGCCTGAGAGGGGTTTATTCATAGTGAGACTATGATCTATTGTTCATTAGAGGGATTAGTGGTATTTAAGGAGTTAAAGCTAACTACAGGGGCAAAACGGTAATTTGGCTCAATTGTACTTACGAGCAATTTGCGAAGGGTCATCGTACTGTTGATGTAGGATTTTATGAGCAATAGTGGAAGCACAAGGATCATTTAAACACTCTAATTCACTAATTTTGGCAAAATATAAAGCATGCTCTTGCAGAAAACAAGTGAGTTTTAGACATACCTCTTGTAGAACTTCTTCAAAGCTTGTTCTCCAGCTGCAATCTTCTCCAAATCTTATTGCAGACCACCTCAAGATCTTTCCCACTGTTCTCTTGGTGCTCTAGATTAAGTTATGGGACTCAAAACAAGCTTGAATCAAGGGATGAAGAAGAAATGCTCACTGCAGCAATCTGGTTAAAGAACTCTTTCTTCAGCACGAATTTTCTCCAAAATTCTCTCTTGATTCCATTCTCAAAATTCACTCCAAACTCTTCAATATATTGCAAACCAACATGCAAGGGAGAGAGTTGCGGCAACTCATACTTGGGTAAGACAAGGCAATGGTGAATGCTTTTTGTGTGAGCAAGTTAGGAGATGGATAATGGAAAACCAAGTTTTTCCATTTTGTGTTTTGTTTTTCTATTTTCCATTTTTATCTCAAAAATCAAAACTTGATTTTAAAATCCATTCTGATTTAAAAATTGAAAAATAAAATTAATTTCATAAATTATTTTTTAAATAAAACTTAATTAATTTAATATCAAATATAAATTAATTTTTACACATATCCTTCTTTATATATTTAAATCATATTTAAATATAAATTCTTCTATTCCATTTAATTCTCAAATTAAATATGTAATTATATCTCATATAATTACTAATTCCCTTATTTCAAATTTGAACGTTTCAAATTAACTTATCAGAATATTCTAGAGCTAGTCCGTTACGAGCTAGTAGGGGGACCTCGCAGACCTACAGATCATGGGCTCCAACGATCAGAGATTAATTGGCTAAACTCATTCGACCAAATTAATCCCCATTCGTTAACTAATGGGTCACTCCACTAAAGCCCATAGTTGTATTCCCCTCACTAAAGCCCACTAAAGCCCATAGATATATTATGTCGACAAGATTTAACCATAATCAGCAAGTCGATCCTTCACAGGTTGTTCATAATAACGGCTGGGTCAAATATCTGTTTTACCCCCAAGATTACGTCTTGTTCCTCAAGTCCCTACTGATTCTCTAATGAACAACTGGTTTGTGATCCAATCACTAAACCAAACTCTCTCAGCCAATGAGAAGGTGGGGCCCCTTGTTTAAGACCTGGATTCAATACTTGAGAGAACAACCTTTCTCCTATCCTTAAATCGGGTAGGCGTGAAATCTGTCTTGCACCCTATATCCCTCACCTATGCAAATCTAAGGATAATCTCGAACTCCGTCTTACCCCTGAAATGGGAGTCTTATTGAGCCGACGCTGTTGAGCCAACCCTCACCTATGCAAATCTAAGGGTAATCTCGAATAAACAGGAGTTCATAGTTAGCTCAGGATTAAGATCGAGTTACCTAGGTCATCTAGGTGAAATAGTCAGTCTTAAATAGTAAACAGCGTTATAAAGTAAGAGTGACTTATTTCTTGGTCCGATCTTATGCAAACTCATTGCATAGGATGCCCCCACTCCTCATGTCCCATGTACGAATTATGATCACATCGTATGTAACACTTTACAACTCTTTGTAACAACTACAGAGTAGGTCGCATCCAATGGTGTTACTAGAATAAGGTACCCAACCATATTCATATACCATAGATCATTTTGAATATTTACTCGAATTTGATCCACTCTTATGTCTCCATATAAAGTTCAAGTACTCATACAATAGTCATGGGTCTTAGTTTATTGGATTTAGACTTTCATACAATTTAGAAATTAATATTAAGTTTATTGATTATAGAAAATGTTTATCATTTTACAAACTATGAGTTTTTAGGACATAAAACCCAGCAGTTGATTGGATATATCCAATGAACACATAAATATATCTGTAGTGTAAAGAGTGCAACTGTCGATCTTTAGTGGAGTGCCCGACAGTTAACGGATGGTGGATAATGTAATTAAAGAGTTTAATTAATTATTCACGTACCGTTGGAGCTTCAAGCTACAGGTCTATAAGGTCCCCTTGGTAGCTCAAAAGGATTTAGTTGAGAATCAGTTTTTGGGTTGGTTTGAAATGTTCAAATTAACAAGAGGAATTTGATTATATATGATATAATTCAATTAATTCAATTATATATGATATAATTGATATGATGTATTTGATACATTATTATTTGATTGGAGGAATTAATATAAATATGATTTATATTAAATTCCATAAAAAGAGAAAAAGAACTATGATTTATATGTTGCATATGATGCAATATTAAAACTATAGGTTATAAATATAATATGATAAGTTAGTTATTGTATTTATTTATAATTTATTAATTATTAGATAATTAATTTTCTTTTTCTCCAACACTACCTTAGTGGGTGGTTTTAGACGGTTTTATGGCTAACTGTGAGATAAAAATAAATATGATTTCAAAATTCTCAATACAATGAAACAAGTTGTCATTTTCACCATCGAAAGACCAAACGATCGTATCAAGTTTACTATACGATAGTACTCGTTTACTACACGATCGAGTGTCGAGTCTATGCGATAGACTTCCATTTGCTATACGATCTTTTTGTTCAATACCCAATCGTCTACTCCAATCCATCCCTCTATCCAGAATCATACAGAGCCCTGATAACGGGCAGAAATGCACGTTATCATAGTGCTAAGTTCTTAAACAATGTTGGATTGCGATGATGAAATATGTTAATTTGTGTCCATTAAGCATCAATTTCATAATATTGCAATCGCATGCGTTCAGCACATTAGAATAGTTGATTTTTGTATTTTTGTGCAGAATATACATTGACACAATGCACGAATTGTAATCATAGGAATTCATTGGTCGAACGCAACTTCACCGCAAGGATTTGCGATGATTGTGTTCACAAATATTCGCCCGAGAAAGATCGCCGCAACTTGGTCAGTGCAACATGGTGGGTGCATCTAGGTGAAAGGCTAATCAATCGCGATGGGACAGAAAGCTGATGATAGTCGAATCTGAATTAAGTTTCGATAACGGTCACAAAGTACATTCAGCTTTTCGGTGACAATTATTCGGCGCATCAGTCAGGAATTAAAGTTGTGCCATCTGTACAACCATGAGAGAGAAGCCGCCTTTCACCATGGATGCTCTATAAATACCAAGGGCATTCTTCAGAAAATGGGTTGACGAGTTAACCAGTTCACGAGTTCAACTATTCTTTGTTCCACAAGTTCGCGGTTTTCTTTCATTTTATGGTGGAGCAAGAGAAAAGTGGTGACATCAGAGATTGCTCAGGGAAACTCAAGAGTGAACCTTGGGGTAAAGAAGCAGAGAGTGGGCCGACTCTCGCAAGAGCGAGATTATCTTTTGAGCACGAGTAGAAATCAGTGTAAAAGCCTGGGCAGCAAGAGATTGCTTCCATGCCCTTTATTCTATACTTGTATTGTTATTTTGTACTTCATCTTCATATTTATACAAGTTGATTGATACGTTGTGTAGCCCTTCATCTTCATCGTCATCGCATAAATAAGAATAGAGGCTTATGTGTAGGTCCTATAGACTTAGCGCATATATCGCATGCATTCTAACCTTAGAAGCCGTGGCATTCGCACCGAGAGGTGGTTTACTATTGTATGCATGTTGCATGATCACATAGCATGAACGTATCCTAGGAAGTGTTAGCCGAAACTTTTCTCAACCCGCTCACCGCATACTCNATGAACGTATCCTAGGAAGTGTTAGCCGAAACTTTTCTCAACCCGCTCACCGCATACTCATCGCATCTTCCGTTTACCACTCTTTTCAAACTTCGCCGCTTTTATCTATTTTTCATCAACGCAAAATTCTTCATAAAAATTACCATCACAATCTGTTTTCACAAGTTCCTATGTTCGATCCTAGACTTACCAGGAAACTCAGAGGAATTTACACTTGGATTCCGCTGGGGAAACTTGAGTGCACAACGCATTTCATCAACGCATATCATCCATATTTTCACTTCATAAAATCAAGCATCAAGCCCACAACTCCTGGATTCTCACACCGAGAATACCAAGGTAATCTTGTGGTGATGTCTAGTTCTATTCGAGGATCGAGTTTTACTCGCTGGTGATCGAGGAATTTCCAGTTGCTCGTTGCATTCGAGTTGATTGCTGCGTTAGTGACTGATCGAGGGAAATACGTGAAGAAAGTTCTTCAAAGGTATTGTCACTCGATCCCTTGTATTTATTTATGAAGCATGTTGTAATTTATCTTTAACGCATAATTGTTTCTGTTTAATTGTAAATGTTTATCTTCTTTCACAATGGAGTTTGGAACGATCCGCTTCCGCTCATAGGTCCTCTAGAATTAGAATTTCTTCAGTAACATCTACAAAGTAGGCCATACTCGTAGTATTACCAGGATAAGGTACCCAACCTTATCCATATACTACAGATCATTTAGGTTATCACTTAAATATGATCCACCTATATGTCTCCACATATATGTTTAAGTTACAACGATAACCTTGGATGTTAATTTATTGGTTTGTGGTTAATGCAACTAAAATATCACATATTTCATAGACAGAGTGAATAAAATATCAAATATTATTAATCACATACAAGTTTGTTCATACAAGGTCTACAAACTATAAAACCCTACGAGATTTAAGGCATCAACCTCAACAGCATCAGCACCTCGTTTTCTCTAGTAGATCCATTTGCAACCTATAGGTTTAACCCCATTATGTTGATCTACAAGATCCCAAACCGAATTGAAGTACATAGAATCCATTTCGAGATTCATAGCTTTGATTCATTCATATTTGTCAACATCCTCCATTGTCTTCTTGTAAGACAATGGATGCTCAACATCTCCATCAGCTAAGATAGTTAGGGTTTCTGTTAAACCCATATAATGAATAGGCAGGTTCGCAACCCTCCCACTACGTTGAGGCTCTCTCAACGTTTGAGGTAGATTTGACCTACTAGATGAACCAACTAACAACTCTTGTTGAAGGTTCAGTAGTCTCACTTGAATTTTTACTTAACACTATCTTACTGCAGGGTTTATGCTCCCTTAGGTGGTTCTCTTCTAAAAAGGTAGAGTTTTTCAACACAAACACTTTATTATCTTTAGGATCGTAGAAATAACCACCTATCGTTCCTTTAGGGTAACCTATAAATAGGCACAATTTTGAACGAGGTTCCAATTTCTTAGGTTTTGTCTCAAGCACGTGTGCTGGGCAACCCCAGATCCTGAAATGGCGTAAACTACCTTTACAACCATTCCATAATTCCAAAGGTGTTTCAGTAACACTTTTGGATGTAGTTCAAAATGTAAGCTGTACTTTGTAATGCATAAACCAAAATAAGTCAGGTAAAGAAGCATAACTCATTATAGACCGAATCATGTCTAACAGGGTTCAATTTCTCCTTTCTGATACACCATTTTGCTGAGGTGTACCAAGTGCGGAGAGTTGGGATACAATTCCATGCTTTATCAAATAGTCTTAGATTCATATACTCTTCACCTCGATCAAATCTTAATGTTTTAATTGTTTTATTTTCAACTTCAACCTTGTACTCCTTGAACTTTTCAAGGGCTTCAGACTTATATTGCATTAAATAAACATACCTATATCTAGAATAATCATCAGCAAAAGTGATGAAATAATCAAATTTTCTTCTTGGCTTAACATTCATTGAACCACGGAGGTCTGAATGTAAAAGTTCTAAGGATTCTTTGGCCCTGTGACCTTTTTCTGAAAAAAAAAATCTCTAAGTCATTTTGCCTTTAAGGCATGACTCACATAGAGGTAAATAATTTTCTTATAACTCGCTTAGAAGTTCATTCTTGACCAATCTTTCAATCCCATTGAGATTTATGTGCCTTAATCTTAAGTGCCAAAGATGGCCATTTTCTTTAGGAGAAATTTTATATCTTTTATTCTGAGTTACCGCAGTCTTAAACAGTTCAATATTAAGGAGAGCTTTAGTTGCTAACGATCTTAGCACATAAAGATTATCTTCAAGATTTACAGAACAACATGTACTTCATTCTTGTACACAAACACTTTGTTTACATTAAAATTTAAAGAGTATTACTGTTCAAGTAAAAATTTTACAAAAATTACATTCCTTTTCAAGCCTAGAATCACATATACATTATCTAATAAAATATATGATTTCTGTAAATAAAGTCAAAATCCTTTCACTACTGTTCAATTACTGCTAGGAAATAATTTCCTGAAATGAAGAACAAACATGGTTAGTGGCTCCTGAATCAATTATCCAGGTCATATCACCATTCTTCACTAAACAAGTTTCCAATACAAGTAAATCACATTTACCTTGTTTGATCTTCTTTTTTTCTGCCAAGTACTTGGGATAATTCCTCTTCCAATGTCCTTCTTGGTTGCAATGGAAACAAATTCCCTTTGCAACCTTGACTTTCTAACCCTTCTAGGCAGTAGCTAGTGGGTTAGTTTTCCCCTTTCCATCTTTCTTCTTCTTCAACTTTTTTGTGTCAGAAGAGGATCATACAAACTTATTTCCAAATGGCGAACCTCTGAAGAACTTTTGAAGGACGAGGCAATATTTTTCTCACCCTTATGTTCGTTGACTTTCATCAAGGATTGGAAAGTCTGTAGCGCATTGAGCAAAGTGGTCGGGTTGTAGTCAATCCTCAAGCATTCCCAAAATATTCCCTTAGCAAACTCATTTAAGTCTCAATGCAACCAACTCAATCTCTCATCATGTCTTCCAACTTAGAGTCTGAGATCAACATAAAGTAATGTAAGTTTGCTTCCTTCCCAAAGAAATATATCCTTGATCTTTTATGCGGCAAGCACATTCCTCGAAAATCATTTTTCTTTTCTAAACATTCTTATATTTCAAATTCAAAAATGCGTTAGAAGGTTCACTCTTTATAAAAGCTCTTTTTCCAGTCTGTTATTGCTTAATGCTCATCCATGCATCGATTCAGGTCACTTACATTGGTTTTGGCTTGCCCTCACGGATCTCATGCAGACATCCAACTCCGAGTAAGTAACCTTCACGACTAAACTCTTATCTAATCTATATATTTTCTTTTTCCTTAGCCTTAGATATTGGAGTTGGTGTTAGGATTGGTGTCCTCATACTCACGGAGTCTCGTTGTTTGTAATTATACACATTGTTTTATGAATAAAATCATTGTTATTTCATTTTGGCATCTACTCATATCCAATAAACAAAGCTCCATAGTTATCTTATGTAAACTTATGCATGTATATGTGATATACAAGTGGATCATGCTTTAACTGATAACCTAAATAGGTCTATAGTATAAGGATTAAGGTGGGATACCTGATCCTGGTGACACTAAGGATACGACCCACTTTGTAGAGGTTTGCAAGTGTTGTAAACTAATACAGATGGTAGATCCTGACCATTCATGTGGAGACGTGCCAGCGGGGGTGTCCTATACAAAGAGTTTGTATAAGACCGGACCACGAGATTACTAGACTTTGTATATAACGATGTTGATACTAGAGACTTACATCTCACCTGAATGACCATAGGTGACACGATCTTAATCCTGATTATTTTGGGAACTTCTACCTTTGAGGGTGGTCCTTTGATTAGTATGGGTGAGAGTGGCCAGATTTCTGACTCAACATGCCTACCTTTTTGGGGACTTGTCTGATTTGAGAGCTGAAAACTCAATACACAAGATGGAATTCAATCCTTCCTCGAAGCAGGGGTAAGTAGAGAGATTGCACCCTTAAGGGCTGATTCCGAGGCTTGAACATAGTAGTCACAGCTTCTCTTTGGAATAGAGGACTCGGTCATAGTAGGACTATGACTTATGTTTATTAGAGGGATCAGTGGTACTTGAGGAGTTAGATGTAACTACAGCGGCATAACAGTTATTGGCCGAGCTGTACTTACGAGCGATCTGTGAACGGTTGTCGCACTGTTGATTGGTTAAGATGGACACATAATATATTTGTGGTAAGGAGAGTTCAGCTGTCGATCTTTAGTGGAGTGCCTGGCAGTTAACGGATGGTGAATCCTGTGACTAAAGAGTTTAGTCAGTTATTTACCTACCATTGAGCTTCGAGCTACAGGTTCATAAGGTCCCCTTGGTAGCTCAATGGATTCAAGTTGAGGATCAGTTTTTGGTGTTCATTTGAAATGTTCAAATTGACAAGAGGTAATTCGATTATATGTGATATAATCGGTATGGTGTATGAGATACATCAAGTGGAGGATTAATGTAAATGAGATTTGCATTAAGTACCATGAAATAGAAAAAGAGCTATGGTTTGTATGTTTTATGAGATGAAATATTAAGACTATAGGTTATAAATATCGTATGATAATTTAGTTATCATTTATATTTATAATAAAATTAATTATTGGATAATTATCTTTTTTTCTCTAATAACTAATTGAGTGAGAGGTTATTGGTGGTTTCATGGTAACTGTGAGATAAAAGAAAAAATGTTTTCCTATTTTTAGTAAGATTTTATAAGGTTGAGAAATCTTGGAAATTTCATGAAGTATGTTCAATTAACGCGACAAGCTTGGGTGAAGCTACATGAAGCTTTGGAGTGAGCTAAACAATGTGGAGTGTCAATAAGGGAAACATCCAGCTAAAGTGTGAGCTAAACGTTTTGCCAAGCGATCGCTTAGTTTAGTTTTTCTAAATGGGCATCAACCTAGCATAGTTTTCCAAGTCCACTTACTAAACGTTACAGATTGTAGTTTCCTCCCGATCTTCTGCTCAAAATAGTCCTAGCAAGCCCACCCTTTGGATTTCACACCGAATACAAGTTAGCCTTCTTGTGGTGCAATACTCACTCACACTTGATTCTTTGGAGGCGTTCGTGTTGTTGGGTGTCTGGACCATAGATGATCGCTGATTCGAGGGCACGGTGAATCTTCTGTGTACGGTCGTGGTTGGGACGCGTTCGATGTTCTGTGTTGTGTTGGATCGTTTTGTGATTTAAGGACTTCGTGAAGTGTTTGACGAAGTTTGTTGCTCTGTCCTTGATCATTGTATAGCATGTTTAATTTATGTATTTTTGCATAATCGTATTGTTTTTGGTTTCGTGAATTGTAATTGTAAAGTTCATATAATATATATTTGGAATATATCTTTCGCTGCCTCATGGAATCTCATGTTCGATTCCTTCAGTTGGTATCAGGATAGGTTATTTTGATAGTCCAAATTTAATTCTGTTTTGCAACT
Organism: Benincasa hispida; assembly: GCF_009727055.1. Taxonomy (NCBI): domain Eukaryota; kingdom Viridiplantae; phylum Streptophyta; class Magnoliopsida; order Cucurbitales; family Cucurbitaceae; genus Benincasa; species Benincasa hispida. Next base: position 21,571,747 of record NC_052351.1, read on the forward strand.
TCTTTTTATCAGTCTTGGTGGTTTCTTGATTTATGTTTAATTGTTAAAGTGCATTTGTGGATTGATTGATGAATGTATCGGGTTTAAACTTTTTTTACAAAATATAATTTTTAAGGGCACCTATGTTTTCTGGCGTAATTAACGTACAATCAAGTTGTGATTTCAAATAAATATTGTTTAGTTAAGTGTTCTGCTGATAAATCTTAAGCATGAATGCAATTTCAACAGGAAGAAGACCAAATTGTTCGTATCTTGTAGCTAAGTAAATAATCGTGAAATTTATCTTAAGCGATTTGTGGTAGATTTTTCTATGTGAACGTGTAGTCTTACTAAATGATGTTTAAACTAATGCTAAACAATAGGTAAATCGTTTACTCTATCGATACTGTTAGCTCGAATCGGTAACACTAAAACGATCGTAGTGGGAGATTTGGATGCTCCCGTTTAGTAAAGGAGCCTAAGAAATCATGTAGTTAGCAGCTCGTCGCTTGGTTACTACCTACACGATCTTGTGGTATACGATAAGAAGCTGCTAGCTAAGCGATCGTTTAAGCAATGGTGCTTTGCCGCATCGTAATCGTTTAGATGATCGCATAAGGCATGCGTTGTGTGGAGCCTGCTAAGCGATCGTGTACCTCGGGCTTTATTGCTTAGTAAAAGGTACACGATCGTTGCTAGACGATCATTTAGCTCTGAGAGCGTTGGTAAACGATAGAGCGAAGTGTTTATTCTTTCGTGTAGACGATCGCAGGGATTTTGGTACACAATGGATTGAGAGGCGTAGCTTTTCCTGGACGGTTCAAGAGCCAGTTCACCTGTTTGAACCGGAGACTACTTGTTTTTGTAATAGTTAGCTTTAAATTTTTTGGATTTGAGGCAATTTTACCCGGTGCATCAACATTTATTTATTATACATGTGATGTATGGTGCTTATATGGAAAAGTGCTTAGTTTAAAAACCCACCTTAGGTTGTGCAATTATTCATGCATCATGTATTATAAATGTTGTAATATTGTATGAAGAAATTACTTGAAAGTATATGCATGCATCAAGAAATATAAGAGTTATATTTTGCATGCAGTAACCATTATCATGCATCATCCTTTTCTTATAAGTGTTATAGTCTAAGGGTGAATGGAAGTATGTTGTGCTTGTTTCATTGTTATTTTGTATAAGTGTTATATAAAAGAAGTAGCAATGAATGAACAATGCATTGAGCATGACACTTAGGTTGTTTATAATTGTTTATGAATGCCTTGCATGTGTTAGCTTAGCATTGTGGTTTTGGTTGTTTCCATTTATAAGTGTTATAAAGGAAATTAGAACTAAAATCAATAAAAAAGAGTTGCATGCGAACTTAGGGTGAACTCAAGTTTTTTAAAAGGGTTTTAAAATTGGATTGAGATAGACATAAGTTCAAATGGTTCTAGAGGGTTTAGTGACCTAGATTAATCTTTTAAAATCGGTTTAATAGGATTTAATTGGTTGACGTAAAAGATTAAATTTGTTTTAAATCTATCTATAAGGGACCTTTTGTCTAAGGCGGGTTCTAGCTAGTGGGGTTCTTAAGTTGACAAAAACGTAACACCCCTACCTGGAAAGGTGAAATAGATAGATTTTCTACAAGCATGTGACAATTTGGTCAAATACTCCGTTAAAGAGTTTAATGGATGATGATCAAAAGTTGTTTAACTATCCAAGGTAAAAGTTACTCTTGGCCAAACCTAAAAGTCACTTAGTTAAAATCTTTAGCTGTATTTTTTCTAAGTAAACTAAACCCTAGGTTATAAAATACTCAGTGGGAGGAAGAGATGTATTTGATATGTCTATGATTCCACTCATGTTTCTCCCTGTATGTTCACATCGTGAGATTCATGTTTGGCCTCGTGGTGCCCAGGGAGCATCCCCCTTCGGATGGTGTTTGCATGAGTCAATATCAAGGTGGACGGAGAGAGTGTTTATAGTAAGTGGGTGAAGGGTATGTGTCAACACGTCCTATGGTCTCTGTCATTGGTTCACACCATGAGATCATTTCGTACTCCCTCGTGGCGCCCTGGGAGCATCCCCCTTCGGATGGATTTTGTGCAATTGGTCAAGATCAAAGTGAACTCCAGAAATGGATAGGGTTGCTTTAGGTTTTGCCTCAATCGAATTTTTTTCCTTTGGATTAGCTACTTGGGTCGGACCTCTAGAGCCTAAAATGGCGGGTCACACTTACGGGAGATTATTAAGTAAATTAATGATCCATTGGCCAAATCAACGATGGCTAGTCATTATAGGAGCAAGAGTTGTTCTAGTATTAATGGCTAGTTGAGAACTTCTCAATTCAAAGGAGGGATAATTGACCTCCCATCGGCGGCTTTTTTCCTAAACCTTTGAAGCGTCATTACGAAACTAGATGTTACATGGGGTTCATATTAGTTTTGCTAAAACCTTATTGGATGTTGTTTGTTTTACAACGGGTATTTTCTCAAAACCTAACGTAGGTAAATGTGTTTTTCTTTTCAGCAACTTGTTAGTATTTCCCTTTAGTGCTTTTAATATGATCAAATACATACAATGGAAAGAATCATGTGAAACGTATTTCGTGGCAAACGACCTCGATTTTGTCATGGTTAAGGAGTGTCCTCAAGTCCTAACCCTTGATGCACCGCGAAGTGTTCGCAATGCATATGAGGTATGGATGAAGGCTAATTCGTTGGCCCGACTGCACATTTTGGCTAACATACCTGATGTTTTGGCCAAAAGGGTTGAGAACATGATCATTGCATGTGAAATCATGGACTCGTTGTAAGATTTGTTTGTATGTTAGCTCTTACTTTTCAAGCATAAAGGGATTGATGAAGAAACCAATAGTGTCAATCGTTCTGACACTGATCCCACTACTCTCCAAAAGAGAAGGAGAGACAGTAAATCTGATTTATTGATCTTTGAAACGTGTTTAATAGAGAATGATGAATTTACCTCGATCTTAGATTCGGGTACTACCAATCATGTCAGCTCCTCTTACCAAGGATTCAGTTCATGGCAAACGTTGCCACAAGGAGAGATGGCTCTACGAGTCGGCACTGGTGAGGTTGTTTCAGTTGTTGCTGTAGGCAGGCTAAAGTTATTTGTAGACAAGAAACATTATCTATTACTGTATAATGTTTTTGTAGTTCCTCAAACTTTGATGAACTTGATCTCGGTTTCTTGTCTCTTTGAACGAGGGTATACCGTCTCCTTTTCTGAGAATAAAGTGTTTATTTTTAAGAATGGAATGAATATTGCTTATGGTTCAATGGAAAGTAACTTATATGTACTAAGATCGTTAGTCATAAAAGCCTTGTTTAACACTAAAATGTTCAGTACGACAACAACGCCCATCTTTGGCATCTAAGGTTAGGTCACATCAACCTCAATAGGATTGAGAAGTTGATAAAAAGTGTACTACTAAAGAGTTTAGAAGAAAACTCCTTGTTGGTATGTGAATCATGCCTCGAAGGCAAGATGACCAAACAATCTTTTACTAGAAAAGGTTACAGAGCCAAAGAAGCCTCGGAGCTTGTACATTCAGACCTATGTGGTTCGATGAATGTTAAGACTCGAGGTGGGTATCAATATTCCATCTCTTTCATAAATGATTATTCAAGATTTGGGTATCTCTACCTAATGCAATGTAAGCCTGAAGCCCTCGACAAGTTCAAGGAGTATAAGGCTGAAGTTGAAAACTTGTTAGGTAAGAAGATAAAAACACTACGATCTGATCGTGCTAGAGAGTATATAGACCTCCAATTTCAGAACTATATGATAGAACATGGTATTGTGTCCCAACTTTCGGCCCCTGTTACACCTCAGCAGAATGGTGTATCAGAAAGAAGAAACAGAACCTTGTTGGACATGGTTCGGTCTATGATGAATTATGCTCATCTTCCTGACTCGTTTTGGGGTTTTGCAGTGGAAACTACATGCTATATCTTGAACAACGTTCCCTCGAACAATGTTTCTAAAACACCTTTTGAGTTGTGGAGAGGCCGTAAAGGTAGTTTACGCCACTTCAGGATTTGGGGTTGTCCGGCACATGTGTTAGTGACTAACCCAAAGAAGTTGAAACTGTGTTCGAAGGTTTTCCTCTTTATAGGCTACCCCAAGGAAACGAGAGGTGGATACTTCTATGTTTTGAGTGAGAACAAAGTGGAAGAAGACCACATGAGGGATCATAAGCCACGAAGTAAGCTCGTTTTTTGTGAGATCTCTAGTAAGACTAAGACTACTGAGGGTTCAACAAGAGTTGTTGAACAGGCCGACAGATCAACAAGAGTTGTTGAGGTCGGAACATCTAGTCAACCAGCTCAAGAGTTGAGACTGCCTCGAAGTAGTGGAAGGGTTATGAACCCACCAGATCGCTACATGGGTTTGATTGAAGGCAAAATGTCATTTCAAATGATGGGGTCGAGGATCCGTTGTCTTTTAAGAAAGCAATGGAGGATGTTAACAAAGATGAATGGATTAAAGCCATGAACCAGGAAATGGAGTCTATGTACTTCAATAACATCTAAGAGCTTGTTGATCTCCACCTGATGGGGTAAGACCTATTGGGTGTAAGTGGATCTATAAGCGAAAGAGAGGTATAGATGAAAAGGTACAAACCTTTAAAGCTAGACTCGTGGCAAAGAGTTATACCCAGGTTGAGGGAGTTGACTATGAGGAAACTTTCTTACCTATTGTCATGCTCAAGTCTATCCGGATACTCCTGTCCATAGCACATTTTATGATTATGAAATATGGCAAATGGATATCAAGACTGATTTTCTTAATGGCAATTTTGAGGAGAGCATCTATAAGACTCAACTAGAGGGGTTCATTGTTCAAGATCAAGAACAAAAAGTTTGCAAGCTTAATATGTCCATCTATGGGCTGAAACAAGCATCTAGATCATGGAACATCAGATTTGACACTATGATCAAATTGTTTGGCTTTGATTAGAACATTGATGAGCCTTGTGTTTACAAGAAGATCATCAACAACTTAGTAGCTTTCTTGGTACTATATGTGGATGATATCCTACTCATTGGGAATGATGTAGGGTATCTGACTGACATTAAGAAATGGCTAGCTTCCCAGTTCCAAATGAAAGATTTGGGTGAGGCACAGTATGTTCTAGGGATCCAAATCATTCGGGATCGTAAGAACAAATGGTTGACCCTGTCTCAGTCATCGTATATTGATCAAATGTTAATCAGGTACAAAATGCAGGATTCCAAGAGGGGTTTCTTACCCTTCAGGCATGGAATCATTTTGTCTAAGGATCAATGTCCTAAGACACCTCAAGAGGTTGAGGAAATGAGACGGATTCCCTATGCTTCGCCTATAAGAAGCTTAATGTATGCAATGTTGTGTACCAGACCCGACATTTGCTGTGTAGTAGGGATTGTCAGTCGGCATCAGTCCAATCCAGGATTTGATCACTGAAGCGGTCAAGAGGATCCTCAAGTATCTTCGGAGAACGAGGGACTACATGCTCGTATATGGAGATAAGAATCTAATCCTTACATGATACATGGATTCTAACTTTCAGACTGATAGAATTCTCACAAATCGACATCGAGGTCAGTTTTCACTCTGAATAGAGAGGCTGTAGTCTAGCACAACATCAAGCAAGGATGCATCGCATACTCCAATATGGAAGCCGAATACATAGCCATTTGTGAAGCAGTTAAGAAAGGTGTTTGGTTGAGGAAATTCCTTTCAGATTTGGAAGTTGTTCCAAATATGGATTTCCCTATCACTTTGTATTGTGATAACAGTGGGGCTGTGGCAAATTCGAAGGAACCTTGGTGTCATCATCGGGTTAATCATATAGAGCGAAAATACCACTTGCTCAGGGAGATTGTGCATCGTGGTGATGTGATTGTCATGAAGATCGCATCGGAGCACAATATTACTGATCCCTTTACAAAGGCTCTCATGGCTGAAGTGTTCGAGGGTCACCTGGAGAGTCTAGGTCTGCGGGACATGCGACATCTTGTCTAGGGCAAGTGAGAGATGAAACTGAGGAATACCCTAGTTTATGTATATTATACATGTTTTTTATTGTATTGTACATTAGTCTCTCGAGGCATTAGGACAAGTGGGAGATTATTGGGATTGGTGTCCTAATTCTCCTTGAATCTCGTTGTTTGTAATTATACACATTGTTTTATGAATAAAATAACTGTTATTTCATTTTGGCATTTACTCATATCCAATAAACAAAGCTCCATGGTTATCTTATGTAAACTTATGCATGTATATGTGATATACAAGTGGATCATGCTTTAACTGATAACCTAAATAGGTCTATAGTATAAGGATTAAGGTGAGATACCTGATCCTGGTGACACTAAGGATACGACCCACTTTGTAGAGGTTTGCAAGTGTTGTAAACTAATACAGATGGTAGATCCTGACTATTCATGTGGAGACGTGCCAGCGAGGGTGTCCTATACAAAGAGTTTGTATAAGATCGGTCCACGAGATGACTAGACTCTGTATATAACGTCGTTGATACTAGAGACTTACGTCTCACCTAAACGACCATAGGTGACACGACTTCAATCGTGAGTGTTTTGGAAACTCCTGCCTTTGAGGGCGGTCCTTTGATTAGTATGGGTGAGAGTGGCCAGATTGCCAACTCAACATGCCTACCTTTTTTAGAACTTGTCTGATTTGGGAGCTGGGAACTCAATACACGAGATAGAATTCAATCCTTCCCTGAAGCAGGGGTATGTAGAGAGATAGTCTTAAGGACAGATTCTGGGGCTTGAACATAGTGGCCACAGCTTCTCTTTGGAAGAGAAAACTCAATTATAGTAGGATTATGACTTATGTTCATTAGAGGGATTAGTGGTCTTAAGGAATTAGATGTAACTCCAAGGGCATAACGGTTATTGGCCGAGCTGTACTTACGAGCGATCTGTGAAGGGTTGTCGCGCTATTGATTGGTTAAGATGGACACATAATATATTTGTGGTAAGAAGAGTTCAGCTGTCGGTCTTTAGTGGAGTGTCTGGCAGTTAATGAATGGTGAATCACGTGACTAAAGAGTTTAATCAGTTATTCATATACCGTTGGAGCTTCGAGCTACAGGACCATAAGGTCCCCTTGGTAGCTCAATGGATTCAAGTTGAGGATCAGTTCTTGGTGTTGATTTGAAATGTTCAAATTGATAAGAGGTAATTCGATTATATGTGATATAATTGGTATGGTGTATGAGATACATCAAGTGGAGGATTAATGTAAATAAGATTTACATTAAGTACCATGGAATATAAAAAGAGCTATGGTTTGTATGTTTCATGAGATGAAATATTAAAACTATAGGTTATAAATATAGTATGATAAGAGTTATCATTTATATTTATAATAATATAATTATTGGATAATTATCTCTTTTACTCTAATAACCAATTGAGTGGGAGGTTATTGGTGGTTTAATGGTAACTGTGAGATAAAAGGAAAAATGTTTTCTTATTTTTAGTAAGATTTTTTAGGGTTAAGAAATCTCGAAAAAAATTATCACGGAAGTTGTCAAGTAAATGAGATTTACTAAGCGACAGCTTGGAGTGAGCTAAACAATCTGGAGTGTTAGTAGGCGACAGACACTCAGCTAAACGATGAGCTAAATGTTTTCCTAAATGATCACTTAGTTTTTCTTAAACGATTGGGCATCGATTTATACGATAGGTTCTTCCATCTCCCACTTGCTCAATCATTTACACGATTATGTTTTCTCCGGTCTTCTACCTCAAACCAAGTCCAGAAAAAGCCCACCCTCTGGATTCTCACACCGATAATATCAAGATAGCCTTCCTGGTGGTGTCATACTCAACTCGACACTGTCAAGGTTCTCTGGAGGCCATTCGTGTTTTTTTGGGTGTTCGTGACCTAGGCGATCAATAAGTTCGAGTGTGCGATGATCGTGCAATGTAGTGGTCATGTTGGATGAACGTTCGTGTGTTGCTGTGTTGTTGTGATCAAGCGTTCGTGATCAAGGAACTTTGTGATGAGTCGACTAAATTGTGTTGCTCTTTTCCTTGATCATTTGTATAGCATGTTATAATTTATGTATTTTTGCATAACCGTATGTTTCTATTTGTGATTTTAACTGTAAAGTTCATATACGATTGTAATTTGGCAGGTGACAGGCTTTCCTAAACACTAGGGCATATGACGGCATTCTAATTGGTGTTTTGTACGCAGTGTGATATGCAGTGCCTTATCTAATCTTTGTGCCCAGTCTTTTCTTGATGCATTGACAACTTTCTCCAAAATTGACTTGATTTTCCTGTTGGAAATTTCTACTTACCCATTTGTTTGAGGGTGATAGGAGTGGCTACCTTATTCTTGACAATATATTTAGCAAGTAATTTAGAAATAATATGGTTAACAAAGTGCATACCTTCGTCGCTGATCAACACCCTAGGTGTTTCAAAACACGTGAAGATATACCTAGTTAAAAAAATTTGAGATAGTAACTGCATCGTTCTTGGCATATGCCACAACTTCAACACACTTGGATACATAGTCCACTACTATTAAGATGTATCGTTGACCATAGGAAGGGAGAAATGATCCTATAAAGCCAATGCCTCATACGTCAAATAGTTCCACCTCAAGTATATTATTTAACGGCATTTCATTTCGAGCTGAGATGTTACCTATGCATTGACAATGGTCACATCTAAGCACATCATCTCTCGCTTTTTTTAATAATGTAGGCCAAAAGTAACCACTCTGAAGAACTTTGGCAGCAGTCCTTTAACACCTAAAGTGACCACCAATACAGAGAATCGTGGCACTCGAAAAAGATGTGTTGTACTTCTAGCTCTATAATACACCAACACATAATAAGATCAGGGCCTTGCTTGTAGAGAAATGGCTCGTCCCACAAATACAATTTGTTGTCATGTATAAGCCTTTTTCGTTGTTGGACTTTGAAATCTTCAGGTAATTCCTTGGTGGTTAAGTAGTTAACAATATCGACATACCTAGGCTTCAGGTCTTTAATTTTCAATAAGTGTTCACCAGGGAATTTTTCTTTGATTTCTATCAAACCCAACTGAAATTCTTTATTCTCCAAGTGAAATAGGTGGTCAACCACCTGATTTTCAGTTCCCTTCTTGTCTTTGATCTCTAAGTCAAATTCTTGTAGTAGCAGCACCCAATGGATTAGGCTTGGCTTCACGTCCTTCTTCTACATTAAGTATTTTATGACAGAGTGATCTATGTAAATTGTTGTAGATGATCCAACCAAGTAGGCTCGAAATTTATCAATAGCAAACACTACTTCCAATATTTATTTCTCTATTGTAGTATAATTCTCTGGAGATTCATTCAATGTCTTGAATGCATAGGAAATAAGATGGATAATGGTTCCCTTTTTTTCGCCCCAACATTGCACCTACTACCACATCGCTAGCATCGCACATTAGAATGAACGACTGCGTCCAGTTAGGAACCACCAATGCTGGTATTGTTGTTAACTGATGCATTTTGACATATGTGATGGTTAAATTTTCTATGATGCTTTAAAGAACGCATGGTTTTGCCTAATTAAATCCAAGTGTAAATCTAACTAGGCGCCTAGTGAGTCCAGGGTCGAATACAGGGATTGCTTGCTACTGATGCCATGACACTATTGTTTTCATCTTGACGCTAATTTGTTATTAAATAAAGGCGATGAGTTTATGTTCCTAAGTGTTAAAATGAACGATGATGATTGCGTTGAAAATCATAATCGTAACGGAAGCCGCTTATGCAATGTGATGGAGTTTTCCAAGGGATGAATTAAGATTGAGCCACATATTCACTAACATTCCCTAAGTAAATGCTCAAACCATACATTCAAACAAATTACTCACAAATCATAACTACAGTTCTCAGTGTATTTAACCATATTGTCTAATTTCTAGGATGCATGTGATGAGCTTTTAATGCAGGAGATATTTCTTTATTTCTAAAGGTAATATCTTCTTGATTTATGCAGCCTAAAGCCTTTACTTTTTCAAACATAGATTCAGTTTACTTAAAGCAATCTCTCAATTGATTCAAATAGCTTACGAAGCATGCATAAAACATGTTAAACACATGATCAGGCTTTACTTAGTTTATGTTAGTTGCAATGATTCTCAACCCATACAGAAATTAGTTATTCATGGATAAAGATAACGAGATAGATGAATAATAAATTTTGAATGCATTCATATTGATAAAATGAATTTTTCAACGTTTTACACAATATGAACAACTATAGTAAAAAGAAGATATAGAAAGATAACGATAGAAAGTCAAGTCGTAGGTGACATTTTCTTGCTCCTTCTGGCTCTTTAAACAACTGCTTCTTGAGGATTGTGTTGAAGAAAATGGATTCCCTTCTGATCCAAAAGAGTTCTTGAGATTTCACTCAAGATTTCACGAGAGCTTGAAAGAAATATGTGAAGTAAAGATTTTTGTAGAGTTTTTTCAACGTCTCTTTACTCTCTTTTGCATGGAAATCTTGTGGGGTATTTATAGACGTCACGAAGTAGATTTTCCATCTCTCACTAATGATTTTCTGATGGCATGCATTAAATTCCATACTCTGATGCGCTATCTGCTTCGCGTTAGAAGTTCATTGGCTCTGTCGTGAACCTTTCTTGTCAGCTACTAACTTGGTCTTTGATTTGACTTCTATCGCCTATGCGTCATGTCACCTTCCTTTTCTTCTATCGCATAAGTCTATGCATCTCAGCTATGCGATTTCAATGTTGGTATCAGAAATTTCCTCTGCGATGAACTATTGATCGCACGACAAGATTTCTACATTTCAAAAAGCACAATTTTATAACTTTTAAGGGTCATAAGTGTTGGGAATGTCCTAGAACTCACAGTTCATAAATTTTATGTTAAACATTCTATCTATCAATAAAATATTATTAAGTGTTTCATTCAATAAAGTTTTTGATTTTGCATTCTATTATGAAAATCTGAAAATCCAATAAACAAATTCATGGCTATAGTATGAATGCTTTAACTTTATGTGTGTGACATAAATAGGATCAAGTTAATAGTATATAGCCTAAATGGTCTATAAGTATATGGATGAAATTGGGTATCTCATCCTGGTAACACTATTGCATGCAGCCCATTTTGTATAGGTAATACAAATGATGTGATTCACAGATCATTTATGTAGAGACATGTGAAAGAGGGCATCCTATGCAATGAGTTTGCATATAGACTGAACCATGAAATCGTCACTTTTCTTTATAACGGCCATTTATTGTTAAAACTGACTATTTCATATTTAAAGTAACCTAGGATAACTCGATCTTAATCCTGAGTTAGCTATAAACTTCTAGTTATTCGGGATTATCCTTTGATCTGTATGGGTGAGAGTAGTTCAACAGCACTGCTCAATAAGCCTTCCATTTTGAGGATAAGATCGGATGGATAGGTTGGGACACAACTCTGCAAGATGGAATTCACTCCTACCCATTTTTAGGGTTAGCAGATAGGTTGTTCTCTTAGTGCTGATTTCAGGTCTTGAACAATCGGGGCCTCGCCTTCTCATGATAGAGAAGGACATGATTCATAAGTAGTATTATGAATCGAATTGTTCATTAGAGGGTCAGTGAGAACTTAAGGAACGAGATGTATTTACGGGGGTAAAATGGTAATTTTTACCCAGCTATAATTACGAACAACTTGTGAAGGATCGACTTACTGATTATGATTTATATGGACAAAAATATATCTACAATGAGAAGAGTGCAACTATCGAGCTATAGTGGTGTGTCTTGATAATTAACGCATAGTAATTAATTCAATTAAAGAGTTTTAACAAATTAATTACAAATCATTGGAGTTCATGATCTGTAGGTCCATTAGGTCCCTCTACTAGCTCATTAAATTGGAATAACAAATTGAGTATTGATGTATGAAATTAGGGTTATGAACATGAAATGTTCAAATTCAATTTTTAGGGTTTTCAATTGGTTGTATATGATACAATTATAAACATTTTATTCAATTGAAATTAAACGAAATTGGAAAATCAATAAATATTTAAATTATAATTTAAATATAAAATTGATTCATTGGTGATATTAATATTTTATTAATTTAATATTTAGATATTAAATTAATATTATTAAAAATCAATTAGAATTAGTTTTATTTAAACTAATTATTTTGAATTAATTTTATAAAATTAATTTCAATAAAATGATCTTTTTTAAATCATTTCAAGTTAATAGGTTTTTCCATTTTTGGGAAAAACCCACTAACACATTTGTTGGATAATCACCAAATTCCATTTCTAGATTTAATGTTCTTCAAGTTGGAGTTGTTCTTCATGCAACCCTATACATTTGCATGAATTCTTCCTACATATAGAAGCTCAATGCATGAAGAACATGAAGCAATTCGGAGTTATACTTACTGAAGTGATAACCTAAAAACTCTACATACCTCCCTCACTTGTTCTTCATCAATTCAACTTGATTTAAGTGTTTCCACCATACGTTCCAGCTTGAGCATAATAGAGAAGATCTCGGTGGTAGTCCTCTCAGTGATTCAAGCTCTATCTTGGTGTTTTTCAGCTGAATTCATGGAGAAATATTCAAAGGTAATATGTGTTTCAAACCATCTTATGAATATCATATGAACAGCATGCTTAAAACTCAAATTGAATGTAGTTTAAGTACTTATTGATTCTGTAATCTTCCGTTGCATGATATATCATTTTTTTCAATTGGTATTAGAGCATGATTTAAGCGCTTAGCTATTGTTAATTTGAGTTTGGTGGGTGTTTATTCATGAACTGCATGAAATAATATGCTGATATGGTTTTTCCAGTGTTTTGGCGTTTTAAGTCTTTCAATTATGTTGTTTCTCTTGTAATTAGCTCATGTTTGACGGGCCTTAATATGTGTTTAAGAGTCTGTAATTCATATGGAGTCATTAAAAGATGAAATTAGGATGTAATTGAAGAAAGAAGTGAAGAAGGTCGAGTTGCAGATTTTCAGTTCTTCAGCTATTGTTTGAATTTCCAGCGAGATTGGACCCAGTTCGAACGAGATTTTGAGTTCAAGTGAGATTTTGAATCAAGTTTGAGCGAGATTTCTAGTTCGAGCGAGATTCTGTTGGAATTTCGAGCTAGATTTCAAGTTCGAGCGAGATTTTGAATCAAGTTTAAGCGAGATTTTTAGCACGAGCGAGATTCTATTGGAATTTGGAGCGAGATATCAAGTTCAAACGAGATTTTGAATCAAGTTTGAGCGAGATTCTAATGGAAGTCCTAGTGAGATTTAAAGTTCGAGGGAGATTTTGAATCAAGTTCAAATGAGATTTCAAGCCAGGAGCGAGATTCTGATGGTTTGAGCGAGATTTCAATGAGCCAACAAGAGATCAAGTTTTGAACGAGATTTCAACTTGCAGCGAGAGATCAAGTTTTAGTCAGATTTCAATCCAAGCGAGATTCTTGAACAAGTTTAAGAAGATTGACTGGTTTGACTGGTTTGACCGGTCTTCTTCAAACTTGACCCGGTTCATTTTCAAAATTGGTTTAATAGACCTAGTTCAGGTGGTTCACATCCGATTCAAGCTTTCTGGGTCTGGTTTTGGAGCTATTCGAAGCGGTCAAGAAGAAATTTGGAGCTATCAACTGTTTTTTGTAATACATAGGAAGTTTACCTAAAAATGCCAAAATTAAAAACCATATCAGTATGTGTTTAATTGTTTATGCATGCGATGTATGTTATAATTAAATAAATCTTATATATGCATCAGTATGTCATATAGATTTAAAATCCCACCGTAGGAAGCATGTTACATGCATTGAAAGTATATTCTAAATTGTTATAATACATAATATGCATGTATAGGGCTTCTTTTAATATAAATGTTATATTAAACTCCTTTGATGATTGTTGTAGATGTTTAGCATGTCTAATTTTTGTAAGTTTTTATAAAAAGTAATTAGACTTTAAAATCCATAACAAAGATACACAGCATGTTCACTTAGGTTAACAACTAGTTTTAACCGTTAAATAGATTGTTACCTTATAAAATTTTATTACAAACTCAAATACGTTCATAAACCTGTCTAAGGCAGGGGGTACTTAAGTTGACGGTTTACGTAACACCTCCTACCTAGGGATTATGTCCGAAAGATTGAGCGTTGTTAACAGATTTTATGAGCTTGCGTGAGCGTTGTGAGGTTTAAAACTGGTCTAAACGTTTAGACATCGTAGGGTTATATCCAAATATAAATGTTATACTTGGATAAAAATGATATAGACTTAGGTTGGTTAAAAATTAACCTAAGTAAATAAATACCTAAACATTTAGAACACTTCAGTGAGAGATTAACAATATATTCGATATATAGTTATTAGCTCTCACGTCCTCAAGAGTTCACACCATGAGATCCATGTTCGGCTTCGTGTTACTTTTACCGCGACTACTCCATTCGGAAAGTGTTTGCATGGGTCAATAACAAGGTGAATAGGGAAAGTAGTTCATAGTAAGTGGGTGAAGGAAATGTGTCAACATTGTCCTACGGTCTTCTCCATTAGTTTGAACCGTGAGATTCTTATGTTACACCTGCTTTCGTTTTTAGGCGACACTAGCTAGTCATTAACCATGGTGATCCCCACGGAGGGTTGTAACAAAGGATTCGGAATAACTCAAGTTTCAGTAATGAATAGGATCTTATAATTCCGTTTTGGGTATTGTCTTCCATCTCAGGGGCATATTCATACCGTTCTATAAGATCTGAAAATGGCGGTTCACACTTACAAGAATTACTAATTGGTAAAGATCTTGACCGAAAACGATAACCAAAAGAACTATAGGATTAAAGAGTTATTCTGAGGACCAAAGGACTTAAGTCATGCCTTTGGAAATTTTCAATATAGGCAACAGAGTTGCAATGCGTTGATCATGATTCCTGCCCTGTCTCTTATACACATCTAGATGTGTATAAGAGACAGATCCAGCTATGAGCAGGTTCCAATTTCAACGCATTAGTAAAATTTATTTGTTTTATTTTCTAATAAATAAATTTTTATTTTTTTAGCTCAAACCTTTTTCACCCTCAAATTTAAAAGGCATCAAGGTTCTCATTGCTGAAAATCAAAATATACGATGACTTAGAAATATATCGCAAAAGAGGTTTGAGATAAAGCTTACACACATACTAACTTCAATAAATGCTTCCTAAGGCAAAGTCCTAAAGCTAAGTACTAAAACTAATGCTACTAATCAATGTGTCGGCTAGCACAAGTATCATCATTGAGGTTGTTTATGGAACACTAAATGAGCATATTAAGAAAGCAATAAAGATATACAACTGACAAGCATAAAGAAAAAGTATAAAGCAGCTGAAACATGGAACGAAATTCATTGACTAATTAGAAAATATGAGATGGCAAGTTCACAACAAAAAATAAATCAAAAACTTCAAAGAAAACACCCCCAAATTTAATTTTCGCCTGCATCATTGTTGTTGTGATCCTAAGGTGGTAGATCCTCTAGGAATTGCAATGTAGCTTGGAGATGCGAGGAAATGGCTGAAGATGGGTTTTTGTGGGCCATTTGTGCAACAAGAAGGGCTAGGGGACTAAAATGAGAGTTCAGAGAAGAAGAAAGTTATGACGGAAAAGCTGTCAGATGGAATGATCACCAGAAGATTTGCAAAAGCTAGGGTTCCTTCGAAAGCATAAGAAGAGAAATGAGGAGGAAGAATGAGTTTATATAGGCATGGTGGGGGAGAGGAAACGATCGGACGCTTTCTTCAATGATTGACATCATCGTGATGGGCGCGCACTAAATGAATGTTGATGTAAAATTACGTCAGACGGAACTCATGATTGCATCCTTTTAGAAACCCTAAAGGTCAGATATTTTATGTTTAAGGTTCCCTCTCTTGCGATGAGTCATGCTTGGATGCGCTAAGCTGAGTTTTCAACGCATCCAAAAACTCATCGCAACACTCATTGCATTTTAAAAACCCTATTTCCAGCTAATCTCAATCAGACACAATCTCATGAAGCAATCACAAAAAAAAATCTAGGAAATAAATCAACTAAAAAGTAAAAGCAAAGTAAAAGAGAACATAAAAAAAATACAAAAAAAAAAAAAAAAAAAGATATGATATGTCCCTGAAAAGATGACAACTTTCTGAACGCAGGGACTATCCACTCAACATCATTTAGGTTTTTCGAGATCAATGGAGACTTTTTCCTAATTAATATCACCTCCAAAATTGGTTTAATCTGCTGGCCAATGACTTTAAATGTTTTTTATTCATCTTCATACGTTAGCTCCATTTCTTCATAAGGATAGATTTCTTTGACAACAAACGGTCCTGACCAACGCAACTTTAATTTTCCTAGAAACAAAAGGAGTCATGAGTTGAATATTAGAACTTTTTGCTCAAGTTCAAAATTTTTCTTACTAATGTGTTAGTCATGCCAATGCTTCATTAGCTCCTTGTAGATTTTAGTATTTTCATAAGCTTGCAACGTCCATTCATCGAACTCATGTAATTTCAACTTCCTTGCTTCTCTAGATGTGTCAATATCAAAATTAAGTTTCTTTGTGGCCCAAAATGCCTTATGTTCAAGGCACGAAAGAAAGTGGCAAGCTTTACCAAATACTAGCGCATACGGGGACATCCCAATAGGCGTTTTATATGCTGTTCGGTAAGCCCAGTGCTTCATCCAACTTTTGTGCCCAATCCTTCTGAGTTGCGTTGACAACCTTTTTAAGTATGGATTTAATCTCTCTGTTGGACATCTCAGCTTATTCATTAGTCTGAGGATGGTAAGTTGTCACAATTTTATGATGGACATTGTATTTGATCAGAAGCTTGTTATCAATCTAGTTGATGAAATGAGTTCCCTCATTGCTTATAATAGCACGTGGTGTGCCAAAGCGGGTGAAAATATTTTTCTATAAGAACTTGGGTATTGTTGCCGCATCGGTTGAGGCACATGAAATTGCTTCAACCCATTTTGAAACATAGTCAACAGCTACTAAAATGTAACTATGTCCATTGGAGAGGGAATGGGCCCATGAAGTCAATTCCCCATACGTCAAATAATTCAACTTCTAGAATAAAGTTCAACAGCATCTCATTTTTTTCAAAAATGTTTCCTATGTGTTGGCAGCTGCCGCATTTCATAACATAGTCTCTAGCATCTTTGAACAGTGTGGGCCAATAGTACCCACTCTGAAGTATTTTTGTTGTTGCACGCTAATTTCCAAAATGGCCACTGAATGGTGATTCATGACATTGATATAAAATCCGATGAAAGGAAGTTTCTAGAATGCATTGCCTTAGGATATGATATAGGTCTCGTTTATAAAGGTGTGACTCGTCCTAGTAGTAAAATTTACATTCATGCATAAGTTTCTTCTTTTGTTACGACGTATAGTCCTCTAGGAATTGCTTGCAGACCATAAAATTAACAATTTCTGCATTCCAAGGCAAGAAATCATCAATTTTTTAATATTGTTTCGTTAGGAAAAGAGGCGTTCATTTCTGGTTGACGACAATCAATTTCAACATTCTCCAGTCGCGATAGGTGACCAACGACTTTGTTTTCTGATCCTTTGCGATTAACGATCACGGTGTCAAACTCTTGAAGTAGTAATACCCATCTGATTAGACACAGATTTATGTCCTTTTTGGTCATCAGGTATTTAATTACTAAGTGATCTGTATGAATAATCACTTTTGATCCCAACAAGTATGGTCTAAAATTTTCCACTACAAATACAATCAAGAGCAACTCTTTCTCTTATGCACTATCGAGAGTCTTGCTTACGTATGCGATAGCATGTAGAATTTTTTTTTTTTTTTTTTTTTTATTGTGCCAAGGCTTCTCTCATCGCAATCGCTCGCATTGCACATCAATTCAAATGGCTTTACTAATCTGGTGCGATCAAAATAGGCATTGTAACCAATGCGTGCTTCAATGTTTCAAAGGCTCTTAAACAAATTTGATAAAATTCAAAAGGTCTATTAACTTCCAATAACAGGTTCAAAGGCCTAGAAATTCTAGAGAAATCTTTGAAAAATCTTCAGTAGAATCTAGCATGCCAAAAGAAGCTTCAGAGTGTCTTCACGTTAGTAGGCGGTGGCAATTTTTCTGTGGCTTCAATCTTAGCTAAAGTAATGCCTCCTTTCTTTGGCACGCATTGAACTTGACTAACCTAGTTGCTATTGAAGATGGGGTAAATGACCCCTTTGTCGAGCCATTTTATAATTTCTTTCTTCACCACTTCTTTCATGAGAGGATTGAGCCTACGTCGGGGCTCAACAGATTTGGTTTTTCCTTCTTCCAATCTTATTTTATGCATATAGTATGATGGGTTGATTCCTCGGATATCAGCCAGCGTCCATCCTATGACTCATGTATGCCTCTTCAATACCTACAATAAAATTTTTTCGTTATTATGAGAGAGTTTTGATGAAGTGATCACAGGTAAATTATCATTATTTCCAAGAAAGGAATATTTTAGATGATCAGGAAGTGGTTTGAGCCCAAGCGTTAGCGGCTCCTCGAGAGAAAGAGGTGTTGGTTGTGATTGATTCTCGTTCAGGTAGAGCAGTTTGAACTTCTTGTTACTGTCACCCAGTGCATAGATCTCCCATTCCTGGTCCTACTTTTCTTGGCTTTCCTCTTATTCTAGTAATTCAACAGTTTCGATTGACTGGCACGTTTCCAACTCATTTAGGAACTTTAATGTGTTGAAGATATTGAATCTGACTTCTTGATTGTCCACTCACATTGTTAGCTCTCATTGATGTACATCAATAAGAACTTTTTTGGTGGACAAAAATGGACGTCCAAGAGTAACTTGGATATCTCTCTCTGCTTCATGATCCAAGATTATGAAGTCTACCGGAAAGATGAACTTATCAACCTTCACGAGTACATCTTCAATCTTTCCCCCCAGGGTAAGTAATGGATCTATCAGCCAACTGTAATATTACCGTGGTTGGTCTGGCTTCGTCAATTCCCAACTTCTTAAAAAGTGATAGGGGCATTAAATTGATACTCACGCCTAGATCCCATAATGCATGCCCCACGCCGATTCCTCTAATTGAGCATGGGATGGTAAAGCTACCTGGGTCAACTTTCTTTTCAGGGATATTTCTTTTGAATAAAACACTGCATTGTTGAGTTAACACCACAGTTCAGATTCATTGATCCTCCCTTTCTTTGATAGAATATCTTTTAAAAACTTAACATAACTAGGCATCTGCTCCAACACTTTTACTAGTGGAATATTTATATGCAGCTATTTGAGAACTTCTAGAAAATATTTGAATTAATTTTCATCATTCTTTTTCTACAAGCGTCAAGGGAAAGGCGTAGTTGGATGTGCATCAGTTATTCCCCCTGCGTTGGAGGTGTTCGCTGGAGAATGGTTTGTAAAGCTAGGTGCTCTCTCTACTCTAACTCTTTCATATGCGTTGGTTGTCTCAAATGGTTGCTCAAGTGTATTCATTATTGGATTAGGGCAGTCATCCTCTTTTTTTTTTCTTCTATTCTCGATTAGAGGTCTACCACTTCACGGTGTCACTGTTTGACACTACTCTTTGCCATTGTTGTGTTGTCTTGTGGCCTCAGTATTACTTGGCAGGATACCATGCGGCCGGTTCTTTAGCCCATTAGCAATCTGCCTACTTGCATCTCCAAGTTTCTAATCGACGACGCCTAACATTTCAATATTACATCATTCTGAACGGTGTATTCTTTCAACAAAGCTTCATGTAGAGATGAGAAACTCGACGCGTTGGTACCTTTGTTGTGAGATTGTTGAAGTGGTTCTTGATGTACGTGTTGGAATCCAGACGGGTGACCCTACTTGTGCTGTTGTGGCATACCAGACTAATCTTGGTTTTATTGATGACCTCCCCAAGAGAAGTTATGATGGTTTATCCATCCTGGTTTGTATGTGTTAGAGAATAGGTTATTCTTCACAAAGCAGACGGTTTTTGGATTTTATGGACAGACATCAAAGGAATTTGGCTTGCCGCAACTCACACAACTAATCATGAATTGTCCCAACGCATCGATATGATGAACATTCTTTATTTAAGTTATGTTGTTCATGGTTAAATTATTCAGCATGTTCGTCATGGCGGCCACTTGCCTTGCTAGATTAGTAACTACATCATTGTCTATCATTCCTGGCTTTCGACGTCTATCTTCCAATTGTAACTCATCTCCCCATTCCATGTTGTGTTTGGCTATGCGATCTAAAATTTCCTTGGCTTCATAACAAGACTTAATTATGATGCCTCCTGCGACGGCTAAGTCTACTACCAATTGGAAGGTTTATTTAGGCCAGTGTAGAATATCTCCATTTGAACCGTGAGAGATAACCCATGGTTTGGACAATTTTTGAATAACCATTTAAACCTCTCCCATGCATCACTTAAATTTTCAAAACCTCTCTATTCGGAGTTCATGATTTCTCTTTATCGCCTTGCATTGTCAGTTGGAGGGAAAAACTTTAGCATAAATTTTTCTACTGACTTTTCCCAAGTAGTCACCTCGCCAGGTTCAAAAAAGCTTAGCCATTGCTTCACATCATCCCTTAGAAAATAAGGAAACAAAAATAGTCTTATTACTTCAAATGTGATTCCAAGAATAAAAAATGAGTTACATGTCTCCAAGATGCGTTTTAAGTGTGTTTGATTTCATTTCAAATATTGTCCCATCAAGAGTTAAATATATAATCCATGTGGAAATTCATATAGATTAGGTCAAGCATATTCACACATTGACCATGTACTATTGTTCACCATCAGGATGGGATTATTGACAACAATTGCCAACTGTCTAGTTAAGTTTTGGTTGTTTTGATCATCAGCCATTCGTCTTTGCCTTTACCTTCATCTTCTATTAGCTCTAGTTCTTTGACAGAAGGTTCTTTCAATCTCTAGGTCGTATTTGAGCTCAAAAGTGTCTTATGTGCTTATAAAACGTTTACAAGCTCAAGCTCAACTTGTAATAATGACGATTGAGAGTCTTGCGAAAAGATTCAATAAACCAAATCAAGATTAGTTACATTGCCAAGATTTCCGGCAACGGTGCCAAAAACTTGTTGTGAGATGATTTCTATCTTGTTTATCTTGGGTTAATGAGTTAACTATGTGATAATATCCAATATTTCATACATAGATTCAACCCTAGTTGAGAAAAAGTTTCCTCAAGGTAGATACGAGTATAAATCTAATTCAAGTTCCTAGTAAGTCTAGGGTCAAATGCAGGGATCTAGTAAGCACTAATACAATATGGTTAAGTGGACCTTCTGCATTGATTCTTAAAATGTATATAAGCATTGAGTTTATACATAAAACTAAAAGCAACAGGTATGGAAAAAGAAACATAAACTAATGAAAATGATGTGTTAACGAGATGGATTATGCGGTGGAATGGGATGCATTGATTCCTTAGTTACAGACAACAAGCCTTTATGAAATCAATAGAATGAAATGGGGTTGAGAGGAGTATCTGCTAAACTCTAAGCGTACATGTGTGATGTGTTCAGGTTTTGTTCTTGACTTAAGCCTATCTTCAACATCTCTCGATGTGATTGCCACACTTGTCTTGTATCTAAGATGCATGTGTTGGATAAAATGAACAACATGAACAATATGATTAACTCTATCTCTAAAGCTACTCAACGCCCATACTCAATGTGTTCCACAGTTACAAACTTTCTTGAGCAGTTGACTATTTCTACTTAAATCAATTGATCATATGGATTCAAGCATAAAATTTTAAGTAAACATCAAGCAAGCTGAAATTCACACACATGTAACTTAATAGATTAACATTTAGCTCAACTCAACCCACATTGAATTTAGTTGTTCATGGTGAAGGAAATCAAGTGAGAAGTTGTAAAGATGGATGAAATCATTAATAATGATCAAGTATTTTTATAGAATCCCAATTTAATCAAGTTAAACAATGGAAGAAAATGTTTAGTAAGGGAGAAAGAAAAGTCAAGTCGTCGGGTTTAATGTCTTGCTCTCTTTGGTTTGTTTTGGTGCTTATTGTTGGTGACTAAGTGAGGACGTGCTGAAGGGTGTTTTTCTCGAGCTCTATTGTAATGACCCGAGTTCAGGAAGGGTACATAAATCAACCGGTATCACATCCAAATGAGAGGGATCCGAAGGACATGAAAGTATGGTTAAGAGAGGCTTAAAAGAATTGAAAGTTACTACCTATACCAACAAAGTGCACCTTCCTTTTCGATGGCTTAATCATAGGAACTCCAAGCATGCTTAGCTTGGAGAAATCCTATATTAGGTGACCTCTTAGAAATTTTCTTAGGATGCATGTGAGTGAGGACAAAGCATGCTGAAAAGACCCGTGTTGGTTTATGCGGACAACTTTCACTTCTAAAAAATATTCAAGGCAAAGGAGGATGACGTAGCCAGGTCGCAGGGGAATGTCAGGGCCATCGAGGGCCAAATTCGAATTCTTAATCTTGGTCCAAATCCTGGGCCCGAGGCGTTACATCTATCTCTGGCAAAACCTCTCTAATTAATAGTGTTGCTCTGATATGCTCAAGTGTTGCTTGTCACATCACCCATACTTTCAAGTTGTGATTTGACGTTAAATGCACGAGCGAAATATATTGCTTTGCGTCAGATGGGGTTCGACGCATACTTCCTGCATTGGCTTCTTTTAACACTTGGTAAATTTCCTTGATTCCAGCATTATAATGCATCAGTAATGTAGTTTTCATTTAAAAGAGTGTTTTTTTCTTTGTTGAATGCCTATATGCAATTTCATATATTTTTCAACTAAATTGAATGCATTTCTCATTATTTAACCTTAATTGTTCCAACTTCAAGAAAACAATAACTTGTATTTCTACAAGTTATCATGTATCATTTTATTAATGGGTGTGAGTAAGATCATGAAACATCACCATCTAACGGTAGAGATGTGTTTGAACTAACAATCATGTCCTTTGTCCTTTTATAACTATTCAAGTCCAAGCGATTACACGACAAAGTGATTTATTCTTTTGTGTACAAATGTGACCTAGACCCATGATCTAACCATTAAAAATATGTTAACCATGTCATTTGCCCTTTAAAATCTTAGAAATTTATTATTGGTTTTTTTTTTTTTGTAAAGAAAATTTTAGAAATTTTCCTTTATAGTCAAATAGTTATAACTATTTGGGTCAAACGATGTAATAAACTATTTGTATTAGTTGGTTACATTTGCACTCATCTTCCTAGATCTCCTTTAATTACATAGTAAAAGAAATAAAAATCCTAATTAGATAATTGAATGAGGTGCAGTTTGAGATGCATCTAGATATTTTTCATAGAATAATTTACTAATAAGAATTTTGTTAGAACATTTATTTCTATGTATTAAAATATATAAAGCTATAACTTTCATATATATACACTATAAACTAGGCTCTACAAATAGACATAAGGTCCATTGGGGAAGTGTGAGGCCCATTGTAGTTGGACATTTAGTAAGAAATTGGGCTTTGCGGCCCACTTTGTTAGATCCCAATTATATATTCTTCGCTTTGAATTTAGGGTTTTGCAGAAGCGGAATGCACTGCACTCTCATCTCTCTTCATTTTCCGTTGATTTTGGTATCTTCTTAATCTTAATTTTGTTTTGGCTTTGCTTGATGTGCTTCAAAAATCTTTACATTCTCCATGATTAGTTTGAAGAATTTGGGGATGGAAACTGGAAAAGATATTGGTGTGGAAATGAGGCAATGATGACTAATTACATTTCTCGAATCTGAAACTGTGTTAATTCACAGACGGACCGAAGCTTCTTTGATTTGATGACTGCGTTTGTGCGTGTCTGAGCCTTCTTCCACTTTCTTTTTTTTTTTCCTTCTTCTTCTTCCCCTTCTGCCTCAATCTCGAATCCTGTTTTCCACACACATCTTTCTGTTTACTAATTAGGGTTACTCTTTTCTTTTATTTTCGACATTCATCTGCTTATAATTTCCCCATTATCACAGAATATTTTGAACATACTTTTCTCTTCAAACGATCGCCTTGTTTGATTGATCCAATTCTTAATTTGAATGAATGATAAATCATTAATTTCACTAAGGTTAAACTAAACTTTTAGTTTTTAAATTTAATTTTTTTTTTAGTTTTTAGTAAGTTGTTGAATTCTCAATCTTGTATTTAATAAGGATTTCGATTTTCAATTTTATAACTTATGGGTTTACTGGTCCAAAATTAAGTTATATTCCTTAGACTCTGGATTTGTGCTTCAAGTTTTTATTTAATAGATATGAGATTGGATATTTATACCAAAAAAAGTTTAGATTTGTACTAACCACCCACCAAACACTTTCAACTACACAAAATTGAAATTTGAAAAATTAAAAGTGAAATTCAATAGATTCATGAATTTTCTTTTAAAAAAATATCAATACTTATTGATACATAATTAAAAAATTTTAAATTATGAATTTAAAATTGAAACTTTCTTGTTTAAAAAAGTTTGAAACTTTCAAATCTTATTAAATACCTACACTAAGATAGAAATGGAAGACGAAGAGACTTGCAGTAGAAGGGAGCCACCTTTGTATAAATCCCTAAAATCGGGATTTTGAAGAATAAATGAATATGAGAAAATGATATAATTATAATATAGGTATTGCACCTTTGCCTTGCTGACTGTGTTGTTGAGTGGTTCTACCTTTGGTGACTTGTTGTCTATGTTGGCTTCCTTAACATCCCATCAAACGAGAGGGTAGTGCAACTACTCTGAGTTTGGATTGAAGGGCGAAGAATTGAGAGTGCGTTAATGTCTTGGTTAGGCAGTCAGCTACTTGGTCGGAAGACAGTACATATTGAACATCAAGCTAGCCTCATAGAACTTGATCACGAACAAAATGAATGTCGATTTCGATGTGTTTGGTTCTGGCATGGAATACTGAATTCACAGCTTGTGCACCCACGTTGAGGTTGTCACACCATAGGATTGAAGTTGTTGGATCCATATGATTTCCGCAGAGGCATGAGCTAAAGCTCGGTATTCAGACTCCGTGCTTGATCGAGCTACGACGGATCGTTTTTTTGAAGACCATGAAATGAGGTTTCCTCCAAGGAAGATACAGTATGCGGCAATGGACTTCTGGTCGTCTACATTAGCTGCCTAATCTGCATCGGAGAAGGCAGAAATGGACAAATTTGTTCCCTGGTGAAGGTAGATGCCAAAGTGTCTGGTGCCACTTATGTATCTGAGTATTCTCTTTACCACCTGCCAGTGGATGTCCGTCGGTTGCTTTAAGTATTGACTTAGGTGATTAACAACGTATGTAATGTCTGGTCTTGTTATAGTTAAGTATTGTAAGGCGCCATTGTGCTTCGATAGATATAGGGATTTTCAAGGGGCGTGCCGTTTGTGATGGATTGCTATTTGTTCAGCACACTTGGAGATGGTGTTGGGTTCAAGTCACCAAGATCAAGTTTGTTGAGTAGGTCCTCAACATATTTTTCTTGACTGAGTATGACCCTATTGGCCACGTTGTGAAGTTGTACTCCAAGGAAGTAGCCGAGGTTGCCGAGATCTTTCAGCGCAAATTTGGAGTCCAAGGCAGTGATGATTTTGTTGATTAGCAGCTGATCAGTGCCTGTAACAATAACATTGTCAACATAGACTAATAATAGAAACAATGTAGATTCATTTCGATATGTAAACAAAGATGTATCTGATTTGGCATTCTGAAATCTCCAGCTGCACAATACTGTTTTTAGTGTGTTATTCCAGGCCCTTAGTGCCTGTTTAAGACCATATATGGACTTGTGTAAGCGGCATAAATGATTTGGGAGTTGGGGATTAACAAAGCCTTATAATTGGCACATATATACTTCTTCATCTAGGACTCCATTGAGAAATGCATTGTTGAAGTCTAGTTGTCTTAGCTGCCACCCTCTTTATACAGCTAGACTGATGATGATCCGAATTGTTGATGCCTTCACTACTGGACTGAATGTCTCGAAGAAGTCAATGCCAGGATTTTGATGAAATCCTTTAGCTATGAGTCATGCCTTGTAGCGTAGAATAGAGCCATTTAAACTTCTTTTGATTTTGAATATCCACTTGTTTCCCACAACATTCATCGAAGGTGATGGAGGAAATAGTGTCCAGGTCTTGTTTATCATCAGTGCTGTGAATTCTTCACTCATAGCTTTGTTCCATTGAGTGGTCTTCAATGCATCAGTGACTCTTGTAGGTTCAGTCAAGGACCAGTCCTTTTTAGTGTGGGACGCCAAGATTTTGGGTTTAAATATTCCTACCTTTGCACGGGTAATCATTAGGTGAGTTGGAAGTGGTAGTGAAGGTTTTGTGACTGGGTTGGATGTTTCTATGATGGGAGGGAAGGAGGGGAGGTATACTCGGTTGTTTGTCAGAATGAGAGGGAGTTATTTGCGGATACACGGTAGATGTGGATTGTGGACACTAGACATGGTGTTTGGTAGGGTGGATGTTAGCTGGTGCAGAGTAGGATGGTGAAGGATCGACAGAGTGGCCTGCAGGCACTGGTGATGCTAAGATGAGGGGGGGGGGGGGGGTGTGAGAGTGGGTGTGTGGGAGATTGAGTCACTGTATGGGGTGACTAAGCTGATAGAAAGCCAGTGGATAGGGCATGCTGCTGTTTCTTGCTTATCTGCCCTGCCATCTAAGAAAGACACTTGAAAGGGAAAATCAGTTTCATAAAAAATTACATGTCAAGATATAAAGACCCTACCATTGGAGCTGAGGAATTTATACCCTTTGTGATTCACACCAGGTCCTAGATAGGTGCATTTCTCTGTGCGATAGTTCAGCTTATGTGAGTTGTATGGTCTCAAGCATGAAAAGCAAGCACACCCAAAGATTCGAAGATTTTCAAACTTGAGTCTCTTGTTAAACATTACCTCCATAGGTGACTTCCCTTTTAGGAAAAGGGTGGGAAGGCCATTGATTAGGAGTGTCGAGTATGAGAATGCATCCCACCAGTGATGTAGAGGAAGATGTGCTTGGGCAAGTAAGGTTAGTCCGGTATCCACGATATTTCTATGTTTTCACTCAGCTCTTCCATTTTGTGCTGAGGTATATGGGCAGGAGTATCTAGAGGAGATGCCAAGCTGATGGTAAGCCTTATGTATTTTTACAAACTTTCCTCCATTATCCGACTGTAGAGACTTGATTATGGTATTGAATTGAGTGTGAATTATGTTGAGGAAGTGCTGAAAAGCTGCGAGTGTGTCACTTTTTAGTCTTGAGGATAGATCCATGTATACCTACTATGGTCATCTACAAATATAACATAGTATTTGTATCCATCCGTCGACAATAGAGGTGCTGGAACCCAAAGATCAGTGTGTATGAGTTCAAACATTGTTGATGTCCTTGAGTTAGAGTTAGGGAATGCTAAGGAATGTGATTTGTCATAGCTACAAGATTCACAAAATTTGAGATCTTCATTAGATAATATAGGAAGATTACAATTCTTGATGATAAACTCTAATGTTCTTGGTGATGGATGACCAAGACGTCTATGTCATGTATTCTTAGACACCCTATGTTTAGAGGATAAGGTAAGGGCAGACAGATTGTTATTTTTGTGCATTGACTGCAATGGGGCTCTGTTCTCTACGGTCTTTGAGCTAACCTCTGCATCTTCTAACTGGTATAGTCCGTCTTTAAGTATTCCCTTCAGTATGGTTTGTCCCATACCCTTGTCCTTAACAAGACAATAGTTTGTGTGAAATTCAATGAACACATTATTGTCCTTTATTAACTTAGATATGCTGACCAGGTTTTTTGCTATGGCAGGCACACACAACATGTCATTCAATTTCATATTGCATGCATCACTAGACAGATAAGCATTCCCAACATGAGATATCTCTAAAGTATTACCATTAGCCACAGTGACTAATTTAGTACCTGCATATTCAGTCGGGTTGCCAAGATTGTTGATGTCAGAGGTGACATGATTGGAGACTCCACTGTCAGAATACCAATTTGCATCAGCCATGGTTTCGTGACTTGTCAGAAAAGGATTATTGCCATGGGCAATGGCTAGAGCAGTCGGATGTGGGGGCACACTCTTAATCTGATTGTTGGTGAAGGGTGATCCCTTATTTTGGGGATGATTTGGGACAAACTCTCGATTATATCTGTTGAAGCATAAATAAGCTATATGTCCAATCTTTCCACAAACTTGGCAAATCGGTTTTTTGTTCCTTCCCCTGCCACGGCCCCTACCATGGCCTCCTCCTCGTTGTCCTCCATCAGCTGATTGACTGTTGTTGTTGCTGGTAGATTTGGTGTTGTTGTTTTGGTTGACGTTCCTTGTATTAGCCATGTTTACTAATGCATTGCCGACTTGTTTAAAACCTATTGTGGTCTTCTGATTTGTTTGATGTTCAAGCCTTTTTTCATACAGAAGAAGCTCTGATTGCATATCCAACCATGATATTTCGGCTTTCCCTTGGATTGTGGCCACGATAGCATTGTATTCTTCATCAAGTCCCAGCAGTACCTGCGAAATAAGAGCTCTCGGAGGTACTAGACTACCAGCCTGCTCGAGATTATTAGCATTTACTTTCATAGTTCGTAGGTATTCTTCCATTTTCAAGTTACCTTTTCTATTTGTTTGAAACACATATCTCAGATAATCTTTTCAGCTCTAAACTGAACTCCAAATAGTTGTTGAATGCTTGTCCACAGGTCCCTTGCACATTCGCATCCCATTACTTGAATGGCTACCTCAAGAGTCATCGAATTGTATAGCCAGTCAAGGAGGAGTTGATCTACAGCCATCCACGCTTCATATTGAGGGTTTACCTCAGGTGTGATTAACGAGCTAGAAGCTCTGCTGCCGAGACTCCCTTCTGAGTTGAATGGTCCAGCTCTTGCTCCAGTCGATCCACTTTCACCAACTGCAAATTAAAAAAACATAAAGGGACATACCTTTTGTCTAGTTAAATGTCCTTCGAGTCTTTAGCTCTGAAGGATTGGAAGCGCTTGATTTTTCCAGAGGAGGAAGTTACTGCGATCGAGTTTTATGAAGGTTATTTGATTGAGAAGTTGATTCAGGGGGTGGACTGCTGAAATTAGCTGTGCCGAAGTTCGAACCTAGGTTACTTTGATTGACGTTGATCATTATGAAGCTCTGATACCAAGATAGAAATGGAAGACGAAGAGACTTACAGCAGACGAGAAAGGAAAATGAAGAGACCCTCGGCAAATTGCTTTTGTATTTCCTTGTCTATTCACTGTACAGGGGAGCCACCCTTTATACAAAGGAAATCCCTAGAATCGGGAAGAATAAATGAATATGAGAAAATGATATAATTATAATACAAGTGTTGCACTTTGATTGGTTCGTTTGTAACCAATTATATTCCTTCTCTGTTATCTGGTAATTTTGTAATTGTGAGAGCTTTGCCTTGCTGACTGTTTTGCTGAGTGGTTCTACTCTTAGTGACTTCTGTCCATGTTGGCTTCCTTAACACACTAAGTTTGAAAATTTATTACTAGACGTATAATTTGGGATAGATGACTACATGTCTATCATTATATCATCATCATTAAGGACATTAACATTTTGCTATATTCATTTGGCGATAGTATTTATAAACTTAATATTTAAAAACTAAACAGAATCAAAATAGGACTTTAAGTCTTAATTTATGGAAGAAATTATTAATTTAATTAAAATATATATAAATCATGGCACCTGCTATAGTTCTTAATCTTTTTTCATTTATATTTGAAATTCAGGTTATTTATCTTGATTGATTCTCACTCATTTTTATTCAAAACTGCAATTATTATATTTTATAGAATGCATAAGTTCCATTAAGAAGAAGCCAAAACAAAGGGACACAACAGTGGGGCAGGATTCCCCATCCTGGTCAAAAGTTTAACTTAAGCCTTATGCATTCACCTTCAAAATAAGCATATCTAACTAATTCATAAGGAAAATTAATAAAATAATAATAATAATTCATAAAGCATTGAAAACTGTAGAATTACTTATTTAAAAACATTTGACTTATTGTCAAAAAAAAGAAAAAAAGAAAAAAAAAAGAAAAGAAAAGAACATAACTTGTATTGTTGGATTTTATTTTTCTATTGCCTGCTTCCTATTCTCTACATCCATTATTTGATTTTCATTTATAATGAAATAGTAACTAGATTTAAATTATTATTTAAAAAAAAAAAAAAAAAAAAAAAAAAAAAAAAATAGAAGAAAGAAAGAAAGAAGGAAAACATTACTCTATGTACATGTAGATATATGATTGATTTGGAAGAAGAAAAAAAGGAAAGAGGACAAGAGAAAGAGGTAAAAGGTATGGGCCAAATAATAAGGGAAAGTGTTTGAAGGGGGCCCAGGTTGGTGAAGTATGGCCCATTTGGATGAAATCTGCCTGGTTGACAGCCCACAGAAGTGTCTCCTGTCTGCCAAACTCAGAACTCCTTGCCTTCTCCCCATTTTTCTTCTTCCTTTTCAATACTCATTCATCATAACATAAAAGACCATGCAAATCCAAATGCTAATTCCAACTAAAACATTCTTACATTTTCTCTTTTCTCTGCAACCACCACAGACTCTGCCATGCCCCAATCTAAAGCCACTCCACTTTCCCTTCATCATCTCTCAACTAAATTACTTAGGATTTCCTATGGGGGACTGACATTGCATTGAGCTTCAAACATACAGAATCTGATTTTTTTTTAATGAATATTTGTCCATGTGAAGATTGCAACTTACAGGTAATAGTTCCTTGGACTGTTTATCAACTCTCTCAACATTCCCTGATGCTTCCATTTTACCAAACCAGAAGAATGATGCTGGATGAGACTGGGATTGGGAGGAAATGCTGAAAAGCATCAACGATTTTCATTCAAATTCACAAAACTGTAGATTACCAACAAACCCACATGAAGGGGAGAAAAAACAGTGAATGCCCTATTTGAATTAGAATTAAGCATAAGTCAATACTTTAGAAAATGAAACAAACAAACAAATAAGTTGGAAAAAAAGGGGGAAAAAATAAAAAGAAGATTACACTGAGCTGGAAAATGGAACAAATTAAAAAGAAAAAAAGGTCCCAACTTCTGAATCAATCACATATTCTACCAGACAACCATTTTTCTCCATCTTTTTCTGTTCACCGTTTTTTTTTTGGCATTCCTTCTTTATGAATATTAATAAAAGCTCCTGACTACAGAAAAGGAAGAAAGGAGCTTCAGCCAGCAGCAACATTGGCTTTCTTTCTTCTCAGCCACCCCACCCCACCCCCCTTGAACTGCTTTTCTCAACTGCTGTTCGAAAGGGAGCAAAATGTTGCCTTTTGCAACACACCAGTAGGTGACGATCCAAGCTGACCGCCATCCCATCCTTCGGCCAAGAGGTTCAGTGATGGTGGCACTTTGCTTGCCTTCACACAGCTGCTGGCGTTTGTTAATGCCTCTCCCAAAGGACCTCCCATTGAACTTCCCCACGACATTGCTAGCTGGTTGCTTTGCTTTTGAACTAGCTCATCATCATTCCTGCTTACCCCTAAATTCATCTGGATTGGCTCAAGCTCCCTAGACAGCCTGAGAGGGGATTGAGCTAGCTTCTCATGCGTTGGAGAGGACGATGATGAGGAGAAATCAGACATGGGTATCGACATGGAGAGCTGTGTCCAATCTGATTTGAATTCTTCAGGCCAGGTCATGACCGAACGACTCGACTGGTCCTTGGGCCAGTCTTCAAAGAACTGTCTAAGTGGATGTTGGTCTTGGTCTTGGGTTTCCTGGTCATTGAATATTAGGAAGGAGTCATAGTTCTTGGGATTGGGATAAGATCCCCTCTGTGAAGGATTTAGGAGGGAATCAGTGGAAACAAGTCCAAATTCAGATTGTGTGGATTCTCCTAATGAAATCTCTTGTTTTTGAGATTTGTCATTAGATGACATGAGATTGACAGTGGAAGACATCATTGAGAGGCCCCCAGACTCTTGGATTCTGCCACACACAGTCTCTTTGTTTAGCAACCTAAAGCAAATGTGCAGAAAAAAAAGGTAAATTGAAAGTTACCCTAAAAGGAAAAAAAAAGTATACATTAACTGAGTTGATGATAGCCAGAGGCCCATTAAAATGGGGATGCCATTAATCAAGATGCCTTTAACCCAACTATTGTATTCAAAGTAATTGAAAATGATAGCAATATTATGATATCTTCCTGGAAAAGGAATCCTAAGTCTCAACTAAGTTGAGAAGTCACTTTCACAAAGCAAAGATGAAATCATGGGGTCTACCATCAACCTTAAAGTGGAGGAGTTAAGAGTTTGAATTCTGGTCTATGTTATTCATGTTGGTGAATGTAAGTTTGTTCTAATCAAGATCATGATATAGATATGAGGCTTCTTGTTGTGTGGAGTGAAGAAATGTCACCTATTGACAGGGGCATCGGCACCAGGATCGGAAGCAGCAACAGGATGCAAACTCTTGAGCTGGTGTTGAATGATAGGGAGGTTGTTGGATGCACCGCCGCTGGGCATCACCGTCGATGACAACGACGTAGACATCGTTGCCACCATGGCTGTTGGATTAGTGGTCCCAGGGGCGGAATGGCCAGTCTGGCCTTCCACAGGCTTTCTTGAACGATGGCGGCCCCTATTTATGTGCCTTTCACAATACTTTTGATCGGCAACGGCATCTCTAGAGCACCGCCATTTCTTTCCATCGGTTCGACGACATCTTCCTGGTTCAGGATCAGTGTTGCCGGAGAAACCCAAATGGAAAGAACCCCACCCTACAGTACATTGATGAAGAAAGACACGAGAATTGGAGAATGAGAGAGAGAGATAAAGAAAGACAAAAGACAACTCGGACAAAGGGAAAAGCATTAAGCATACATATTCTTCTCCAAAACCAGCATATATTCTTGCAATAATACTAGATAACATGTGATGATGGATAAAAACACAATAGAACTTCCAGATTTTTTCATATCATGGAATATTTAATCAATTCCAATACGCATTACTTCTTGAAAATGGCTAGAAAGAATACAGATCTTCCTCCCAACTTTGAAAATGCAGGCATATGCATATGAACACACCTTCCCCAACCCCATAAGCAATAAGAAAGATAAAGACAAAGACAAATTAGAGCAGAGTTCTGAAAAGCAACATTGTAATTGATTTACATGTTAAATAGAAAGAACAAACTTACTTGTGTTTGGAGGCAAGGATCCAGCAGAAGAGCAAGTCAAGCCATAGGGATAGAGGGATTTCTTGAGTGGAATGAGCAAATTAGATGGTACAGGCACATTTGAAGAGAGGTATTTGTAGATCAATGCCTGATGTTCAAGCTCAATCCATTGAGATTGTGTAAATGGTCCTCTAATCCCAGCTACAGGCCCATGCATGCTACTATAGCTTCCAGAAACACATCCTGCACACCAACAAAACCTTCAACTCATTGCTGATGTTTCTATTAAAAATAATGAAGGTTTTGGTAAATATTGTGGACCCTCTTCAGATTCTTCAACAGTTTTAAAGCGATTATTTTCCTTCTGGTTTCTAGTCTAGGAACTGAAAATCACCACCAAAACCAAACCGATCCCAGAAATTAATCATGGAAGCTAGAGTTTTCCTCGACAAGTCTCAAAAAATGACATTTGGGAACAAAGCTAAATAAACAAACCCCACCCTTTCTCACAAAGATGCAACTCAGCCATTCCCACAGATTGAAGCACATCTCATGATGTAAATTTATCAATAAAAGACAATGGCAATCCACTGAACCAAACCTCAAGAAGTAGGTAATAAAAGAACAGACAAGTCAATGAAACTCACAGAAACAGAGCTATCATTTACCTGTACTTCTAGAGTAAACTGAAGATTTGTGTTGATTGTAAGGGAAAATGGAGTTTTGGGTATTCCTTGCAATCAGCTCAGAGTCTTTAGTTTGCAAGTTAGTCTCAGATTTGACTGAAGAGAAGCTAAGCATGTGCTCCTTTTGGCGCCCATCACTAGAAAGCAAAGTATTAGATCTCAGCAAAGGGAAGCCTTGATGAAGCGGCATTGTCTTAGAAGAAGCAGAGACATTTTCAGTTTTGGGAATCTTG
Source organism: Benincasa hispida (assembly GCF_009727055.1). Classification (NCBI taxonomy): domain Eukaryota; kingdom Viridiplantae; phylum Streptophyta; class Magnoliopsida; order Cucurbitales; family Cucurbitaceae; genus Benincasa; species Benincasa hispida. The sequence continues at coordinate 21,605,913 of NC_052351.1, forward strand.
GAGTTCCTCCAGTCATCATCATCAACAAACCCAGATCTATCCTGCTTAGAAAAAGCAGATCCAAGAGATTTGAGCTTAGTTTCAGGGTCTGATACAGGGTGAGGAGAAGGGGCATCACTTGAATCCACAAAACTATCCAACCCCACTACCCCAAAGTCCATTCTGGATAAGAACACCAATCTACAAAATCTCTTGTAAGCATTAGTAGTTCATTAAAGAAAATAGGCAAAAGGAGAAGGAAATGGGAGAAGAAGGTCGAAGAAGATGGAAAAGAAGGAGACAGAGGCGCATCTTGGGTTTGGGTTGGGTTTTGTGTACCGTGGGGAAGGAACTAATTTTTAAAGGGTTGATCTTTAGAGAAAGGGAAAAATTAAAAATAATTGGAGAGAGAGAGAGAGAGAGAGATCGATAGAGTTGAAAGTTTGGGAACAGACAAAGCTAGGAGTACCAAACCAAACACACTCGAGCTTCGCATACACCCTACCACCACTCACCACAAATTTAATTTATCACTCTTCTTCAAAACAAAATTTTCTTTTAAAATTATCACAATCATAAAAATCCCTCGACCACCCACATGAAAAAGAGAGAATAAAAAGAAAAGAAAAAGGGGGGAAATCAAATAAAAACAAATAAAATTCATCCCTGCATTGTTGTTGGCAAAATTTCCTTAAAAAAGGAAGCATTATAGTGGGTGGTTAGTGATTTAACTCAAGAAAGATTCAACCAATACAAAAAAGAAGATTCAGTAGTTGAAGAAAAGGATCATGAACATCATCAATGTGGTCAAAGTTTAGAGTTGTAAAGAATAATCAATTAACACTTTGACACTAAAAGTAGGTGGTTTTATTATTAAGAGAGTTAAATGAATGGAAAACCCAAATTCCTGCAAAAGAAAAACATCATCTTTTTTGAAGAAAAAAATTGAAAGTGGTTAAGTTTGGGTTGCAAAGCTAAGGTTTGACGATGGGTCTTATCTGTCACTATTTGGGGCACAGCCGAGTGGCGTGTGGTTGCATGAACTAATATATACAAGATTGATGCCATAGCCACGTGACCCCACCAACACCCCTCGTTTTGAGCCCCTCTCTCCTCTTTCAGATATTCCTCCAAACCCCCCCTTCTGCTTCCCTTGACACCCTCTTTCTCCCCAGCCACTTCCTTTCACTCCATTTCCTCCTTTTCAATTTTTTTTTACAATTTAAGACATCTCCCAATCTTTAATGTTTTTCCTTTAAACTTATCTTATCACTCTTCTATATTATTGTTATGTCCAATTTAAGTCTAATATTTTCCGACAACACATCAATTACTATCTCTTATATCATAATAGTTAAAGGAAGACATCAATTATTATCTCTTATATCATAATAATTAAAGGAGAATTTGGAGCAAAAACATGGAATAGATAAGGTATAAAATAATATTTTTTACGGTGTGACCCACGAACTCCTGAATGAACTCAACTTTGACTCTCCAACTCCTTGGGTCAAAACACCTTTAATATTTCGTTGAGAACTATTTTTTTTTTTATTTTGAAATTTAAGTATATTTTTTTTTCAACTTAGTATAATTATTTAGATTTTTCTCAAGTACAAGAGTTCAATTTTTAGTCAAATTCTAATATAAAAATACATTTTTAAAGATTACTTTTTTTTTCAAAATTTGACTTGATTTTTTTTAGAAAAATATTGATAAATTGTATTAAAAAAAATAAGAAAGGTAGGTGAAATGAAGGTTTATAAACTTAATTTTAAAGAATAAAAAGTAAATGATTATCAAATATCAAATAATATTCTTTTCATGTTGGAAGATTTGATAATGGTTGTCGATATAATATTAAATATTTTCAAATTTGATGGGAGTTTGAAATTTTATAAGAGGAACTTAGAGTTTCCAAAAATAAATATCTTTCGCTCTTGCAATATGAGGGAAATGATGGTGCTTTTGAAAGAAAGAAAGAATTCCCTTCACGTGAATGAAAGTATAAATGGAAAAAAAATTTCTTTTATTCTTTTATTTTTTGTGAATGTGTGGATATAACTTATAAGTTTCGTCGAGATATTTTAGCTTTATCTATCATAAATATAATTTTTTTTTTCTTTGCAAATTCTGATTGAAACTTGTTATAGATGACCTAACACGTTACTGTTAACTAACAATGGACGTGTGTAATAAATATCAAGAATTATGATGGATTGAAGAAATATTGAGAGCACATATAATCATCGATATCGGTACAACCCCCAGCAACACCTTTTTGTAGTAGTCATTGGTTTTTATTACGAAAATAGAAATTTAAAAATAAAAAATTAAAAAAAATATATTGTATTTCATGCTTTCGGATATATGTTTAGGTAAACAATTTTTTAAGAACACATTTGATTGTATATTTATAAACCATAAAACTAGTTAGTAATGATTTACCTATAAAATATTAGGTTGAATATAAACCACTAATCATTAATCTACTAACATGTTTTATGTTGAAAATTGTTCATAACTATTATTTTGTAGTGTCACATCGACTTATACTACATTATTTTTAGAAGAGTAATTATTAGTGGTAGCTAACTTATATGCTTCCCACTTCTTTACCATACAAAAAGGAAAGTAGAAAAAAAAATAATTTTTTTAAAAAAGAAAACTGCCATGTGCCAATATTTTATTCGACTATACTTAGAATGCATAAAGATAAGTGCATCCAAAGGAGCATCCAAGTTTTTCTCTTGTTAGAAATATTATATTGCCAATATTTGTTTAAATCTGGTAGATGTTTCTCAGGTTGTTTCTGTGTCAAGTATATCAAACAAAGGTTTGTTCTGAAATCTTGATCCTATGAATTTTTTTTCCTTATGTGAAAAATTCTTTTGCATTCATTCTTGTAGATTTCTTATCTTCCCTATATGCCACTGTTGCGGAATCTAGAGTTCCTCATTTATTTTTTCGTTGTGCATATTTAAAGGAATGGTTATCTGGGTTTAAGTTGGTCATTTTCATGAAAATTACAAATGTCATTGTCTTGTGAGAACATCTTCACAAGTATGTCAATCTTTGAAGAAGCAAAAGTCATGTAGCTGTAGTTTGGAGATTCACTTGAATGGTATTGTCCTATTCGTCAACATTTTGAGAAGAGTTTCTCGAGCTTAGGAGAAATGTAAGCTATTCAAGTGAAGTAGTCTTCATTTGAGTGGGAAAGATAAAGTTTAAGTGAGAGGGACTCTCACGGTTTAAGGGAAACTTAAATCTTGTGAGAGGGAATCTCAAACTTAGGAAAAACCTAAGTAGTCCTTCACTAATATTCGCACTCAGGGTATCTAAGTAGTCCTTCTCTAAGTAGTCCTTCACTAATATTCGCACTCAGGGTAGTTTAAGTTATTGTGAGAGGGAGTCTCACATCTGGGGAGCCTAGTTGATTGATTGAGTGATTAAGCTCTATGGATGTTACTGTAGTCGTGCTATTGTTACATATGTAGTCGTGTTATTGTTACATATAAGTACTACGCTGTAATTCTTTATAATTTATATTAGTGAAATTATCTTTTTTGGGCACACTGTCCCTTAGATGTATGTAGTATTTTACCAAACTTTGATATTTCTTTTATTTGTCTGTTTGTTATTATTTATTGTTCTGAAGAATATTGTAACATTATTCTTAACAACATTAGACGTGCAGTTCGTACCTATAATTATTTCAATTATATAATACATATTTTAATTTAACAAAAATGAATGTAAATTTTGTAACATGAAATACTACATGTATTAACATTTTTATCTTTTTTTAATATAATCCTATATTTTAAAATTCTGTATTCATAATCTGGATACAAAACATAAAATTGTTGTTTTCATTTGCATTATTTGGATCAAAACATCTTAAAACAATTTTTAGAAACATATTTCAATTTGTCTACCAAACTGCCCTAATGCATCATTTGATGATGATCTTGTTTTGAAATTTATGCTTGTTTACTCACTATATCTTTATTATGATCCTCATTTCTTAAATAAAAGTTTGAATTCGTAGTCAAATTTAGAAAACAAAAATATTTTTTTAGAAATTAAAAAAAAAATAATTTTTAAAAACATATTTTGTTATTGAAATTCGACTACAAATTCAAATATTGTTTTAATCAACATTATTTGTAAACAAAATTCTAGAAAATAAAACCCATTGAGCAACATAGCAACTTTTTATTTTTCTTTATTTTTCTTTTTATTACTATTATTTTTTCCTTTGTAAAGCACAACAATTAAACTTGTTTGCCTAACTAACTATATTGAGTGTCTGAGTTGAGTTGTTCTTCTGCTTGAAAACTTTCATCATATTTGTTGTTGGCAAAAATGGAAACATTTTTAAAATCAATGTATGTAGTTAATTAACTAAATCACTAAATGAAAATAACAATAGGAGAATTTTCAAAAATAAAAAAATAAAATAAATTATTTACACAAAATAGTAAAATTGTAATCTTATCTAATAGAGGTTGATAGGAGTTTATCAGTTAAATAATTTGACATTTTTTTTATCTTTAAAAATTTTCCTAACAATATTATATTATCATAATATATGTAATAATGAAAATGCTTCTAAAAACAATGCTTAAACAAATATATGGATGAATAAGGGGTTTCTTTTCACTCAGAATCCTATTTTCAACATGTGCAGCTGTTGAAGTACAACAACTATTATTGAGATAATCCATTGACTAGGAAAATGGTAGGTGTGGTCCTTAGATATATAACTTTGACTCTAACAAACCAAGTTAATGTAAGAAAAATTATATAAAGCAGATGGTGAAAAATAATATCATTGCACTATATTATGAAGGAAAAATCATGTAAAATAAGTACAATCATTTGATTTTTAAAATCTATAATATGGTGAGACTTGTTAAAAGGAAATAGTGTGATTAGTTTTTTAATTAAAAATTTAAATAATTTATATGTGTTGAGTAGTTGGTATATTAAATTAGGACATGTGCACTCATTTGACATAGCCATCTATTTATAGTACTCCAAATAGACATTTTAAATGCAAAGCATTATTTTGACTAAACAATAAAATAGATCAAAACATTATTAATTTTAGCTAGTATGAAGACAATGATATAATATTTTTTAAAAAAAAATTTAAAACTTTAGTACAAACTTAAGCTGTACCAATCTATCATGGTTCAAACTGCATTCAATAAAAATATGTCAGGTCACATTTTTTATATATAAATTTGATTGTTTTTATTTTATTTTTTTCTTTTGTGTATAGAAAATGGTTATATGGGATTGCTTTTATTTATTTTTTCTTTGATATATAGAAAATAGTTGCATAGGATTAGTTGCATCTAACTATTGCCTTAATCTTTTTAAGGTGAGAGAAAAAATTCGAATAAAATTTGTCCTTTTTTAATAACTATTAAATATGAATTTGTATTTTTACATTATTTAATAATTATGAAAATCAAAGTGAGATCGTTTAGTGGTAATTAATATGTATTTGTCTCCTACCTCGTTAAACCACTTTATTGATAATAAATAATAACCATTGAATATATATTTAATTTTTCTTTTTACCATTTTTCTCTCATACATTTTAAGGAGCAAATTAATATGTATTTGTCTCTTACTTAGTTAAACCAATCTATTGGTACTAAATTATAATAATAATAATAACCATTGAATATATATTTAGTTTTTTTTACCATTTTTCTCTCATACATTTTAAGAAGCAAATATTTTAACCAGTGGCCTCTTGGAATAATATCTACAATTTGAGAGATGCATAACCTGCTTCCATTTCTAGTGTCAAAGTGAGCATGTTGATTCTCAACACATAAATCAAACACATACATTCTAATCGCAGTCAAAATTCAAACTATGATTTAATTTCTCAAGACAAATATTCTGATTCCCCATTTCAATGAAATTTCGAGAAAATAACATTTTAAGAAAATTTCAATATTTTTTAATTAGTTACATTAGCGCAATTAAGTTTTTTAATTTTATGGTTCTGATTACATACAAGTATCTAGTTTCACACTTCAATATCATTTTCGACAAAATATATAGTTTTACATTTCAATGTCATTTTCGACAAAGGATTAAGCCTTTTTATGTGCTACTTTTCGACTTTTCAACTTTTCTCAATTTTTAGTTTTATTTTCAACCAAAAACTTTCATTTTTAAAGAAATTGGATTTGAAAAGACCACAAAAATAGCCTATATTTATTTTTAACGGCATTGGAACTTTTTCATTAAATTCTCACATCATTTCACCTCAGAATTGATTTGACACGCGAGTTCTTTTTTCTTTTACCATCCAAAACTTTCATAATGTTCACATCATTTCACCTCAGAATATTTTTAAACTTTATGTCATTTTTATTTATTTTTCCATTTATTTTTAAAATTTCTGCTTTTGCATCAATATTTACACATACATTTACGATAGATAGAAAGGTTGCTTACTTTAAAGAAATTGTGATTAAAAATGGTTGATTATAGTCTAATTAAGCCACAATGAAAGTTTCAGTAACTAACTATAACAGTTTCCATCAATTTTCATAATTTTTCTCGAAGTTTCCATCAATATCAATATTTCTATCAATATTTCCATAAAATCGAGACCACGATATCTCCATCAACATCGATGTTTTGAACTTTGATTCAAACTACCACATGATGAATTTATTGTTGAGGAAATAGAATATATATGAATTGAATACACTAGCAAACTGATTACACCACAACTAGAAATAATTGTATAGTATTCAAACTCAAACTTAAGTCAAACGATGTAATAAGGCTTAGATATGAAAATAACCAAAGACTTGAAAGAACCTCAAAACCTTTGGAAACTCCAAAATGTAGTTGAGGCATGTTTCTGATAAACGTTGTCCTGAAGACAATTATTCACTCTGCACGAACTGCAAGCAGACTATAGCGATCGTCTCAGTAGGATACAACGACTAACTGTTGAGATTAGTGTCCTAAATCTCTCTTGTATTCTCGTAGTTTGTAAACTTTATATAAATAAATTGTTATTAATAAAATAATTGTTATTTTATGAGCATATACTCAATCCAATAAACAATTATCCTAAATTATTTTATGTAATTTAAACATGTATGTAGAGACATACTGGTGGATCATGTTTAAATGATAACCTAAACGATTTGTAGTAGATGGATAAGGCTGGATACCTTATCCTAGTGTCAGTACAAATACGACTCGCTTTGTAGATGTTAAAACTGTTGTAAAGTGCTACAAATGATCTGATCTTGATCATTCATGTGGAGACATGTGAGTGAGGGTATCCTATACAAAGAGTTTGTATAAGACCGGACGACGAAATGATTAGTCCCATTATATAACTAATAACTGGTAGAAATACAAGTTATTACAGCTCAAATAAGTAAAACAATGAGAGAAAGCGATGGTAAAATAGGCAATATTATGTCCGAAAGCGCCAAACTGAAAGAAATTGCGATTGCTAATGCTCATCGCATAAAAGCAGTTAATTTACCTATTTTGTGCAAGTACAATGCGATGGCATATATGAAATTGCGATCCAAGGGCACAATGTGATAGCGCGCTTAAAGTTGCAATCGTAAGTCATGCGATCGTGAGAAGTTTCTCAAAAAGTGATCGCATAAAGACCTCGCATCAAGGCGACAACATAATAAATCATGATGGGACGTAAAGCTGATAACGGTCGATTTCGAATTCAATTGACAAGTCGTTAAAAGCCATACTATAGCAAGTACATTGAACTTTCAGTGACTTTTAAACGGTGCAACAGAGTAGGGAAATTAATATCGCCCATCATTGCAATCATTAGTAAGAAAAGCTGCTTCACCTTGAAATCTATAAATATCGAATGCCACCAGGGAGAGAAGGATACACGCACATATATATACATATACATAGAGGACGAAGAAAGCAAGAAGATGAGGCAGAGCTGAGAGAAATCGCTCCCGAACAGATCGAGAGATTGCCAGAAAGTAATACAAAGGAGAGAAGGCCAACCCTTACGAGAGCAAGAATCCACAACTAGAACAGAGTTGAAGTGATAAAGAGTAGTGTAAAAGGCCACGGTAAGCAAAACATTGCTTACCGGGCTTGTTATCTCTCAAATCCATTTGATATTTTGTATTCAGCACTTTAATTGCAGAAAATGGAAACTTCATTTCGATTTATGTTCAATCTCTCCACACAATGCATGAGTAGCTAAATTTCTGAATAGCTTGAGAAGTAGTTAGCTAGCATGACTTAAGATATGCATTTTATGCAATCATCTTATCTTATGTATGCATCATTCATCCTTTGGACATACTTGAGAGAGTAGTCTAAAGATAGAATCTAGGCTTAAAAAAGTTGGATTAGAATCTAGGCTTGAGAAAGTCGAATTAGATCGTATAAGCAAGAGTAGAAACTTAGAAATAAGTTCTGTCTGCTATATACACATCGCATGCGTCCTAGAAATAGAAATGGTGATATGTGGTCATCTTGTCTTATGTGTGCGACATCATTTAGACATACTTGAGAGAGTAGCTTAAAGATAGAATCTAGGCTTGAGAGAGTCAGATTAGATCGTATAAGCAAGAGTAGAAACTTAGAAATAAGTTCTATCGACTGCTTCGTATATACATCGCATGCGTCCTTGAAATAGAAATTGTGGCATTTTGCATTGAGAAATGTAGTACTGATATTTGTGTATAGCATGATTGCATAACTTGTGCACAATCTTGGAAAATGTTAGCTAAACCCCTTTTCAGCCCCTTCATCGCATACTTATTGTAACTCTACGCTTTCATCACTCCGCGTTCAACTCCGTTGCACAGGAAAAATCTAAATTAAAACACTATCCACTTCTTTTTTACCACCGCAATAGAATCAAAAAGTCTATCGTATATCTATTTAATAGTCCCTGTGCTCGACCCTAGACTTACCAATAACCTAAGAAGGCTTATACTTAGGCTTTGTTTGGAAAACTTGCATGATCATCATATAACACACATCATCGCATACTCACACCATCACATCATAATTCTACGCATCAATAACGCCGTTAATAATAGAGACTTACATTTCATCAGGATGATCATAAGCGATATGACCTGAATCCTGTGTAAGTTGTGAACTCCTGCCTATGAAGGCGATCATTTGATTTGCATGGGTGAGACTGGCTAGATCACCAACTCAATATGCTTACCATTTTAGGGATTTTTCTGATTGGGGAGTTGGGAACACAGCTACACAGACGGGATTCATTCCTTCCTTAATGTCGGGGTAAGTAGATAAATTACTTCCTTAAAGGCTGATTTCGGAGCTTGAATAATATGGCCACACCCTCTCTTGGCCCGAAAGGGATTTGGTCATAGTTGGACTATGACTTATTGTTCATTAGAGATATCGGTTGTACTTAAGGAGTTAGATGTAACTATATGGGCAAAACGGTAATTTTGGCCCAACTGTACTTACGAGCAATTTGTGAAGGGTCATTGCACTGTTAACTGGTTATATCCAATAGACACATAAATATATCTATAGTGCGAGGACTATAGTTGTCAGTTTTTAGTGGAGTGATCAGCAATTAATGGATATTGGGTAATTTAATTAAAGAGTTTAATTAGTTATCCAAGTACAATTGGAGCTTCCTACAAGTCCATAAGGTTCTCTCTGTAGCTCAACAGGGATCATTGAGAATTAATTTTGGATTAATTTGAATTGTTCAAATTAATTGAGGGAATTAATTATATGTGATATAATTAATATAATGTATTCGATACATTATAACATAAAATATATTTTGAGAGGAATTAGATTTTTGAATATGATTCAAATACTAATTATATGGATGAGATTCATATAATTAAATTTAGTATAAATGTGATTTATACTAAATACCATGTATTATTGAGAGTAATAAAACTATATGTTATATTGTATTTGATGCAATATAATAACTATAGGTTATATGTTATATTTGATATAACATATAATAATTATATATATATATATACATTAAATTTATTTTAATTTATTAACAATTAAAGGGAGGGAGTTACAACTTCCCTACCTTTAATTTACTCTTAGAAAAACGTGGAAAGTGCATTTAGTTTTGACGCCTTCTTCGTCTTCTTCAAAAAGTGTGTATGTGAAGAGTTTCTTCTAGTAATTCCCCAAGAACATAGAAAAGAAAAAGTTTTTCTTCTTCCTCTAAAAACATCCTCCCTCTCCCAAAATTTAGAGCCTACAACTTCTAAATTCACACCCCTAAGGAGAATACAGAGGATTCTCAAGTGGTGGTGGCCATTTTGTGTTGTTGGTTCATGGTACAAAGTGTTCGTGATAAGTTCGAGGGAATTTGAGAAGAATTTTTTGGCTTCAAGGGTAAGCTTTAATTCTTCTCTGCTTCCTTTTTTAAGCTTCAATTCTTCTCTGCTTCCTTTTTCAGCATGCTATAAAATCATAATGCATTAATGTTTTTGTTCTATAAATTTGGGATTCTGTAAAAAAAAATAAAATTGGGACGATCCCACTTCTGCTGCGGAACTTCACCATTCCTTCAATTGGTATCAGAGCGAGGTTGTTGGTTTCTCAATTTTATTTTATTTCTAGAATTTTCTTTTACAGATTAATGGTGGATATGCTTCTGTATTATTCATGTGATGAATGGTTGAATGTTTTGTTTGTGATTTATGGATGTCTCATGATTGATCTGTAGTCTTTATTGCTTTAATTTTTACAAATTTGATTTGTAAGGGCTCATTCTTTTGGGCATTAATTGTTATAGAGTCTGTAAATTCATAGTCTTGAGTCGTTTGTGATGGTTCCGACAATGTACTGGTGAAAACGAGGCTCAAATCAGAGAAGAAACGACGCAGATCACAACTATACAGTGGCTATTGTACAGTAGCGTTGCAACGTTGTGCCCTAGCGTTGCAATGTTGCAAAAGGCGGACGAAATTTTTTTCCGTATCGTTGCAATGCTAGTTCACAGCATGGCAATGCTCTGAGACGATTTTTTTTTCGATACACATGTAGTTCGGTTCGTGGTTCAACTAGTTCGCATCATGTTTGCTTGGTTCAAGATCCGGTTCACCTGTTTTGAATTGGTTTGGCTATTATTTTATGTAATAATTAGTCTTTTAATTAATTAAATTAATATAAATGTTATATTAATTTAATTAATGGTTTAGTCCAATCCCAGTCCATAAATTGTTGTTTAAATTATGCATTTGATATATGATTTAATTTTATTATGTATGTCATAATGTATGCTATATAGTAAAATCCTACCATACGTTATGCATTATTCATGCATCATTTATATTATAAATGTTATAATATATAATTGCATGATTTAATTATAGCATGCTCATGCATCATATAATATGCATGATGCATGTCATGACACTACTTTAGATAATTTATTAAATATGTGATTTGATGCAATGAATGATTTTAATTTGTTTCATTTATTTTATAATTGTTATAATTAAACAAAATTAGAAATTAAAATCAATAATTCAGAATTGCATACAAACTTAGGAAAAATCATTTTTTTTTAAATAGTTTTAAAATATGGTTCATATATACCTAAGATCACAAATTTCTAATGAGGTTAGAAATTAGTTTAATCTTTTTAACCAGTTTGATAGGATTACATTTGTTTTATTAAAAGATTAAATTTGTAGCAAATGTATCTATAAAGGACCTTTTGTCTAAGATTAGTTTTGTCTAGGGTAGGATATTTAAGCTGACGAAAATGGAACACCCATACCTGGGAACTGACCTGGAAAGATGAATTAGATAGATTTGTTACAAACATCAATTGTTGATTAGAGTTTGTTAAAGTATTTAACGAACATTAATCAAAATTATTTAACTATCCAATATAAGTATTACTGTTGGGCAAACTTAAACAATCACTTAGTTAAAATAATTAACCGTATTTTTCTTAAGTTAAATAAACCCTAGGCTTTTAAAATACTCAGTGGGAAGAAAAATATGTATACGATACGTCAATTTTTCACTCACGTTTCTCCTTTAATGTTCACACTGTGAGACTCATGCGTGGCCTTGAGGCACCCTGGGAGCGTTTTCCTTCGAATGGTGTTTGCATAGGTCAATATCAAGGTGAATGGAGAGAGTATTTGTAGTAAGTGGCAGAGGGATGTGTATCAATATGTCCTACGGTCTCCTTCATTAGTTTGCAACGTGAAATATTCTTGCACCGCCTCGAGGCGCCCTAGGAGCATCCCCCTTTGGATGGTTTGTGCATTAGGTCAATATCAAAGCGAACTCCAAAAATGGATAGGATCACTTTAGTTTTTGTCCCAATCTATTTTTCCCTTCGGTTGGCTCATTGGGGCGAAACTCTATGGTCTAAAATGAAAGGTCACACTTACGAGAAATTGGTAAGCTAGTTAATAATTTATTGACCAAATCAATGATGATTAATTGTTATATGAATAAAAGTTATTCTGGTGTAATAATTGGTTGAAAGTGTCTCGGTTCAGTGAAGGGATAACTGACTACCCTTCAGCGGCTTTTGTCCTAAATCACTAAAGCATCATTGCAAGAATTAGATATTAATTGGGGTTCATTTAGTTTTTGCTAAAAATTGATTGGATGTTTTAGAGTTATGCTAAAATCTAATGTAGATCAATTTGTTTCTTTTTAGCAAAAATGTCAAATCGTATTTTTCCGTTATTTGCCTCTACTTGTTTGACCGGTTTTAATTATGCAACTTGGAAAAATTTGAATAAAATATTTTTCGTGGTTAACGACCTCAACATCGTCTTGACTAAGGATTGTCCTCAAATCCCAACCCCTAATGCAACAAAAAAAATGTTTGTGACACATACGAAATGTGGACGAAAGCTAATGATAAGGCCCGAGTTTACATTTTGACGAGCATACCTGATGTCTTAGCCAAAAGATTTGAAAGCATGGTCACTGCACATCAGATCATGCAATCAATACAAGAATTGTTGAGCGAAAGTTCTCACAATTCAAACAAAATGGGGTTGATAACGATGAAACCAATAATGTCATCTCCCTCGATAAACTCTAATCCATATTGAATGTCAAGGGACACATAAAGAAAGAAAATGTTGCTGAATGTAGTGAAGTTAATAAACGAGGATTGTCCTCTGAGATGAAACTTGGAGTTTATGATATAGGTTATGAAGCTAATCCCACTACTCTCCAAAAAAGGAAGAACTCTGAAGAAAGTAAATCTAATTTATTTGTCTTGGAGATATGCTTGGTAGAGAATGATGATTCTGCCTGGATAGTTAATTCATGAGCTACTAATCACGTATGTTCTTCCTATTAGGGATTTAATTCTTAGAGATAATTGGTAGTTGGAAAGATAACTCTTAGAGTCGGTACTGATGAGGCCATTTCAACTATTGTCGTAGGCAGGCTCAAGTTATTTTTGGATAAGAAATAATATATGTTATTGGATGATGTATATGTAGTTCCTGATATCAAGAGGAACTTAATTTCTGTTTCTTGTCTAATTGAGCAAAAGTATTCCCTATCCTTCTCTAAAAATAAAGTGTTTATTTTTAAGAATGGAATGGAGCTAGGCTTTGGTTTAATGGAAAGTAACTTCTATGTACTAAGGCCATTAGTTACTAAAGCTATGCTAAATACTAAAATGTTCAAAATGGCAACAACTGTTAAAAGATTGAGAATTTATCCTAAAGAAAATGCCCATCTTTGGCATCTAAAGTTAGGTCACATTAATCTCAATAGGATTGAGGGATTGGTAAAAAATGGTCTTCTAAATGGTTTAGAAGAAAACTTTTTACCTGTATGTGAGTAATTCCTTGAAGGCAATATGACAAAACGACCTTTTATTGGAAAAGGTTATAGAGCCAAAGAGACTTTGGAGTTTATACATTCATATCTCTACAGTTCGATGAATGTAAGAGCACGAGGAGAGTATGAATATTTTATCTCTTTCATAGATGATTATTCTAGATATGGGCATCTATACCTAATGCAACACAAGTCTAAAACACTTGAAAAGATCAAGGAGTACAAGTTTGGGGTTGAAAACTTCTTAGGTAAAAAGATAAAAACACTACGATTTGATCATGGTAGAGAGTATATGAGCTTAAGATTTCATAACTATATGATGAAACATGGAATTATATCCCAACTTTCAACCCCTGGTACCCCTCAATGGAATGGTGTATCGAAAAGGAGAAATAGAACCCTGTTGGACGTAGTTCGGTCTATGATGAGCTATGCACAACTTCCTAACTCGTTTTGGGGATATACAGTAGAGACCGTTGAATACATTTTGAACACCGTTTCCTCAAAAAGTGTTTTTGAAACATATTTTGAGTTATGGAGAGGTCGTAAAGGTAGTTTACTCCACTTCAGAATTTGGGGATGTTCAGCCCATGTGCTAATGACAAATCCTAACAAGTTGGAACCTCGTTCAAAAGTTTGCTTATTTGTAGGCTACCTTGAGAAAATGAGAGGTGAGTACTTTAATCCAAGTGAGAATAAAGTGTTTGTATTGACAAATACTACCTTCTTGTAAGAAGACCACATGAGGGACCATAAACCACAAAGTGAAATAATTTTAAGTGAAATTTCTAATGAAACTACTAAGACTTTGACAAGGGTGTTGAAGGGGTTGATACATCAACAAGAGTTGTTGATGTCGGTTTATCTAGTCATTTATATCCATATCAAAAGTTAATATTGCCTTGATGTAGTGGGAGGGTTATGAACCCACCTGTACGCTACATGGGTTTAACAGAAGCCTAAGACGTCATAGCTGATGATGGTGTTAAGGATCCATTGTCTTATAAACAAGCAATGGAAGATGTTGACAAGAATGAATGGATTAAAACCCTGAATCAAGAAATGGAGTCTATGTAATTCAATTCTATTTGGAGTTATAGATCAACCTGGTGGGGTAAAACCTATAGGTTGTAAATGGATCTACAAGAGAAAAAGAGGTGTAGATGGAAAGGTACAGACCTTTAAAGCTAGACTTATGGCAAAGGGTTATACCCAGGTTGAGCGAATGGACTATGAAGAAACTTTCTCACCTGTTATCATGTTAAAGTCTATTAGAATTCTCTTGTACATAGCCACATATTATGACTATAAAATATGGCAAACGGACGTCAAGAGTGCTTTTTTTTAATGACAATCTTGAAGAGACCATCTACATGAATCAATCAAAAGGATTCATTGAACAGATTAAGAGCAAAAGTTTTGCAAGCTTAATCGGTCTATTTATGGACTGAAACAAGCATCTCGATCTTGGAATATAAGATTTGATACTACGATCAAATCTTACAGTTTTGATCAGAATGTTGATGAGTCTTATCTTTACAAGAAAATCATCAACGACTCAATACTTTTCCTCGTGTTGTATGAATGATATCCTACTCATTGGGAATGATGTAGTTTTTTTTACTGATGTAAAGATTGTTGGGTTTTATGTCCTAAAACTCGCAGTTTGTAAAAATTAAACATATTCTATTATCAATAAAGATGTTATTGAACATTTCTTCAATAAAGGTATTGAATCTATTAATTACATTCATAAAGTCTAAATCCAATAAACTAAAATCCATGGCTATTATATGAATACTTGAACTTTATGTAGACACATAAAGATTGATCAAGTTCGAGTAAATAATCAAAACGGTCTATAGTATATGATTAAGGTTGGGTACCTTATTTTGGTAACACTATTGGATGCGGCCTACTCTATAGCTGTTACAAATTGTTGTAAAGATACTATAAACGAAGTGATCCAGATTCGTTCATGTATTGACATGAGGAGTGGGGGCATCCTATGCAATGAGTTTGCATAAGATCGAACCAAGAAATAAGTCACTCTTACTTTATAATGTTGTTTACTGTTTAAGACTGACTATTTCGCTTAGATGACCTAGGTAACTCGATCTTAATCTTGAGCTTACTATGAACTCCTGTCTATTCGGGATTATCCTTAGATTTGCATAGGTAAAGGTTGGCTCAACAACGCCGGCTCAATAAGCCTCCCGTTTCAAGGATAAGATCGGGTAGATAGCTAGGGACATAGAGTGCAAGACGAAATTCACGCCTATCCGATTAAGAAATCGGAGAAAGGTTGTTCTCTTAAGTATTGAATCCAGGTCTTGAACAAGAAGCCCCACCCTTTCACTGGCCTGAAAGGGATCCGGTTTAGTGATTAGATCATAAACCAATTGTTCATTAGAGAATCAATAGAAACTTAAGGAACAAGACGTAATATTGGGTGTAAAACAACATATTGACCCAACCGTTATTACAAACAACCTATGAATGGTCGACTTACTGGTTATGGTTAAATCATGTGGACAAAAAAATATCTACAGTGATGAGAGTGCAACTATCGAGCTATAGTGGTGTGACTTGATAGTTAACGAATATTGATTAATTTGGTCTAAAGAGTTTTAGCCAATTAATCTTAATCGTTGGAGCTCATGATCTGTAGGTTCATAAGGTCCCTCTACTAACTCGAAAGACATGAACACCTTGAATTAATAAATTGAATGAATTTGTAATGATATCAATTTGAATTGTTCAAATTGAATTAGGGTTTGAATTTGAATAAGTTCAAAATCAAATTAGGATTTGTATAATTATATTTGATATAATTAATTAACATTTAATTTATTGAAATTAAACAAAATTGGAGAGTTTATAATATTTAATATTGATTTAAATATTTATTACATGAATAGGATTAATGTTTAAAACTTGATGTGTGATTTAATGTGATAATTAATATTTAATTAATTAATTAATTAATTCAAATTCAAATTAATTTTCAATTTTAAATTCAATTTAAGAAATTGGATTTTGATATTTTATTAATTATGAAATAATTAAATTATTTTTAATTAATTAATTTTTGAATTGATTGATTTTTTAGATGAAAATTTGGAAAAATTGGGTCAAGTGGATTTTGCCCACAAACACCTCAAGTAGGAGGTGTTCTTCCTACAATTACACACAAATCCCATTAAACTTTCAAGTAGTTTCTGGCTATTGAGCTGAAGAGATGTTACTTGCATGTATTCAGTTATTAAAAACATTGAAGAGATGTTACTTGCATGTATTCAGTTATTAAAAACATTGAATGATGAAGAAGAACATATAGAGTAAGCTGGAAAAAAAAAAAAAAAAGAGTTTTTCTGCTACATCTTCTTCTCCCTCTAAAACCCATAAATTTCTTCACCAAATTCACTCAAAATCGAGTTCCGCCACTCAAATTCAAGGCTAAGAATAGTAGAAAAGATCTCTTGGTGGTTTACTGTCAATTTGGAGCTGATTTGGAGTGAAGAGCAGCTTGGATAAGGGAGAATTCATTAAAGGTATGTTAAATTTGAAACCCTCTTTAGTTTTTCTGTTGAAGCATGCTTTAGAACTCGAATTAAATGTAATTAGAGTGCTTATTGATTATGTTTGCTTCCGTTGCATGCTTGTGTATTCTACCAAAGATATGATTGGTCGCCCAATTCCAAATGAAAGATTTGAGAGAGGCGTGGTTTGTTTTAGGGATCCAGATCATCAAGGATCATAACAACAAAAGGTTGGCCTTGTCTCAAGCATCGTATATTGACAAGATGCTTGTCAGATCTTCAATGCACAATTCCAAGAATGGTTTATTACCTTTCAAGCATGGAATTGTATTGTTTAAGGAGCAGTGTCCTAAGACTCCTTAAGAGGTTGAGGCAATGAGACAAAATCCCTATGCATCAGCTGTTGGTAGCCTTATGTATGCAATGTTATGTACCAGACCTAACACTTGTTATTCAGTAGAGATTGTCAGTAGATATCATTCCAATCCAAGATTAGATCACTGGACAACGGTCGAAAAAATTCTCAAGTACCTTCATAGAACGAGGGACTATATGCTTGTGTATGGAGATAAGTATTTAATCCTTATAGGGTAAACGGACTATGACTTTCAGACTGATCGAAATTCTAAAAAATTCACATCAGGGATAGTGTTTAGTCTGAATGGAAGAGCTATAATTTGGCAAGGCATCAAGCAAAAATGCATCGCAGACTCCACTATGGAAGTCTGTAAGATTGTGATAACATGCAGCGAAAGTAACAAGGATCAATAAGCATTCAAATTCACTAATTTTGGCATAAACTAAAGTATGCTCATCTAAATAAGAGGGTTTTGGATCATACCTTTGTAGAACTCTTCAAGATCTCCATCGATCAGCAGCAGTCTTCTCTAAAGATCACCGTGAACCACCTCAAGATCTTCTCCTCTATCCTCTTGGAGCTTTAGACCGAGTTGTGGGACTCAAGAACAACTTGAAGCAATGTAAAACACAAGGAGAAACCCACAACACTCAGTTTTGAAAAACTCTTCTTCAACCGAAATTTTCTCTCAAATTTCTATAAAATGCATGCCTTCAAATCATGCCATTCTTCTTTATTTATTGCAGATGAACATGCAAAGAAGAAATGTGCATGGCTTGCAACTCATGCTTGGAGTTAATGAAGAAGAGGAAGTGGGTTTTGTGTAAGCATGAAGAAGATGATAATGGAAAACTTCAAATTTCCAGTTTGTGCATGTTTTCCAATTTTCCAATTTTATCTGAAAATCAAAATTTTGGTTTTAAAACTGAAAATTTAATTTTCTAAAATTAATCGAAAAAATATTAATTAATTTAATATCAAATATTAAGTTAATTTTGCAAAAAACCATCTTCATATATTTAAATCATATTTAAATATATATTCTCCTATTTCGTTTAATTTTAATTTTAACGTTTCAAATTAATTTCTCAAGCTACTCTAAAGCTTAACTATTTACGAGCTAGTAGGGGGACCTTGCAGACCTACAGATCATGCGCTCCATTTGAGATTAATTGACTAAACTCTTTAGACTGATCTAACCCCATTCGTTAACTAATAGGACACTCCACTATAGCCCATAGTTGAACTCCCCTCACTGTAGATATATTATGTCCACTTTATAACCATAATCAGTAAGTCGATCTTTCACAGATTGTTCGTAATCACAGCTGGGTCAAAATAACCATTTTACCCCTGTGAATACATCTTGTTCCTTAAGTTCTCACTGAACCTCTAATGAACAATTCTAATTCATAATCCTTATGAATCAAATCCTTTCTCTCTCATGAGAAGGAGAGGCCCTGATTGTTTAAGACTTGGAATCAGTACTTAAGAAAACAGCCTATCTACTAACCCTAAATCGGGTAGGAGTGAATTCCATCTTGCAAGGCTATGTCCCAGTTATTCATCCGGTCTTATCCCTAAAATGGGAAGCTTATTGAGAAATGTTGTTGGACTACACTCACCGTTTGCAGATCAAAGGATAATCCCGAACAAACAAGAGTTCATAACTACCTCAGGATTAAGATCGAGTTAACCTAGGTTATTTGATAAATGAAATAGTCAGTTTTAACCGTAAACGGTCGTTATAAAGAAAAAATGACTATTTTCGTGGTCCAGTCTATATGCAAACTCATTGCATAGGATACCCCCACTCACATGTCTCAATATGAACGATCTGTGGATCACATCATTTGTATCACTTTACAACTTCTTGTAACAACTACAGAGTGGGTCGTATCCAATAGTGTTACTAGGATAAGATACCCAATTTCATCCATATACTTATTAGACCATTTAAGCTATATACTGTTAACTTGATCCTGTTTATGTCACTACATAAAGTTACAATATTCAAACTATAGACATGGATATGTTTATTGGATTTTCATAATAAGATGCATAATCAACAAGTTATTATTATTGATAAATAGAATGTTTAACATGAACTGCGAGTTCTAGGACATTCCCAACAATCTCCCATTTGGACTAAAACTTCAGTGAGAACAATTATGTACAATATAATGTTGAGAAACATAATGGGAAAAATAAAATAAACTAGGGCATCTCTAATACCATAGATATTCTCCCACTTGCCCTAGATTACACTACTCGGAGTCCTAGTCCAACTAAATGGTCCTCGAATACTTTAGCCGAGAGGTCCTTTGTGAATGGATCGGCAAGGTTGTCTTCATAGGCAATCTTTGTGACAATCACATCTCCTCTATGCACTATCTCCTGGATGAGATGATACTTTCTTTCAATGTGTTTTTTACGTTTATGACTCCTGGGTTCCTTCGAGTTGGCAATAACACCACTATTGTCACAATACAGTGTGATAGGCAATAACACCATTGTTTTCCACTATTGTCACTATCTCAGATCGTCTACAACTAATATCTTATTGATGTTTGACTTCCAGTTTGAATAACCATCTCCATTAAATTTATCAGAAGCAAGCAATTGTATGATTGAGTTCGATATTGCTGAAACATTTTAAACAAACTCTATTAAATATGCATCTAAATTCATTTTTAGCAAAACTTAATAAAGTACCCAATAAATCTTTACTTATTTGCAACAATACTTAAGTGATTTAGAACAATTGCTACCAAGGTGTAGTCAAGAATTCCTTCACAGAAGCAAGACAGTTCTTGACCAAATACTATTTCCAGAATAACTCATATTCCAATAGTTCTTTTGGTTATCGCTTTCAGTCAATTTCTTTACTAATAATTAGTAATTCTTGTAAGCATGACTCGCCATTTTCAGATCTTATAGGACGGTATGAATTTTTCTCTGAAATAAAAGACAATATCCAAGACGGAACTATAAGACCCTAATTGTTTTACTGAAGCTTAGGTTGTTCTGAATCCTATGTTACAACCCTCCGAGGGTATCGCCGCAGTTAACGACTAGCTGGTGCTGCCTAAAAACGACAGCAGGCGTAACATAGGAATCTCACTGTTCAAACTAATGGAGGAGACCGTAGGACAATGTTGACACATTCCTTCACCCACTTACTATGAACTACCTCCCTCATTCACCTTGTTATTGACCCATGCAAACACTTTCCAAATGGAGCAGTCTCAGTAAAAGCAACACGAAGCCGAGCATGGATTTCATGGTGTGAACTCGAGGATGTGAGAGCTAATAACTATATATCAAATATATTGTTAATCTCCCAATGAAGTTTTCTAAATTTTTGGGTATTTTACTTAGGTATATCGGCTAATTTTAACAACCTAAGTCTAAATGGTTTATCCAAGTATAACGCTTATAATTGGATTTAACCTACAATGTCTAGGTGATAAACCATTTTATTACCTCACATCGCTCACGCAAGCTCATAAAATCAGTTAATAACGATCAATATTTCGATCATAATCCCCAGGTAGAAGGTGTTCCATAAACCATCAAATTAAGTGCCCCCAACCTTAGTCAGATTTATGAACCAATATGAGTTTGTTACCGTATTTTATAAGGTAACAATTTATTTTAACGTTTAAAACTAGTTGTTAACCTAAGTGAGCATGCAGTTGTTCTTTGTTATGGATTTTAAACGTCTAACCAATTTTATAACAACTTATAAAATTTTAGACATGCTAAACATCCACAACATTCAACAAAGGCATCTAATATAACCATTATATTAAACATAATCCTAACATGCATACTATATATTATAATAATTATAACATACTTTCAATGCATGTAACTGTTGGGATTGATGCCCTAAAGTCTCGTGTCCTGTAGTTTGTAAACAGTTTGTATGAACACTTGTGTTGTTAATATATGATATTTACTTCACATCTTGATTTTTTGCTCATTTACTTGTTTTATTTGCTTTACCACAAACCAATAAATATAAAATCCTTGGTTATCTCAAGCATGTGTGTGGTGACATACAAGTGGATCATGTATTGAGTGATGACCAAAATGGTCTGTAGTATATGGATAAAGGAGGGAAACCTTATCCTGGTAACGCTACGGACGCGGTCCGCTTTGTGGAATGGTCATAACTGTTGTGACTTATCACAGATGGTTTGATCCTGATCATTCGTGTTGGGGACATGCGAGCGAGGGCATCCTATACAAAGAGTTTGTATAAGACCTGACCACGAAGTGTTAACGTCTCGTTATATAACACCGTTTATGATAGAGACTTCATTTCACTAGAATGACCATAAGTAACATGACCTCAATCCTGAGTGAGTTGGGAACTCCTGCCATTGAGGGTGGTCCTTTGATTTGTATGGATGCGAGTGGCTAGGTCACCGATTCAAACCTACCATTTTAGGGATACGTCTGATTTAGGAGATAGGAAATCAGCTACACAAGATGGAATTCACTCCTTCCCCGAGGCAAGGGTAAGTAGATAGATGGCTCCCTTTAAGGCTGATCTCGGGGCTTGAACAATGTGGCGCCACATACCTTCTCCTGGCCCGAGAGGTGTTCACACATAGTTGGACTATGTTGTATTGTTCATTAGAGCAATCAGTGGTACTTAAGGAGTGAGATGTAACTACAGGGGCATAATAGTAATTTGGCTCAGTTGTATTTACGAGCATCTGTGAAGAGTCATCGTACTCATGATTGGTTATATCCGATGGAAACAGAAATATATCTGTGGTAAGAAGAGTTCAACTGTTGGTCTTTAGTGGAATGCCTGACAGTTAACGAATGGTGGATCTCGTGACTAAAGAGTTTAGTCAGCAATTCACGTACCGTTGGAGCTTCGAGCCACAAGTTCATTAGGGTCCCTCGGTAGCTTGGATAAAGTCGGGAACCAGTATTTGGGTTAATTTGAAATGTTCAAATTGACAAGAGAAAGTTCGATTATATATGATATAATTGGACTGGTTAATTATATATGATATAATTGGCTAAATATATGAGATACATTATTATGAAGGAAATTAGATATAAATATGATTTATATCAAGTAGAGGAGAAAATACTATAGTAGATATGTGATATCAAACTACAGGATATTATATTATTGATTAATTATATGATAATTAATCCTTTTTCCACATTTGGACATGGGTTAGTGGGCAGCATCGGTTATGGTAACCGATGAGTTAAAAATGAAAAAAGTTTTCATTTTTGAGTCATGCAATCGATATTCATCTTTCTGCCCAAAAGATTTTGTGAAACGATCGCCCGAAAGTCTATACGATAGTTGCTTCTCCGCCTAAACGATCGTACACCTTTTCCTAAACGATCGTTCAACATTTCCTACATGATCATGTAGCTTCTCTATGCGATAAGCACTTCTGCTATACGATAGCATTGTTTACTATCCCACTTGCTTATCTCCTACACGACTCGTTTCTTCCATCCTTTACCAAATTCACTAAAGCCCACCATTTGGGTTTTCACTCCGGGAATACCTGGGATCATTAGTGGTGGTGTCGTCCTCGTTGCGACATTCGTGTTCGCGTTGATCATGCTATTGCAGTCGACGTTCTCGCCGGGCGTTAGTAGATCTCTTGGAGGGTTTGTACTGCATTGGAGTTTCGAAGTGTGAAGATAGTCTTCAACTGGTATGGAACTCTATCCTTTATGTTTTTGTTTATTCTTAGCATGCCGATAATTAGATTTATTTGCATAACTGTATGTGTTGAATGTATAATATTATATTTTGGTCACGGTGAGATTGGAGCGATCCGAACACGCTCAAGGAACTCTCGGTATGAGATCCTTCAGTAACATGCTTCTTACGGTAGGGTTTTAAATCTATATGGCATATTGTATGCATATACATGAATTATTTAATTATTACATACATCACATGCATGAATTAAATACTAATTGATATGGTTTTATTTTTGGCATAAACAAGCAAACAGATGTCTAACTATTACAAATAGCTTCAAAACCATCTTTGAACTGCTCCAAACCCGAACCCAAGCATCTTGAATTGGACTGGATGAGTTTGAATCAGACCAACAAAGTTTGAACCGAACCAGCCAAAAACCCTTTAAGGTTAAACCGGATTAGACCTTGAGAAAACTGGTTGAATCGAATGCTCTCAGTCCAACCTCAAAGTCTCGCTAAGGCCGATCGTGTAGCACTGAAGGCAATCATCTAACACCATTGCCTTGTGTTGAGAAGAGGTACACGATCGCTTAGTGTCATATGTCTATCACATAGTGCAATCACTTAGCTCTTGGATAGAACTACACGATCACTTAACGCCATCGCCTAGCGCTTCATGTCATTGTTTAGTGTCCGCTGTAGCTAAACGATCGCTTAGTTCCATTGAATAGAAAATCATCACGTCATTTAGCACCCTAGCTACATGATCGTTTAGTTCCATCACATAGAATCTTTTACGCATTACTTAGCACCGCATCTAGACAATCCCTTAGCGCTATCGCATAGCAGTTCACCGCATCGCTTAGCACGCGTCGCAGCTACATGATCGTGTAGAGCCATCATATAGCACCTCCAATGTATTGTTTAGTTCCCATGAAAAAGTTAAACGATCGCATAGTGCTATCGTATAGCTTTTCTAGCGTTCAACATCACAACAACTAACGCCCATTCTTATACGATCGTCTAGCTTTTCTTCTCATCATGTAATGCCTAGAACTAGACGATCGTTTAGCAACTAAACCTCGACAACGATTTTAAGCAAAAGCTGAAAAACTAGAAAAGCAGCTCGACCTCCTTCACTTGTTTCTTCAATTACATCTTAATTTCAACTTTAATGACTCCAAATAAATTACAGACTCTTGTTAACACATATAAGCTCATGAAACAAGAGCCAATTATAAATTTAATTGAGAAATTAAAGAGAATTAAAATGTCAAATCTCAGAAAACCATATAAGTGCATTAGTTTCATATCTCTCATGAAAAACACCAACCACACCAAAATTAAACGAATTGAATGCTTATATGATACTCTGATACCAATTTTAAGAGTGTAATAACATGCAACGGAAGTAACAAGGATCAATAAGCATTCAAATTCACTAATTTTGGCAGAAACTAAAGCATGCTCATCTAAATAAGAGGGTTTTGGATCATACCTTTGTAGAACTCTTCAAGATCTCGATCGATCAGCAGTAGTCTTCTCCAAAGATCACCATGAACCACCTCAAGATCTTTCCCACTATTCTCTTGGAGCTTAAGACCGAGTTGTGGGACTCAAGAACAGCTTGAAGCAATGTAAAACGCAAGAATAAGCTCACAACACTCAGTTTTGAAGAGCTCTTCTTCAATCGAAAATTTCTCTCAAATTTATGTAGAATACATGCCTACAAATCACTTCATTCTTTTTTATTTACTGCAGATGAACATGCAAAGAAGAAATGTGCATGGCTTGCAGCTCATGCTTGGAGTTAATGAAGAAGAAGAAGTGGGTTTTGTGTGAGCATGAAGAAAATGATAATGGAAGATTTCAATTTTCCATTTTGTACATGTTTTCGAATTTTCGAATTTTATCTTAAAATCAAAATTTTGATTTTAAAACTAAAAAATTAATTTCATAAATTAATTTAAAAAATATTAATTAATTTAATATCAAATATTCAATTAATTTTACACAAAACCATCTTCATATATTTAAATCATATCAGACCATCTATGACAAGTCACAATACTTGTGACCATTCCACAAAGCGGACTACATTCGTTGTATTACCAGGATAATGTTTTCCTTCTATATCATATATTATAGACCATCTTGGTTATCACTTAAGACATGATCTACTTGTATGTCACCACATACATGCTTAAGTTACATACAGACAACCAAGGATTTAAGGTTTATTGGTTTATGGTAAAGCAAATAAAACATTCAACTGAGCAAACTCAAGAAGTGAAGTAAAATATCTTATATTATACATCACAAGCGTTCGTACAAACTGCTTACAAACTATAGGACACGAGACTTTAAGGCATCAACCCCAACAATTTTATATTGTTGTTCTTGGTACGAGGTGTTCGTGACCAGTTCGAGGAAATTCGTGGAGGATTTTTTAGCTTCAAGGGTAAGCTTCAATTCTTCTCTGCTTCATTTTTCAGCAAGTTATAAAATTATAATGCATTAATATTTTTATTCTGTAAATTTGGGATTCTGTAAAAAAAAAAAAAAAAAAAATTGGGACGATCTTGCTTCCTGCAGAACGTCACCATTCCTTCATAACTCCAGTAAAACTGTAAGCTCGAACTACTCGGATATGGCAGAACTCTTGGATACTTGCTTTTGACTCAACTCAAGAACAAAAGAAAGAAAGAACAAAAGAAAGAAAGAAAGAAAGAACGAAAGAAAGAAAGAAAGAAAAAACGAAAGAAAGAAGAGAACTTGTCCCTTTGGAATGAGATGCTACAAATGAAGAATCAAGTTGTTATTTATAGGTTAGCAACTTAGTAACTCTCCAAAATACAAAATAAAATCAAATAAATACAAAAAAATGAAAACATTTGTTAATTTTAACTCATTTGAGTTGTTACTTGACAAAAGTCAAACATAACTCATTCAAATTGAAGAAACTACAAATTTTACTTTCATACATTTTAAATTTGTACATGAAACATCATTTTAATTCGAAGTTTCAATCCAATTCGAAAGCTTTTGAACAATGAATGTAATCTACACAATTAAATCAAATTTTATGTTTCAATATTCAATTGTTAATCTATATCTATATTTATCTATCTATCTATCTATCTATATCTATCTATCTATCTATATATATATATATATATCCAGCAATCTCCCACATGAAAGAAAGTGAGAAAAATCAAACAAAAACTGTTGAGAGCAAACATACCAAGTTATGTATAAGGAGAGGTGTCTTCTGGACTTGAACCTTCCGTAGTGAATATCCATTGAATTTACTGAAAAATAGTGAGACTAAACTCTGGAACTATCCTTCTCACTTGTGAATCGAGACAATAGATATCACACATAGCTAATCTTGTATCTTTAAGTTCTATACGTTTGTGTCCATTTTGATCTAGACAAAATTCTGAATTCATGAGAGCTTTAAAGAACATAAGCCATTTGAAAAGATCTCATAGAAGCAACCCCACTTCTACTCTCATATAGGTAATATTGATTAAGAGAATCATGTCATTACTCCTCTTGTAAAAGAAGATATCAATATAACTTTAACACCAAAAGATTGCGCACTCTAGAACATCATAGAAATGGGAAGAAACTATAAGTTTCTTAGTGTATCAACTATGAATTATCCAACTAGTTTGCCTATTGAACCTAGATCTTAGGATCTCCAACCAACTAGGTTAGGTTACCAATAGATTGAAGGGTTTGGAATACCCCAAAGTGTAAGTAATTGACTGCCATTGTGTCCCAATTTCATTTTACAAAATATGAAATACAAAGGGAAGGAAACTTCGATAAACTAAATTAATTAGGCATGCATTTCTATTGAGATTTACAAAGAGGAGAAAGGGATTGAGGGACTAACCTTTGAAGAATCAAAATATGCATTTCTTCTCCTTATCACGAACATGAACAAAACTCTTCTTGATCTCCCGAACTTTGTGAAGGTTTGTCAAAACCCTAAATGGAAGCGAGATCATTTCCCAATTTCAAATTTACACAGAAAAATAAAATCCACCCTATCATGCATTCTATAAAGATAAATTACAACATGCTCAAAACATTACAGAGAGGAAGAAAATAGGGTTCAAAGATATTAACCCTTGAAGTCCAAAGATCTTCACAAATTTCCTCTCCTACCAGTGACAAATCCACCTTGGAACACGAACAAAAATGGCAACACCCAATATGGACACTACTACAAAAGAATCCTTTGTATTCTCCTTAGAGTGAGAATACGAGCAAGTGTTGTGGTCTTTGCTCTTAACTCTGGCAGAGGAAAATTAGAGAGGAGAGGATATTTTTTTGGTAATTGTATGTTAAAGATCTTCACAGACCTTCTGTGAAGAAAAAAAATTTTGGGGAAGAAGACCAAAAATGAAAATAAAAAAAAATAAAAAAAAAAATTCCTCCAACTCATACTCTCACGTTTTTGTTGAGAGAATTAAAGGGGAAGGAGTTACATATCTCCCTCCTTCAAAAAATTCAAAATTGAATTTATTTAATATATATATATAATAACCAACTTATCATATAGTACATATTAAACTATATGTTATATCAAATATAACACATAACCTATAGTTTTTATATTATATCAAATACAATATAGCTTGTAGTTTGAATTACTCAATAATTTACAGTATTCAATATAAATCAAATTTATATTAAACATATATAAATAGAATTCATATAATTAATATCTGAATCATATTCATATATTTATTTCCTCTCAAATAAATTTTATATTATAATGTATCAAATACATTATGTTAATTATATCACATATAATTAATTTAAATTAATTACATCACATATAATTAATGCCCTCAATTAATTAGAAAAATTCAAATCAATCCAAAATTAATTTAATTCTCAATAATCTCGGTTGAGCTACAGATGAGACCTTATGGACCTGTGGATTGAAGCTTTAATGGTACTTGGATAATTAATTAAACTCCTTTAATTAAATTACCCAACTTCCATTAACTGCTGATCACTTCTAAAGATTGAAAGTTGCACTCTTCGCGCTACAGATATATTTCTGTGTCTGTTAGATATAATAAGTCAATAGTGCGATGACCCTTCACAAATTGCTTGTAAGTACAGTTAGGCCAAAATTACCGTTTTTCTCCTGTAGTTATCTAACTTCTTAAGTACCACTGATCCCTTCAATGAACAATAAGTCATAGTCCAACTATGACCAAAACCCTCTCGAGCCTAGAGAGGGTGTGGTGCCACATTGTTCAAGCCATTGAATCAGCCCTTAAGGGAGCAATTTATCTACTTACCCCAACATTACAAATGAGTGAATTTTGTCTTGTGTAGCTGTATTTTCAACTCCCTAATCAAACGAATCTCCAAAATAGTAGGTATATTGAGTCGAAAAACTGGTCATTTTCACTCATGCAAATCAAAGTATCGCCTTCATAGATAGAAATTCACAACTGACTCAAGATTCAGGCCATGTCACCTATGGTCATCCTTGTGAAATGTAAATCTCTACTATTAACAGTGTTATATAATGAGACTATTCATTTCGGGGTCCAATCTTATACAACCAATTTTGTATATCACACCCACACTTACATGTCTCTACATGAAGGATCGGGATCAGATCATTTGTAGAACTTTACAACAATTGTAACATCTATAAAGCTGATCGTGTTCGTAGTATCACCAAAATAAGGTACCCAGCCTTATCCATCTACTACAGACCATTCAAGTTATCACTTAAACACAATCCACATAACCTTGGATGTTTGTTTATTGGTTTTGTGGGTTAATGCTACCAAATGTCGAATAAAGTACCTAAGATTTTATTAAATAAATAAACTGTTTGTACAATACGATTACAAATTATAGGACTCACGAGATTTAGGGCATCAACCTTAACACTTGGCAACACCAACACATATACTTTATAGTATTAATATGAATCATATTTACATTAATTTTAACCTATAGCTTTTATATGAATCACATTCATATAATTAATATTTGAATCATATTCAAATATTTATTTCTCTCATTAAAATTTTATATTATAATATATCGTATACATTATATTAATATATTTTATATAATTAAATTCCTTTAATTAATTTCAACCATTCAAATTAATCCAAGCTTAATTTGATTCTCATTAATCCTAATTGACCTAACATGAGGACCTTATGGACCTATAGATTGAAGCTCCAATGATACTTGATTAACTAATTAAACTCTTTAATTAAATTAATCAACCCTCATTAACTACCAGTTGCTCCATTAAAGACTGACAACTGCAATCTTCACAATATAGATATATTTTTGTGTCCATGGATATAACCAATCAATAGTGTATTGACCCTTCACAAATTGCTTGTAAGTACAACTGGGTCAAAATTATCGTTTTACTCTTGTAGTTACATCTAACTTTTTAAGTATCACTGATCTCTCTACTGAACAATTAGTTATAGTCCAACTATAGCTGAACCCCTCTCAGGTCAGGAGAAGGTGTGGTGCCACATTGTTTAAGACCTAGAGTCAGCCCTCAAGGGAGAAATTTATCTACTTACCCTAACAATAGAAAATAGTGTATTCTTTCTTGTGTAGTTATGTTCCCGCACCCCAATCAGAAATCCAAAATGGTAGGCTTATTGAGTCGGCGAATCTCGCCACTCTCACTATTACAAAACAAATGATCACTCTCATAGTCAGGAGTTCACAATTCACTCAAGATTAAGATCAAGTCACCTGTGGTCATCTTGGTGAAATGTAAGTTGCTTCTAGCAATAGTGTTATAAAGAGAGACTATTCATTTCGTAGTCTAATCTTATGCATACTCTTTGTATAGGATACCTCCGCTCACATATCTCCACATGAATGATCAGAATCATATCATTTGTAGTACTTTACAACAATTATAACAACTACAAAATGGGTCATATCCGTATTGTTACCAGAATAAGGTATCAAACTTTATCCATCTATTACAGACCGTTCAGGTTATCACTTAAATATGATCCACCTATATGTCTCCACATATATGTTTAAGTTACATATAATAACCTCAAATCTTAGTTTATTAGTTCTTGGGTTAATGTAACTAAATGTCAAATAAAATACAACTTATTTTATTAGATAAATAATTTGTACAAACACAATTACAAACTATAAGACCACAAAATTTAGGCCAATAATCTCCCACTTATCCTAAAGCTAGTGAGATGTACAAATACAAAGTAAAGCTACAAGGTACAGTACACAAAAACAAGAAACTAAGGTATACATTGTGCGCCTAGTAAAATTCTCCCACTTGCCCTAGACTAGATGAGACCTGTCTCATAGACCCAAACACTCCATGTGACCCTCAAACACTTTAGACGTGAGAGCCTTTGCAAATAGATCAGCAACATTGTGCTTTGAAGCGATCTTCGTGACGATCACATCCCCTTGATGCACAATCTCTCATATGTGGTGATATTTGCGCTCTATGTGCTTTCCATGCTTGCGACTTTTAGATTCCCTGAAATTTGCCACAACACCACCATTATCACAATAAAGGGTGATGGACTTTGACATGTCTAGAACAACTTCTGAGTCAGTAAAAAACTTTCTGAGCCATATAGCCTTCTTAACAGCTTCACAAGTTGCTACATACTCTGCCTCTATGGTAGAGTCAGCTATGCAATCTTGCTTAGTGCTCTTCTAGACTACAACTCATGCGTTAAGAGTGAACACTGATACTGAAGTGGATATCTTAGAATGCCTATCAGTTTGAAAATCAAAGTCAGTGTATCCTGTAATAATTAAATCCTTAAACACATATACAAGCATGTAGTCCCTCGTTCTTCTAAGATACTTAAGGATGGTTTTAACTATTATCCAGTGATCCAATACTAGATTAGATTGATATCTACTAACTATCCCCACAGCATAGCAAAAGTCAGGTCTAATACATAACATTGCATACATTAGGCTGTCAACAACCGATGCATAAGGGATCTGTCTCATCTTCTTAACTTCTTGAGGTGTCTTAGGACATTGATCCTCAAAAAAGATAATTTCATACCTGAAAGGTAATAAACCTCCCTTGGAATTCTACATCAAATATTTGACAAGTATCTTGTAAATGTAGATTCTTGAGACAAGGCTAACAATTTGTTCTTTCAATCCTTAAAGATCTGGATCCCAATAACAAACTGCGCTTCTCCCAAGGAAAGCTATCCAACATTCTGATCAAAACCATAAGATTTGATTGCAGTATCAAATCTTCTATTCCAAGATTGAGAAGCCTGTTTTAGTCCATAAATGGACTAATTAAGCTTGCAAACCTTTTGTTCTTAACCTTGGGAAATGAATCCCTCTAATTGTTGCACAAAGATGGTCTCCTCAAGATTGTCATTCAGAAAGGTAGTCTTGACGTCCATTTGCCAAATCTCATAGTCATAATATGTGACAATAAACATAAGTATCCGGATAGACTTTAACATGGCGACAGGTGAGAAGTTTTCTCATAGTCAGCTTCTTCAACCTGGGTATAATCCTTTTTCATCGGTCTAGCCTTAAAAGGTTTACACCTTACCATCTGCACTCATTTTCCTCTTGTAGATCCATTAGCAACTTATAGGTTTAGCCCCATCAGGTTGATCTACAATATCCCATACTCAATTGAAGAACATCGATTCCATTTCAAGATCTATAACTTTGATTCATTCATTTTTGTCAACATCCTTCATTGCCTGTTTATAGGACAATGGATCCTCAATGTCACCATCAGATACGATGGTTAGGATTTATGTTAAATCCATATAACAAATAGATGGGTTATCAACCCTCCTATTACGTCAAGGTTCTCTCAACGGTTGAGGTGGATATGATTGAAAAAATGAACCGACATAAAAAACTCTTGTTGATGTACTAGGCTCTTTAACAATTCTTGTTAAAGGTTTAGTAGTTTCACTGGAAAGCTTGTTTAACACTATCTTACTGTGTGGTTTATTCTCTCTGATGTGGTCTTTTTCTAAAAATGTAGCGTTTGTCGACATAAACACTTTATTATCTTAAGGACCGTAGAAGTAACTATCTCTCATTCCTTTGAGGTAGCCTACAAATAGACATAGTTTTGAACGAGACTCCTATTTCTTAGGATTAGCCTCAAGCACATATGTTGGGCAACCCCAAATTCTGAAATAGTGTAAACTACCTCTACGACAATTCCATAATTTCAAAACTGTTTCAAAAACACTCTTGGATGCACAGTTCAACATATAAGTTGCAGCCTGTATTGCATAATCCCAAAATGAATAAGGTAAATGAGCATAACTCGTCATAAACTGAACCATGTCCAACAAGGTTCGAATTCTCCTTTTTGACACACCATTGTACTAAGGTGTACTAGGTGCAGAGAGTTGGGATATAATTTCATGTTCTATCAAATAGTCCTAGAATTTCAAATCTATATACTTTCCACCTCGATCAGTTAGTAGTGTATTAATTGTTTTGCCCAATTTATTTTCAACTTCAGCCTTGTACTCCTTGAACTTTGCAAGGCCTTCAAACTTATGTTGCATTATGTAAACATACCCAAATCTTGAATAATCATCTATAAAACAGATGAAATATTCAAACCTTCTTCTTACCTTAACATTTATAGGACTACAAAGGTCAGAATGTACAAGTTCCAAGAGTTCCTTGGCTCTATAATCTTTTCCAATAAAAGGTCTTTTAGTCATTTTTCCTTCAAGGCATGACTCACACACTGGTAGAGAATTTTCTTCTAACTCGTTTAAAAGTCCATTCTTAACCAACCTCTCAATCCTATTGCAACCTCTCATACACTGCAGCTTAGAGGGACAGAAAAGCCAAGGTTGTCAAGGGAATCTGTTTCCATTGCAACACGAAAGGACATTGGAAGAGGAATTGTCCCAAGTATTTGGCAGAAAAGAGAAAAGGCAAATAAGATAAATATGATTTACTAATATTGGAAACTTGCTTAGTAGAGAATGATGATTCTGTCTGGATAATTGATTTAAACACCACTAATCATGTTTGTTCTTTTTTTCAAGGAATTAGTTCCTGGCAGTAACCTAGTATTGTACTGGGCCTTAGTGCCCTAGTTTATTGTTTTGTACCAATTTTATGTACACCCCACTCGCTTTAGGACAAGTGGGAGATTGTCAGGGATGATGTCCTAAATTCTCGTGTCCTGTGGTTTGTAAACACAGTTTTGTACGAACGCTTGTGATGTATAATATATGATATTTTCTTCATTATTTGTCTTTGAACATTGGATGTTTTATTTGCTTTACCACAGACCAATAAACTAAAATCCCTGGTTTTCATTATGTAACTTAAGCATATATGTGGAGACATATAAGTGAATCATGTCTTAAGTGATAACCAAAATGGTCTGTAGTATATGGATATAGGAGGAAAACCTTATCTTGGTAACGCTACGGGTACGGCCCATTTTGTGGAATAGTTACAAGTGTTGAGGATGACACCTCATCTTGGAACCTTCAGTATTCTCAGTGTGAGGATTCTAAGAGTGGGCTCTATTGGAATTTGGTAGAGGGGAGGGGGATATGAAGATCGTATACAATGATCAAGCAAA
Source organism: Benincasa hispida (assembly GCF_009727055.1). Classification (NCBI taxonomy): domain Eukaryota; kingdom Viridiplantae; phylum Streptophyta; class Magnoliopsida; order Cucurbitales; family Cucurbitaceae; genus Benincasa; species Benincasa hispida. The sequence continues at coordinate 21,639,994 of NC_052351.1, forward strand.
TGGGAGAAGGGCAAGGTCTATTGTATAGACAATGCTTGATCTTTTAGTAGGGAGTAAGGATTGTGTAGTAAATAGGCTACGATCGTCTATACGATCGTTTAGTAAATTCTTAGGCGCTAGACAACCGTTTAGAAAAACATAGACGATCGTTTAGGAAAGCGGCACGCGTGTATACGATCGGGTAGTAACTTTGAGCTATCGTATAGTCTCTCGGTTATCTAAGTGATGGGCAATATACACTTCGTGAGCAAATTACGTGATCTCTTGCAAAATGAAAACGATTTTCATTTTATTCTTCAGTTATGAAAAACTGATTGGAACTTCTTATTATCACATGGTTATGGAGAAAACAACGACCAATTATCCCATAATTGTCCAATTAATTTATAAATATAATCATATTATATTCATTAACCTATAGTTTAATATCACATATCAACCATAGTGTTTTCTCCTCCACTGGATATAAGTCATATTTATATCAATTTTCCTCCAATTAATGTATCTCATGCATAAAGTCAATCATATCATATATAATTAACCCGTTTAATCATATCATATATAATCGAACTCCTTCTTGTCCATTTGAATATTTCAAACTAACCTAAAATCTGATTCTCAACTTGAATCCATTAAGTTACCAAGGGAACCTTATGGACCTATGGCTCGAAGCTCCAACGGTACGTGAATAACTGACTAAACTCTTTAGCTACGAGATCCACCATCCATTAACTGTCAGACATTCCACTAAAGACCAACAGCTGAACTCTTCTTATTATAGATATATTTATGTGTCCATCGGATATAACCAATCAACAGTATGATAACCCTTCACAAATGCTCATAAGTACACCTGGGCCAATTTACCGTTTTGCCAATGTAATTACATCTAACTTCTTAAGTACCACTGATCCCTCTAATGAACAATACAACATAGTCCTACTATGTGTGGACACCTCTTGGGCCATGAGAAGGTGTGTGGCGCCACATCGTTCAAGCCCCGGGATCAGCCTTTAAGGAAGCAATCTATCTACTTACCTCTGCTTCGGGGAAGGAGTGAATTCCATCTTGTATAGATGAGTTCCCAACTCCCAAATCAGACGAATCTCTAAAGTGGTAGGTTTGAGTCGGCAACCTGGCCACTCGCATCCATGCAAATCAAAGGACCGCCCTCCAAGGCAGAATTCCCAACTCACTCAGGATTGAGGTCATGTTACCTATGGTCATCTTAGTGAAATGAAGTCTCTGTCATGAACGACATTATATAACGAGACGTTAATACTTCGTGGTCAGGTCTTATACAAACTCTTTGTATAGGACGCCTCCACTTACACGTCCCCACATGAATGATCAGGATCAGAACTTCTGTAGTAAGTCACAACACTTGTAACTATTTCACAAAGCGGGTCGCACCCGTAGCGTTACTAGGATAAAGTTTCCTTCCTATATCCATATATTACAAACCACTTTGTTTATCACTTAAGACATTATCCACTTGTATGTCTCCACATACATGCTTAAGTTACATAATGACAATCAAGGATTTTAGTTTATTGGTTTGTGGTAAAGTAAGTAAAACATCCAATGTTCAAAGACAAGTAGTGAAGAAAATATCATATATTATACATCACAAGCGTTCATACAAAACTGTGTTTACAAACTACAGGACACGAGAGTTTAGGGCATCATCCCCAACAGTTTCCCACTTATCCTTAAGCGAGTGGGGTGTACATAAAACTAGTACAAAACAATAAAATATGGCACTAAGGCCCAGTACAATACTGGGCTACTGCCAGGAACTAATTCCTTGAAAAGAAGAACAAACATGATTAGTGGTGTTTAAATCAATTATCCAGGAAGAATCATCATTCTCCACGAAGCAAGTTTTCAGTACTAATAAATCATATTTACCTTATTTGTCTTTCATCTTTTCTGCCAAATACTTGGGATAATTCCTCTTCCAATGTCCTTTTTGGTTGCAATAGAAGAAGATTCCCTTGGAAATCTTGGCTTTTCTGTCCCTCTAAGTTGCAGCAAGGTTAGCTTTTCCCTGACCTCCCTTCTTTTTCTTCCACATTTTGGTGCCAAAAGAAAAAAAATACAGACTTCGTCCCAAAGGTCGAACCTTTATGAAACTTCTTCGTGGAAGTGACAACATTTGCCTTCTTTCCGTTTCTTATCTTTCATCAAGGACTGATACGTCTGTAACTCATTAAGAAGGGTGATCAGGTTGTAGTGCAGCTTGTTCATGACAACATTACTACGGAACTGAAGGAAACTCTTATATAAAGTGTTGCACTTGTAAATGATGCGTCTATTGTGACTACACTAGATTGAAGATGCGATATCAATATTGTACGTCTAATTGCAGTAATCACGCACTAATCACAAGTTTTCTCGTTATCAAGCCAAGTATAACAAGATTACGAGTTTCTCAAGATAACCCAAGGTCAAAGACGGGGATTTGTACTAAAGTGATAGGTGAATTTGCATATGAAGCGAAGGAAATATTGCCAAAATAACGTCAAGTTCATGCGATTAACTAATTTATGTGATCTAAATATCTAAACTAACAGAGATGTCTTTGAGATAGATTCTGAAAGTACTTAAGAGAAGCAACAATCTTAACATGAAGAAAATATATGGAGAATGCAGGGTTTGGAGGAGATCAATACCACATCACTAAGCTTATCGTGAAAGTTTGTCTTTGCTTGCAACTTTTGATTATCGCACACCTCTTGATGGCTAGCCACACTTATAATATTTCTACAACACGTGAGTGAGATTGCTATGAGCGCAAAGTTATTTCTATCTCTAAAAATACTTCTTGCTTTGCTTAATGAGATCCACAACTACTTTCCTTTTCTGGTAGTTAGTCATAGCTACTTGACTCGATGAGTACTCATAGGCAAGAATTTTAATACTTATACATTAAGCAAACAGGATAACTTTCACAAATTCTACTTAGATCATGATATTAATCTTCCCCCTTACCCCGTTAGAATTAGTTACTCATGACAAAAGATAAAGTAAAAGTGAAGATAGAGAGATGATGAAAGTGGACATGATGATATTAAAATAGAAATAGAGTTGTTGAATACACATATGAACAATCTCTTAAACAAAATGCAATACAACAACTAAAGTTGTAAAGAGATAAGGTGAAGGGCAGTTGTTAGCAATCTCCTGCTTCCAACAGATGAATGTCGAGGTTGTTGATGATAATGGAGAGAGGCCCTCTCAGACTCTTGCTTCGGCGAAGCTCGAATGAAGAATTAGGGTGAAATATGGAGGTGGAATTTTCTCTCATAAAATCTTAAAGTCTCTAGTCTAAAAGTCCATCACTTCTTCATGGCGTCAAGGCTATAGAGCCTTGCGTTGATAATTGTTGGGATTCCCGCTCTAATAAGTCGTTATCGTCTGACACGGTAGGTGCAGATGTCGGCACATCAATCATAATCAACATTCTGAATGCTTGTCAGAAGATCGCTAGTACTAGCTCAAAGATTCTGAGGCATGCAACCAATTGTTTGTTCGTCGGGTAGAGGTTCTGCGCATGTAACGAAGTCCTGCGATCAACTGCAAAATAGACATTTTGGCGCAACATAATTCATGATATGCGGTCAACGGGTGTTTTTGAGATACTTCAACGGAAGTTTAATATTTAGCATGAATTATTAACTAAATTGACGCATATTCTTCTTATCTTTGCTCATTATTCTAAGTAAAGGACTATAATAACTTATTTCTGCAAGTTATCGTAGAGTCTCCAAGATGAAGCTAAACTTGGAAATTTAAATCAAAATTCTAAAATCATCTAAGAATAATTTTTTAAAAAATTATTGCACAATTCTTACTTTTTTCTGTCCAATAAAATTTTTAATACAGAAAAATGCATACAATTCAAAACAAAAAATAAAAATTGAATATAAATATGAAAGAAATTTAATTTATATAACTAAATAACATTAGTGGTCATATGCAAAATTCAATCATATTCAAAGATAACATTAAGCTACAAGAAAATAATACATATTAATTGTACTCAAAATGTTGATAATTGATCATAATAACGACGATAGTACATATTAATCACAAATTTACAAACTAAAAATGATTAATAAACTAAACAGAAAACACAATAATAATATATTATTTCTTATTTTTATATATTAGTTTATAAATATTTAAAAAATAATAATAAACTATTATTTGGGGTGGGTTCAGTGCAGGAATGCCCCTCCGTCCTTAAGCTGTCGCATGCTAAGAATCACGGCTTGATCAAGATGGAAATCGATACATTTTAATCATTTTTAGTCATATGTCTTAATCAATCGTAATTAGACAGTTAAATATCATTGTTATAATAAAACTGAAATTAGTAATCATAAATGTGGACAATAAATTTTGAAATAATATAGTATCTAACATTTATTTTGAAGATACCAATTCCAATAAAACATTAGGATATCGTAGCTTTTTGACTAACCCCTTTGACCTTGGCAGGGAGGAGAATAAAAGAGGTTAACATTATAGAAATTAGAGGCAGGGTAGGGGAAATAGATAAAATTTTCTTTTCAGGATATAAATAATAGAATTATAATTGCGGTGTGAGGATTCCAACATTCAGCTTAATTAAGAATATTACCAATGTCTTAATTATTGAGTGAGTGAGTTTGATTAAAGACAAATAGAAAAATACATATGTTTTCTTTTTTCTTTTTGCTTAGGTTTATTTGGACTACATATATATGGAATTGTGAGCCGTAGGTAGGTTGAAATAATATATAGCATTAAAAGGCTAATATATATATATATATATATAGGATAGGCTTTTATGAATATTAACAGAAAGAGAAGGCGTTTTGCGTAGCCATTGTGATTTGTGCATAATGGTAGGGGTGAGGGTAAGCATTGGGCGTAATTATGAGCCAAAAGAAGCTTACTCACTGGTGGGTCTACTAGAATCCAATGCAACCCTTTTCTTTCTCTTTAGGTTTTAAACCAATATTTATTTAATATCTGTTGCTTTTATAATAATTATAAACAAAAATAAGAAATTCCATTCTTTTAACACTTGACTTGAGTTCATCATTTTGATATCTAGTTCAAATCATCATATTTTCAATTGTACTTAAAAAAAATCATTTGACATCAATTGATAAAGTGATAACTATTTGTTTTTTTTTTATTTCTAATTTTCTAAAATTAAATCTATAGATATTCGTTCTACCTCTAAATTTATTGTTTTATTATCCACATTTTACAAATATTTTTAAAAATCAATCAAATTTTGAGGAAAAAAAATAGTTTTTGTTTTTAAAATTTTGCTAAGAATATTCCATTACTAAATGAAGTCTTTATTGCTATTTTTTTTTTTTTTTAATTTTAACTTTAAACTTCAATTTGATGTTGGATAAATGTTGTAAATCCTTCTTTGCATATAACTTCACCTACCTTCATCTACTAATTTCAATTTTTCCAAAAAGAAAATTCACGCATTTCGATACAACAAAATTTTAACAAATCAATGAAAGGAAAACTTCCTCAATCAAATCAATATACAAGATCAGCCCGTAAATCAAAACTCATAACTGTTAATAAAATCGACGAACAAGAGACCAATAAAAGGTAAAAAAGAACAAATACATCACATTATTTAAGCCATGTTTAGATTAATTTAGAAAAGAAATGTTTTTTAAAAAATGATTTTCATTTAAATACTTTTGACAAAAAAAAATTAAAATAAAAACATTCATGTATTTGATAAATTCTTTTTCAAAAATATTTTTTATTACAAATTTATTTTGTTTGCTATATATTAAAAGTTTTATTACTATAAATGATGACTATAAAATATTATGAAGTAATAATTTTTTAAAATAATGATTGTCAGAGTGGCCACCAGTGGTGGTGTCCAAAGTTGGACAGTAATGGTGGTTAGAGGTGCTTGTCCGAGTTGGTCGAGGGCAACAGTGACCGGAGTGACTACTGGAGTTGATCGTCAGTGGTGGTCGTCGGAATTGGTCAATGGAGAATGGTGGTAGTCACAACAACGTAATAAAAGTGAGGTAAATGATTTTTGGGACATTTTTATAATTTCAAGAATTATAAAAGTGTTTACAAAAGTTGATTTCAAATATTTACTCTAAAGTTGATAAACTCATTTTTTCAAAATCTATTTTGAATGGTCGTCAAACACTTGAACTTCTTTTAAAATGATTTAATTTTTAAATTGAATATTTGAAAAGATAATCGAAACATACTCCATCATAAAAATTAAATTATCTTTTTCAAAACTCAAAAAAAAAAAAAAAATATATATATATATATATATATATATATAGCAGTAATGTAAAAATAAATTTGGCCAGCGGGTTTATTTTGAGAGGACAATAATAATAAAGTATTAGTGAGTCTTTTTTCCCTTAGAAAAAAAAAGTATTTAGTGAGTATTAAAAATGAATGGATGGGGTGCATGAAATGGGGGTAGTACAAAATTTACAAGCATTGGTCATAATAATGGAGCATTAATGATTGCATAATCCAAAAGAAAGAGCATTAAAGTTAGTTTGTGTATTAATGTGTATCATAAAACCTATAACCTATACCCACAATGTATGGTCAATTCAAGTAACCTTACTTTATTCCAACTCTATTCATTTCTTCCATATCCTCTTATGTTCTCTTCTTTTCAACACAACTAAGGATGTCTCTCTCTCACTTATGTTTTTAGTGACTTTTCCATGGTCCTTGTCGGATTATATAATTTTTTTAACTACATTCTTTGATTTCCAATCTTCTGTATTAAAGTTTCCTTTTTTTTTTTTTTTTTTTTTTTGACGTTTTTCAATTGTTGTTTTTTTGGTTTTCAGTCTTAAATAAACAATAATAGAAATATATGTTTTTCTCAATATTTGGTCAGCACTATGTAAATTACTTTTATATATATATATATAACTACAAAAATTAAGAATTAAACTACAATAGTAATTGATGTTTTAAACCATACTTAGATTTGACATGTAATTTTTTTTTTAATTGCAAAGTACTCTGGTTGATGTGTATGTAAGAATACATGTTTACTACTGATTTTATAATATTAAAAGCACTTCAAAATATATTTTTAATTATTTAAAACCAATATCGATAATTTAAAAATAAATTATAAAATCACTCTCAAACATGTTATAAGTTATGTATGAGAGTACGAGGTCTTGTATATCATATTTTAATATATTATTATTATATACTAATTAATTAAAATCTTTAATGAGTGATACTTAGGAAAAAAAATACACATGTTACGCTTTTTTTCTTCTTGCATCATACTCTATTGTCAAATTGTAGTTTGCCATGTAAAATTCTTTTCTTCCCTTTTTTTTTTTTTTTTAATGTTACTAGAGCGAGATGCACAATTTAGATAGGCATATCCTAAATATTGTTCAAAATACTTTGGTGCATCTTGAACTATACTCATCTTTGTGTATTATAACACAATTCTTCAATATTATAATTTGTCACTTAGCAAACTCTTCTGACTTCTTTTCTTTTTAATTTCTTTTTATTATTGTTCTTTTATATGTATGGTCTAAAATGTGATGCACGAATATAAGTGCATGTGATTATGGTTGTTTGATCTCATGAGTTACATGTTTTTGTTAACTCTTTAACAAACCTGTAATATATATATATAGGTCAATTATTTGACTATAGCTTTGTCATAATTTATTTGAACTAGCTAAAAACTTTATATTACTTTAGCATATAATGATCCATGAAATATTCTTTCTACTTTTTGGATGTCAAATATTTGTTAATATATGAATTGTAGATCTAGGTCTTGAAAAAAGTATATATTTTATCCTAACATAATACAAATTTATAAATTTGTCATGTCTTGATCAACTATATTATTAGGTTATTTGATATGATATCTTTATTGGATGCATGTTGTAGAACTTTAGCAAATATTCTAAACATATACTTTCTTTTATACATGCTTATAATTTGGTGGTTGAGTCCCACTATTCAAGGTCAAAATACACACATATTATTCACCCATCTTTAAAATAGATTACTAATATGTTTCTGATTGAAATGTGTAGCTTAAAGGTTGTGATGGTAATTAATATGTGTCGGAAACTTAAACTTTGTATTGTAAATTAGAAAGATTAATTATGAGTCATGATGATAGGAATTTTTTTTTCTTTTTATTGCGCGTTACTTTTAATTTTAACCTAACATTTCATGGGATCTAATAATTCTATAAAATAAAGTCCAAAGGCAAAAAGTGATCCTGACCCCCATTATATATTTGCAAATTAAAACCTGATATCATATTATATGTAAATAAAATTTACCAATATTTATTAACTCCATGAATGTACTTGCCTAAATATATGAGGTAAATTTTCTGCTTCCTATTTATGTTAAAATGAAAAAAAAAAAAAAAAAAAAAAAAAAAAAAACCCAAATAATAATAAATAAATAGGGGAGGGACACGATATTAAATGGAAAATAACCTTCGGAGAGAAGCTGGAGTGCTTCGAAGTCGCGTGGCCACGTGACCTTATCATTTCAAAAGATATTTTTCCCCCACTTGTCTTAAAGAAGAATTAGGGTTCCTAAAAGTGATGGATCTGTCTTTAACCTCATTTTCCACTACTTTTTTTTTTTTTTTTTTTAAACGTTTTTCTGGTAGACCTCGAGAGCGAGAGCGCCCTTTAAGAAAGGGATTGATGCTTTGTCTCTACCCTTTCCCTTGGCCCTTTAATGGGCTGGGCTGAGTTAAGCCCTCGGTTTAAAATGGGCCTGGTTATATTCATATCTCTTCTAAACAGCCCAATTGAACTTGGGCTACACGGGGGTTGGGGGTTCATCCAACAAGAGGCTCAAAACGAGAAAATTATGTGGAATGGACTAAACTTTAGGGTATATTTTAAAAAATTGTCTCAAATGACTTTATTTTTTTAGTCATCGATTTCGTCTCTCTTTTTTTTCTAATTCGAAGCTTACCAAAATATCCTTACAAAATTAGTTATTATTGGTTTTTAATTATTAAATGGAAGCTTTGAATTTTGTGGGTACGAGAAAGGAAGGTTTTTTCTCCCCTAATTTTGGTTTGTAAAATTGAAACTCGTCATTTACTTTTTAGATTTTAATTTTAGGTGAAAAATACATACGATGCCACATTTTATTCATACGCCCAATTCAAACTATATACTACTAACTGTTTTCATATTCATAATTCATTTGGGGAATGAAAAAACATAAAGGGGGATTTGAGGGATGAAAAAAAATACATGATATTATACCAAACAAACAAATAAACATGAAATTTGGGAAATGAAACAAACACACTGAATTCACTGAATTAATGGCGAAATCCTAAATCATCAATTTTGGGACAAATTAGGAGTTCATGTGTCCCACATTGAACTTGAAGACAAACTCCGATGATGTCACATGTTTTCATCATGACCGTTGAATCAGATAAAATTAATTTGACCCAATTTTATATTATTATTTGGGTTAAAGTCCAACTAAGCCAACAGAAAATAGGTTGAATTGGAACTAAATGTCAAATCAAGTCAAAAACCAACTATTTGGGCCCAAAAGCCAGACCCATGGATTAACAAAACTAATTGGGTCCAAGGGTCAGATCCATAGACCAACCAAACCCAAGCCCACGAGGCCCATTTGAGAACTCGCAACAATCAAAAGACTCGTAGACTCCTGAAGCTGACCACAATCGAAGACTGAAGTTCTTTGAAGATACAAACATTCTTCCAAGACTTCAACTCCAAGAACATCACGCGCTTCGCCTCCTCAAATCAAGCGTACGCATTCGAATGAGAGAGAATCATAGGATAAAGTACTAGAGATCAAACCACATCGCATCAAATTAAATCAACATCAACACCAACACCAATAACAACTCAAGTTCAACTCCACGAAATAAATTTCTCCGAAAAACTCATTCGAACACACACAATTTTCTCTTACAAAATCCAAATAAGCATTGAAATTAATCCTATAACACCACATCGATATCAAAATCTTAACCCAAACAGAAACTGTGGGATACTTTTGTAATATTAGGTACAAACTCGGCCCATATGTGTAGTTGCCTCTTAAGTCGGCTTGAATTATGGGCCTTGTAAGGCCCATGATGATTATGGTAGTAATGACAATTGTCATGGGCTACCCTCCAGGCTCCAAGTTTGTGGTTCAGTGGCCCGAGGTGCTTGCTTGTCGTGTCTTTTACTCATTCTAGTTCAATGACTAAAAAGAAAAGACCTTAACGAAGTGTAACCTAAACAGTTTGTTGTTTGGAATTGTGATTATCACGATTTTAGGAGGAAAAATTTTGTTTCCATTATACATACACCTATATTAACTATCCAATATCCGATTTGGTAGTTGAAAATCCAGTTGATTAGCTTTAAAAACGTATATTGGAGCTTAAAAAGTATATCATGGTTTCTTTTGATTAACTTTTTCAAGTATTTAATTTTGTATATCATGGTTTCTTTTGATTAACTTTTTCAAGTATTTAATTTTGAAACTAAGTCATTTAAAAAAAATTAGAATGTTTAGTAACCATTTACTTTTGAAACACTCATTTTAAACTTTTTTATATTAAAAAAAGTTTAAATGGAAAATAATTTTTTAGAACATTTTTTTCTCCAATGAATCCAAATGGACCCTTAGTACATAACTAGATTATACTTTCTTCTTCCTTAGTTAAGAAAGACTATACACCAATTTCTAAAAAAACTAAGATATGTATACATTTAAGATACGTTATTATATATATATATATATATAGGATAATGCCCAATTAATTGTTATAATACTTATTTTAAGTTAGATAAAAGTAGATTAAAGTAGAAGATGAAGATTGAAGAATATGAATGGGGTGTGAATCATGATTTAGATAGTGAGAGAGAAAAGAAGAATGAAGATTTAATTACGTTTTTGGTGTTTTCTTTTAACTTTTGTTGTTTTATTCTTTATTGTTTTTATCATTTTTAATTTATTTTGTTTTGAATTGATAGATTTAAGTGAACTCTTAAATAAAATGGGTTGTGGGTTGAACTTTTTAAGTGGTTATGCTTAAATTTGGAAGAAAAAAAAAATAATGACCTAGTGTATCCCCTTCACTTATTTGGAAGTCGATACACGTATCTAAAAATTAAAAAAAAAAAATTAAAATCAGATACTTCAAATGACGTATCAGATACGTATCTACCACGTATCTAAACTTATGTATATCTGAGATATCAATTCTCTGTCTAATTAGAAGTATCTATGGTTCATGGTTCTTTAGTATTTATTGAGTCTCCCTGTGGAGTTGCAATGGACTGCATTGTCTTCCTCCATTTTCTCCACTTCAGGCACTTTATTGGTGAACTCTCCCATATTTCATTCAATAATTTGTAGTTGGGTGTTCCAATTTTTTTCTTGATTTCAATTTATAGACTCTGCATATTTTTTTTTTCTATGTTTCATTTAATTGTTGAGGTGTAGGAGTTTTGGTTTTTCAAATGGTTGAGAAATTCAATTTCGAAGCTTATTTTTATTTTGTTTTTTCTTATTATAATTGTCAAGTTTATATACATTATGTTGTTATATTTTTAATATTTTTAAAGTGTCTTAACTTATATATGAGAAAGTTAAATTTAAAAGAGGTTTTATTAGTAAATTAGAGAAAAAAAAAACGTATTTTGTGTGGTAATTTGAGAAATGTAAAATAAAATTCATTAATTATATACTAATTATCTAGATTTAGAATTTAGTATAAATATCTAGTATTTTTTTCTCTTAAATCACAACACAACACATCAACAAATACTCAATATTTCTTTCTCTTTTACTTTCTCTTATTAGTTCTTTTAAGAGCAATTGATCTACACAATGTTTCAGTTGGGTTGTTGTATCTTGGAGGGGACATGATAGAGTCCGTTATTGAGAAACTAAATGAGAATGTCGGAGATCTCCACGAGTCATTTTGATTTAAGGGAGCACATTTTAAGAGATGGAAAGGAAAAGTGTTGTTCTACCTTAATTTCTCAAAGTGGCATATATCCTCACAAAAAAAAAAAAAAAAAATCCAAAAAAGATTGATACTGAAAGCATGGATCTTTGAAGAGTTCATGGGACACCAAGAGAAAATTGATAAGTACGAGAAATATGAGTATATCGATATTATCTTTTAAATTTTCTTTTTGTTTATTTTTATGATTATTATGATATCACATTCACATCTGCCAAGAAAATATGGAAAACTTTGCAGAGTAAATATGATACTGAAGAAGCAGATGCGAAAAAATATGTTGTCGGTCGCTTTTTTCACTTTCAAATGGTAGATGGAAAATCTATAAGCACAAGACTTTCAGATGATATTGGCTGAATTAGCATATGAAAGAATTAAGATTGGAGACAATCTTATTGTTGCCGGCATAATTGATAAACTTCCACTATCATTGAGAGAATTTCAGAAAAATATGCATCATAAGTAAAAGAAAGTCTCTCTAGAAGTATTAATTACTCGCATTGGTATGGAAGAAGAGACAAGGGGAGAAGATGCTTTGATTCAAGAAGTCAAAGAAAATCCCACAAAGGTAAACCTAATCTCTTCTAATGATAATTTATCTATGCTCAGGTTCCTAACAATAGTCATTTTAAGCCAAAGCATAATAATATGAAAAAAAAAAACAATAAAACTCAATTTTCTAATAAGAGATATCCAAACTAAGTGAATAAGAACCAAACACATCTTTAACACTCCAAATCAATTCGTTTTGTTTGTGGCAAAAGTCATGGGCATATTGCTCGAGTTTACAGACTTCGAAAACAAGAATTTATGCCACAAGCCAATGTTATCGAAGACCCATTTATGGCTATGATAAGTGATATACTTATGGTTCAAAGTGTTGAAGGGTGATGGGCTGATTTTGGAGTCAATAGACATGATGACAAAATTAGTTCAAAGTTTATACTCCTTTTGAAGAGCCTAAAATAATAATGCTTGGTAATTCTAATACCGCTCAAATTTTAGGAATTGGTGAGATTGAATTAAAATTCACCTCTAGAAAGGTTATAATATTGAAAGATGTGCTTTACACACCCTTTATGAAGAAGAATTTAATGTCGAGTTATCTTCTTAATAAAGTTGACTTTAAATAGAATATGAATCTGATCAGTATGTGATACAAAAAAAGCAAATTTTTGTTGGAAAATGTTATGTTTGTGATAGAATGTTTAAATTGAACATTGAAAATATCAATAAAGCATCTACCTGTGTACTTTCTTTAAATTTTTGGCATGCTTGTTTGTGTAATATAAATAGTAACTATGTGAGGATGACGAGTAGTCTTGAATTAATTCCTAGCTTAAAAAATAATTTTGAGAAATGTGAGATATTTGGCAAAGTTAAGATCACAAAATGACCTCAAAAAACTGTTGAAAGAAATCCTAAATTATTAGAATTAATTCATATTGATTCGTGAATTTCAAGGAGTTTTAATTAGAGGAGGAAATAGATATTTTATCACTTTTATAAACGATTTTAAAATATACTCATGTTTATTTATTGAAAAATAAAAGTGATGCTTTTAAGAATTTAAGAAAAAAAATCTTGAAGTTGAACCTCAATTCGGTAAAAAAAAAATTAAAAGAATTAGAAGTGATAGAGGTCGAGAATATGAATCATTTAAATTTAATTCATAAGTTAAATCATTAGGAAAAATTCATGAAACTACTTTCCCATGTTCACAAGCTTCTAATGGAATAGCAAAGGGGAAAAATAGAACTTTAATTGGTTCAATGAATGTCACGCTATTAAAAGTAGGTACATCCTTAATTCTTTGGGGTGAAGTAGTTTTGACTGTTTGTCATGTGTTAAATAGAGTGCCACATAAAAAGACCAAAATTACCCATTTTTAATTATGGAAAGGGTCTAAGTCAAATTTGGGATATTTAAGAGTTTGTGGATGTTTAGCTTTTATCCTAAAGGACCGAAATTAAGGTCTAAAGCTACCACTCATGTTTTTTCTTGGATATGCAATTAATAGTCTAGCTTATAGATTTCTTAATATTGAACATAATGTGATTTTTGAATTAAACAATGGAACTTTTCATGAAGAAAGGTTTCCTTTCAAGTCAAGAAACAGTGGAGGTCAAAGCAATGAATAAATTTCTAAGTTTGGTTCCTCTACTTCTAATGATAATAATGACAACAATTCTCCAGTTGAACTGAGGAGGAGTAAAAGATCTTGTGAACTATTTTGGTCATAATTTTTATGTTTATAATATTCAGAAAACACCAAATTCTTTACAATAAGCTTTAACATCTTTAGATACAATTTTTTAGAAAGAAATTGTAAATGATGAGATGGAGTCACTAATTTCCAATAAAACTTAAAAATGAGTTGATTTACCATCAAGTTGTAAAACTATTAGGTGTAAATGGGTTCTAAGAAAATAAATTGAAACCGAATCGTAGTATAGACAAGTATAAGGCTAGACTTCTCACAAAAGGTTTTAAACAAAAGGAAGATTTATATTTCTATGATACCTTTTCTTCGGTTACAAGAATCACATCTATTATATCGTTAATTGCAATTGTTGTAATTTTTTAGATAAATATTCATCAAAAGGATGTGAAAATAATTTTTCTAAATGGTGATTTAAAAGAAGTAATTTATATGGACCAACCTGAAGGTTTTATAGAGCATAGACAAGAGAACAAAGTGTGTGAGCTTACTAAATCCTTATATGGTTTAAAGCAAATTCCAAAGCAGCGGCATGAAAAATTTGATTCTTTCCTCCTAAATAATGGTTTTAAACCATATGTGACAAGTGCATCTATGGTAAATCATGAAAATATTCTTATGTTATTATTAGCTTATATATTGATGATTTACTGATCTTTGGCTCAAATAATTTTGTTATAAACAAAACAAAAAAGTTGTTGAGTAATCATTTTGATATGAAAGATCTTGGTTGGGATAATTTTATTCTAGGTATAAAAACAACGAAAAATCCAGATGGATTTTTGCTTAACCAGTCATATTAATCTAGAAAATACTTAGAAAATATAATTACTTTGATTGTAAACATATGTCAACTCCATTTGATTCAAGTGTTCACTAATTTTATATTGAAAATGAAAGTGATATAATTAATAAAAAGAAATATGCTAGTGTCATTGGTAGCATACGACATGCAACTGTTTGTATTAGACCTGACGTTGCATATGCAGTAGGAGTTCTTAGCAGATTTACAAGTAAGCTAGGTAAAGAATATCGGCATGCCATTGATCGTGTTATGAAATATTTATTGGATACGAAAGATCATGGCTTATTTTATAAAGAATATCCTGATGTTATTGAAGGTTTTTTATACTGACTATAATACATTGTCAGGTGATTCCTTATTTACTATAGGATATATTTTTACATTGGGAGAGGTTGTGCTATTTGTTGGAAATCTAAGAAACAAACCATTATTGCCAACTCCACTATGGAAGCGGAGCTTATTGCTTTAACCTCTACTAGTGATGAAGCAAGTTGGTTAAGAGATTTATTAACTGAAATTCCAATATGGGAGAAACCAATACCTCCTATCTTGATAAACTATGATAGCACTACCACAGTTGGTAGAGTAAAAAATCATTTTTATAATGGTAAATCCTGACCTATAAGAAGAAAACATAGTACCGTGAGATCTTATTTGAGTAATGGGATCATTAATGTGATTTACATTAAATCTTGTGATAATCTTGCAAATTCGTTAACAAAGACCTTAACTAAAGAATGGTCTGGAACATATCGAAGGGGATAGGGTTGAAGCCCTTATAATTGTCATGAGCCATATATAAGAATACCCATCTAGTGATCATAGATCATTAGAAGTAGGTTCAAAGAAAAGAATGAATTATAAGGTGGCCGAGAAATGCACTATCTTTATATTTTGATCCATCCCTGTGATATGAGTGCATTATCCTATAACGATGTGAAGGGTTGAGTTTTTCAATAAACTCTTAATAAAATTTATAGCTCTTATGAGTGGGGTGTGTTATGTTATAGAAACATCTTTGACAAATTTTACCTATATGGGTGTGAGAATGGGGTCACTCTCTATGAGAATATGAGGCTTATTTAATGCACTCATGAAATACTGGGATAAACACAAGGCTTTAAAATGCTCACCAATAAAGCTCATGTCAACACTTGGATAATTACGTGTGGGTAATAAGTTTTCTATTTCTCCATTAATATTATAGTTCAAGTTAGAAACTACTACTAATGCTGGAACATAGATTATTATTTCGTTAGTAAAAGATCAATGCAGAGTTACATTTTTTTTAATGCATGATTATCTTTCTTTTGACCATTTCTATTTTGATGCTTATTTTAAATATTAAAAATGAGTGGGGATTGTTGTTACATTTTTAATTTGTTTTAATGTGTTTTATCTTATACATGAGACAGTTAGAAAATTAAAAGAGATTTTTATTGATAAATAAGCGAAAAACATATTTGATGTGGTTATTTGGAGAAATATATAATAAA
The DNA here is from genome assembly GCF_009727055.1 of Benincasa hispida. NCBI lineage: Eukaryota > Viridiplantae > Streptophyta > Magnoliopsida > Cucurbitales > Cucurbitaceae > Benincasa > Benincasa hispida. Next base: position 21,656,577 of record NC_052351.1, read on the forward strand.
ATTCATTAATTATATATTAATTATCTAGATCTAAAATTTAGTATAAATACCTAGTATTTCATTCTCTCAAATCACAACACAACATATCAACCAATACTCAATATATCTTTCTCTCTTATTTTCTCTCATTAGATCTTTTAAGAGTAATTGGCCAAACGAAGGGTGTTTTTAGTTGTGAAGCTTTGAGTTCAACCTTTTAGTGCAGAGTGGTTTGAGTTACACAACATTTTAGTTGGGTTGTTATATCTTGGATGAGACATACCAGAGAAATATTTACAGCACTGGTGATTGATATAAAGAGATACAACACACACCATAAAGGGCTTGAATCTCCTTCAAGAGAGCAAGATATTCGTGCCTCAACCTAATGGCTAATGTATTTGTTTTCTCAATATTAACTTCATTTTTCTATGTTATTTGAACTTTCCACATCACATTACATTGTTCACAACATGTATTTATTGGTATATACTACATTTGGTAGGAACCAATATTCTTCAAGTTTTTTTTTCCACGACTCATGTTGCTTCTATATAAGGACGAAAATGACATATCCAAGAGGGTGTTTGTTTCAAGGGTTGGGCTTCGATGGGTTAGACATGCTAAAGCCAACCTTTGTTTTGGACAAGGTTCTAGGATGTCTTGGCTTTCTACACTCTTCTCTCATGCGTTTGAATAGGAAACACTTATTCAAACTCATGCGTTATCTTTTTTTCTTTTTTCTTTTTTCTTTTCTAATTCAATCTAGGAAGTTCACTAGCCAACTTCCAGAATACACCACTTCCGTGACCGGCGTGGCCAACTCTAATTGTCACCTCTGGTGATCGCCGACAACCAATCTCCAGCCGCCACTCCGGCAACCCACAGGTAAACTCCCAGCAACCACTATGGACCAACTTCAAAAAAACTTTAATAAAAACACTTTTAATATGTAACAATCCATATACTTTTAAGAAAGAGTCGTCAAATCCATGTGTGTTTTTATTTTAAGGAGTTTTTATGAAAAGTGTTTAAAAAAAATGAATTTTCAAAAACATTTTTTATAAGTTATTCCAAACGGGCCCTTAGTTTAATTATAATAATATTTTTAAAACTAACTTTCTTTTTCTTCTAATTTTTTTTTCTTTTGGAGTTTTCTTAAAATTATTATTATTATTATTGTATTTCTTTTGTAATTCTATCTCCACTCTTCAAGACTTAGAATCATTTTTTAAATGTAAGCTGGAAACAATTTAACAACCAAATAAAAACTAAAATTCAAAATTTACGTACTTTTTATTCCTCGAATGTAATTTGATAAAAAAAAAAATTATAATTTAATTTAAGATTAAAACAATAGTTTATTTCAATTTGAGGTTAGCATATTATGGTAAAAAAACCGATCATTTTCAAATTAGTTCAAGTGACAAAAGCTATAAAATTTTATTTCAAAAGCTAGTAAAATCAAAATATCAAATTATTAAAACAAGAAATTAATTAAACTTATAATTTTAATCAAAATTCTATTTCAAATTTAAAAAGAAACAGATATTTTTCTAATTTTTTTAAATTTATTTTAAACTTAACTACATTAAAATAATTAAGAAATTTTTTTTAAACAAATTCAAAATATAACCACTAATCAAATACAAGTTTATATTTCACAAACTTAAGATTTATAGATCTAGGTCTACACTCCAAACACAATGATTCTTAAACCCTAACTTCTAAAATTTGTATTTCAAACATGGTTTTCTTAAACTTGACTACCTAAACTTCTAGTCTAGCCTCCAGACTTAACATTTTCAAGCTTAAGATTCTAATTCTGCTCGCTAAATGTCCCATAAGTGTAATTTTTAACTTATGTAGTGTATTATGCTAATTCTACCTTATCTGGGTGGAATTCTCAATATATATTATTGATAACTTATCTATGTGTAATTCTAATATCCACTAATCCTAACTTATCAAGAAGTAGTTATAATATATACTAATCCTAACTCATCTTGATGTAACTCTAGTATATACTAATTCTAAGCCTTTTAATATGTGTTATAATTTGTCAAGTATATAGTTGATCCATGTACTTAATTAGGTTTTTCATTTTTTTTTAAGATGGAAACAAGTTTATGTAAAATATAGATGTCGAAGAGTGTCGATTACTCCCCAAGGTTAACACAACATCTAAGATCGATGTATAGGTTTATGAAGATAAACAAACAGTCACACTATAATGAAAGTGAAAATCATTTAATATTAGAAATTTTAATTTTCAGGTCAAAAAATTAAACGGATAAGTAGTACAAAGTTTCGCACAAATGCGGTTACTCGAACCCGTTCGTCCTATTGGACGGACGAATATGGTGGCACACGTGTGGTGAAAGGGTTATACTTCCACCACCACCACATTTTGGAGTTACCTCCAGCATGCACTTAGTATTTATACCTTTTAAGCATTGCTTAATTCTCCAATATGGGACAACATTCTCCCGTTTCTTTGAACTTTTTCTATGGTTCTAAGCCCAAGAGTCATTTTCAATAATCCTCCCAGGAAAATCAAAATAACGAAACAAAGGCAGAATGTATCAAGAGGCCACTCTTTACATTCTACTGAAAATGGTCATAGTCTAGAGTTCTTACTCAAGCTCGGGTTGTTACCATCAGCACCAAACAAAGAAACCTTATCCTACAGGGAGACTGCAAAGAGCTCCAAGTGGAAGGGAGTTTTCTTAACTTCCGATACTCTAAATGTTGAATCCTTGACAAGTGACGATGACCATTTCGGTAGCCACCAATGTTCAGTCTAAGATTCATAAGGAATTTTAAGAGCCCAAGGGATATACCTTTTAACCAAATCTAGACATACCGGTATGAGATCGCTAAATAGAGCTTTAAGAATAGAGGATGGCCTCTTCACGATAGAATCATACCTTTCTTTCTAAGACTAAGAAGAATCTACTTTATTAACGAAAATATCGTAAGATAAAAAGGTGAAAAGTGAACCAGTTGATCCATTATTTTGATCCTCCTACGTATCATTTTACAATGAAAAGCAGGAATACACCTAGGAATTGTTATAGCAATATTAAAATAAAACAAATTATTTGAAGAAATTGTTCTGAGCAAAGATATAGGAGATCATTCTTAAACACCAATATCTAACAATTTGAATTGATGCATAATAAAGTAACGCAATAATTTCATTAGAGAAGTGAGTTACCTCTTGAACTTTCAATAACATTAGTTGAGACCCCTGCAACACGTTTTACTCCAAGTAGTTTTTTTCCTTGATTCCACAATATAAAGTGTGCTAATTAACGCCATACACATAAACCTTGGGTCACCGTGAAAACTCTAGAAAGAGACCCTTCAACTCTTTCATAGAAGGTGGCTACACCTTCACTATCATGTCAAATGCTTCATCAAGTCTGTTGAGACAAACCACACAAAATTGAGCTATGAAGACTTCATTTGATCCGTACCAAGACTAACTACATCAAGTTTGTCGAGACAAACCACACAAAATTGAGCTATGAAGACTTCATCTAATTCGTACCAAGACCAACTTCATCAAGTCTGTCAAAGACAAATCACTCAAATATTGAGCTATGAAGATTTCATCATTATCCATCCAATCCATATTAGAACCACCCAAAGAAAATGCTATGGATCATTTAAAGGTTTTAGTTTTATTTATTAAGTCCGTACTTGGACCACCCAAATAAAGACTATAGATCATCAAGTCTATCGCAATAGACCTCCCAAAAAAAAGGGCCATAGACCATTAAGTCTATCGCAATAAACCACCCAGATAAATGATTATGGACCACTGTAAGAGTTTAAGCCCCATGTTCACTAAGAATTCTAAAATTATTTTGCTTGTTAGTCCTTTGTTTAGATGGTCAACCATATTCATCTGAGACCTCACAAACTCTAAGGAAATAACTCTTCCTTTTAATAACCATTCCACAGCTCCATGTTTGAGACAGATATGTCTTATTTTGCTATTACATACACTATTCTTGGCAATATGGTAGTTTGTGAATCACAATGCACTGAGACTGGTATTGATGCCTCCACAATGGTACATTTCCTAGTAGACTTCTAAGCCACTCAGTCTCTTGTCCTGCTAACTCTAGAGCAATAAATTCAGATTCCACGGTGGATCTAGATATGCACATCTATTTTGCAGACTTCCATGATATGGCTCTTCCTCCAAGTAAGAATCCATATCCACTAATTGACCTCGTCATTATATGTTACCCAATTTGTATCACAATAACCTATTAACTTACAAGGAATTTATTGAAATGAAAACTATTGTTTATTGTGCCCTTAAGATATCTCAACAAACGATGAAGAACACTCTAGTGATTTTTATTAGGATTATGTGTTTATCTATTCAATCTACTCACAGTGTATGCAATATCAGGTCTGATATAGTTCGTTAGAAACATAAAGCTACCTATGATCTTTGCATATTTAGATTGAGACACGTTATCTCCTTTGTTTTTCTTAAGACTTATACTAGCATCATAAGGTGTTCTTGCAGGAGGATCATCAAAGCAATCAGATTTCTTTAATAATTTTTCCATGTAGTGTGATTAACACAGAGGAAAATCCTTTTCAGTTTTTCTTGTTTTAACACCTAATATTATGTTAGTTTCCCCTAGATCTTTTATTTTAAAATGCGATGATAATAACAACTTGGTATTATTTATTACCTTTATGTTTGTTCCAAAGATGAGCACATCATCATCATACAAGCATACAATCATATTCTGCTAAAATCTTTTTTGAATAAATACACGTATGAGAGGAATTCACTTTTAATCCATTGTTTATTAAAGTATCATTGAATTTTTCATACCGGAAGCTTGCTTAAGACCATAAAAATATTTGTTTTAAGTATACACGCTTTATTTTTGGATGGTAGTTAGTGCAATCAAGGCTCTAATTGTAGCTATTTTTATTACAGAGGAATACATGTCAAAATAGTTAATACCTTGTTTTTTTATATACCCTAACCTAGCCTTATATCTTTCAATTGAACCATCTGGTCTAATTTTCATATTGAAAATCCATTCGTACTTAATAGGCTTACTTCCTTTAGGAAGATCCACTAAGTCCCAAGTTTGGTTCATGGTTAGAGAATTTAGTCCACTCTTAATGGCTTTCTTCCATAAGCTAGAGTCTACAGAACTTAAGGCTTCTTCGTAAGTTTTAAGATCCTCATCTATTAGATACATATATGTAAACTTTCAGTCTATATCATCTAGCCTTTCAACTAAAAAAGTAGTCAAGAAATTAGGATCAAATTTTCTCTCAATTTTTTGTTTCTTACTTCTTCTAGGTTCAATTTCATGCATTCTATCAAAAGTTCTAATATCTTCAATTTCAAGCATACTACTAAAAACTTTATTATTTTCGGTTTCATGTATACTACTAGAACATTTATTATTTTCAATTTCATGCAAACTATTAAGCGATGAAGGCATAAAAGTAAATACATTCTCATAACTAGATGTTCTATCTAATTCAAATTTTTCCTTTTTCACTGGAAATATACATTAAAAAAATTTGGCATCCTTATATTCACATATGGATTTATCATTCAAGCACATAAATCTATATGCAATACTTTTTTTAGCATAACCAATAAACACACAATCAAAAGTTTTAGGTCCTACCATAGGTTTCTTGAATGCAGGATATGCTACCTTAGCCAAACATCCCCACACACTTAGGTAATTGAGATTAGGTGCATAAAATCCTTATATTCACATAGGTTTCTTGAATGCAGGATATATCTTATCCAATTTTTTTGTGAGGTATCTTGTAAAGAATAAAATAGACAGAAAGCATAGTTTCCCCTCACATATTATCAGACAGTCTAGAACTTAACAACATAATATTCATCATTTCCTTAAGAGTTCTATTTTAGTTGGGGTTAATGCCTTAAAGTCTCGTGTCCTATAGTTTGTAAACAGTTTGTATGAACACTTGTGTTGTTAATATATGATATTTACTTCACATCTTGTATTTTTGCTCATTTACTTGTTTTATTTGCTTTACCACAAACCAATAAACATAAAATCCCTAATTATCTGTATGTGACTCAAGCATGTATGTGATGACATACAAGTGGATCATGTCTTGAGTGATAACCAAAATGGTCTGTAGTATATGGATATAGGAGGGAAACCTTATCTTGGTAACGTTACGAATGCGACCCGTTTTGTGGAATGGTCACAAGTGTTGTGACTTGTCATAGATGGTCTGATCCTGATCATTCGTGTTGGGGACATGCGAGTGAGGGCGTCCTATACAAAGAGTTTGTATAAGACCTGACCACGAAGTGTTAACGTCTCGTTATATAACACCGTTCATGACAGAGACTTCACTTCACTAGGACGACCCTAGGTAACATGACCTCAATCCTGAGTGAGTTGGGAACTCCTACTATTGAGGGCGGTCATTTGATTTGTATGGGTGCGAGTGGCCAGGTCGCCGATTCAAACCTACCATTTTGGGGATTCGTCTGATTTGGGAGCTGGGAACTCAGCTACATAAGATGAAATTCACTCATTCCCCGAGGCAGGGGTAAGTAGATAGATGGCTCCCTTAAGGGCTGATTCCGGGGCTTGAACGATGTGGTGCTACACATATTTTCCTCGTCCAAGAGGTGTTCACACATAGTTGGACTATGTTGTATTGTTCATTAGAGAAATCGATGGTAATTAAGGAGTGAGATATAACTACAGGAGCAAAACGGTAAATTGGCCTAGCTGTACTTACGAGCATCTGTGAAAAGTCATCGTACTCATGATTGGTTATATCCGATGGACACAGAAATATATCTGTGGTAAGAAGAGTTCAGCTATTGGTCTTTAGTGGAATCACTGATAGTTAATGAATGGTGGATCCCGTGGCTAAAGAGTTTAGTCAACTATTCACGTACCGTTGGAGCTTCGAGCCACAGGTCCATTAGGTCCCCTGGATAGCTTGGATAAAAGTCGAGAACCAGTATTTGGGTTAATTTGAAATGTTCAAATCGACAAAAGGAAGTTCGATTATATATGATATAATTAGACTGGTTAATTATATATGATATAATTAGCAAATGTATAAGATACATTATTTTGGAAGAAATTAGATATAAATATGATTTATATCAGGTAGAGGAGAAAATGTTATAGTAGATATGTGATATCAAACTATAGGATATAAATATAATATGATTATATTTATTAATGAATTAATTGATTAATTATATGATAATTAATCCTTTTTCTACGTTCGGACGTGGGTTAGTGGGCAGCATCGGTTATGGTAATCGATGAGTTAAAATGAAAAAAGTTTTCATTTTTGAATCGTGTAATCAATAATCTGTCTATCGCCCGGAAAGAATTATGAAGCGCTAACGTGCGTGAAAAGAAAACAAATCGGCTTGAGAGCCTATACGATAGTCGCTTCTCCGCCTAAACGATTGTCCACCTCGCGCTAAACGATCGCACATTCTCGCCTACATGATCGGATAGCTTTTCTAAACAATCGTATAGTATGCCAATTTAACTAAATGATCGTACACATTTTTCTAAATGATCGTTCAATAAATCCTACACGATCGTGTAGCTCCTCTAGACGATAAGCATTTCTGCTATGCGATAGCAGCCTTCACCCTCCCACTTGCTTATCAACTACACGATTTGTGTTTCCTCCGTCCTCTACCAAATTCATCAAAGCCCACCCTTTAGGTTTTCACTCCAAGAATACCCGGGGCTCATTAATGGTGGTGTCGTCCCTGTTGCAGTCGTGAGTTTGCGTTGATTGTGCTGCTGCAGTCGACATTTTTCGTCGGGCATCGGTAGAACATTTGGAGGGTCCGTTGCGTTAGAGTTCCGGAGATTGAAGATAGTCTTCAATTGGTATGGAACTCTGTCTCCTTGTTATTTATCTTTGTTCGTAGCATGCCGTTAATCAGAGTTGATTTGCATAACTCTATGTTGAATGTATATATTTATATTTCGGTCACTGTGAAATCGAAGGGATCTGAACACGCTCATGGAACTCTCGGTATGAGATCCTTCACTATTTTTATGTTCTGTTATACTATTTTATTGTGGTGAATAAGGTACAGTAAGTTCATGAATAATGTCATTTGATTCACAAAATTCTTTAAGAGAATTATCACTCCTTTATCTGATCTCAACCTTTTAATTTTCTTATCTAATTGATTTTTTATTTCTGCTTTATATTTAAAAAACATACTACCAACTTCATCTTTTTTTTAAAAAAGATAGATTTTAGTATATCTAGAGAAATCATCAACAAAAGATATGTAATAATTTTTTGGCTCTACTTTGTTGTTTTGTTAGGTAAGCTAAATCAGAATGAATTAACTCAAGTAATTATGTAATTCTATAGGTGATAGGTATAATAGGTTTCTTAATAAAATTTTCTTCCATACAAATAGAACATTTACCAAATTCACGTCTTTAGATGCATTAATTAGTTTTGATTCTTTAAGTTTCTTAATCGATGTAATATTTACATGACCTAATCTACCATGTCACATGTCCAGAGGCTTAACTATGTAAGCAGAATTAGAAGAAATTGTATTCATCATATTCACCATAGGAACAGTGTTCAGGACAAAAAGACCACTAGCTAGATACCCCTTTACCAACAAAGTCTCCATTTTTTATGAGGATAACCTTGTCAGCTTCTAGTACAATTTTAAGTCCAACCTGGTTCAATAGACTTCCACATACTAGGTTCCTATGTAAGGAAGGTACATACAACATATTACTTAAGGACAAAGTTTTTCCAAAGGTTAATTTTAAAAAAAATCTTCTCTTTTTCAAGTACTCTTGCCATGGCAGAGTTACCTATGAATACACACTCTCCATCAATAGATTCCTAATAGACTTAGAAGAGCTCTCGGTTTAAGCAAATGTTTCTTAAAGCTCCAATGTCAAGAATCCAGTCAAATTTGGATTCCACCAGATTGGCTTCTACAACAGTAGCTATCATGTCATCTTGTTCAGCAAGATTGACTTGTGGGTTTAACTGATACTCAAGTTGTCATGTCAGATGATGGTGTCGAGGATCCATGGTTCTATAAATAGGTAATTAATGACGTAGACAAGAACCAATGGATAAACTTTGCGGTAACCGGGAAAATAAATAAAGTGTTTGGTTTGTCAATTGCGTTGATTAAAAATAAATAACAAATGCGGTGGAGTTTGAAAAGAGTTGGTAAACGGGAAATGCGATGAATATGCGGTGAACGGGTTGAGAAAGGTTTCGACTAACACTCCCTAGAATACGTTCATGCAACATGCATACAATAGTAAACCACCTCTCGGTGCGAATACCACGACTTCTAAAGTTAGAATGCATGCGATATATGCGATAAGTCTACAGGGTTTACACATAAACCTCTATTCCTATTTATGCAGTGACAAAATGACATCCACACAAATATGCGACCACATAATATCATTCATACTCCTAGGATGCATGCGATGCAAGTTGACAAATAGAGCTTATCTCTAAGTCCCTATCTCTTGTTTATGCAAGCCTAATCTTGCTCTTTCGAGTCCAGATTCTAACCTAGCTCTCTCAAGACATTAGGTTCTTTCTTTAGACTCTTTCTCGAGTAACTCTAAAGGGTATTTTGCACAGCATAAAACAAGACAATCGCAAGCAATGAACTTCCTAGGTCATGTTAGCTTAGTTCTTCTCAACCCATTCAACTAGTTAGCTACTCATGTGTATTAAGAGAGTGAGCAGATGTAGAAACAGAACTTCCATTGAATAGATATGAAGATGAAGTACAAATAACAATGCAAGTATAATAAAGAGCCTGGTAGCAATTTCTTGCTGCCAGGCGTTTACACTATTTCTACTCGTGTTCTAAAGATATTCTCGCTCTCACGAGAGTCGGCCCGCTCTCTGCTCTTACGCCCCAAGGTTCTCTCTCGAGTTGCCTTGAGCGATCTTCGATGCCACCACTCTTCTCTTGTTCCGCCTTAAAATGGAAAGGAAATTATGAACAAAAGCAACTGGTTTTCTCGTCAAGCCCTTTTCTAAAGAATGAACTTGGTATTTATAGGGCATCCATGGTGAAAGGCGACTTCTCTCTCCCGATTGTACAAATGGGACAACTTTAATTCTTGATTGACGTACCGAATGATTGTTACCGATAAAGCTGAATATACTTCGTGATTGTTATCGGCTGTCAACTTAATTTGGATTTGACTGTCATCATCTTTCTGCCCCATCGCTCTTAATTGGCCTTTCACCCAGATGCGCCCACCATGTTGCACTGATCAAGTTGTGGCGATCCTTCTCGGGCGAAGTTGCACTCGACCAATGAATTCCTATGATCGCAATCTTTGCATTGCGTTAATGCATATTCTGCACAAAAATATAAAAAACAATAGTTCTAAAGTGTTGAACCCATGCGACCGCAATATTATAGAATTTATGCTTAATGAACGCAATTTAACATATTTCATCAACGTAATCCAACATTGTTTAAGAACTTAGCACTATGATAACGTGCATTTCTGCCCATTATCAAAACACGCATCCAAATCTTGAAACATTAGATTTGATACAATGATCGAATCTTTTAGTTTTGATAAAAACATTGATGAATTATGTATCTATAAGAAAATCGTCAATAATAAAGTAGTTTTTCTAGTACTTTATGCGGATGATATCTTACTCATTGGGAATGATGTAGGGTACCTTACTGACATTAATAGTCAACAAGTTACAATCCAATCCAAGATTATACCATTAGACTGCGGTTAAGAACATCCTTAAGTATCACAGAAGAACGGGGGACTATAAGCTGGTTTATGGAGCAAAAGATTTGATCCTTACAAGATACACTAACTCTGATTTTCAAACTGACAAGGATTCTAGGAAATTTATGTCAGGATTAGTGTTTACCCTGAATGGAGGAGCTGTAGTGTGGCGTAGAATCAAACAAAAATGTATTTCATATTCCACTAGGGAAGTTGAGTATGTAGCTGCATGTGAAACAATGAAGAAAGCAGTATGACTAAGGAAGTTCCTAAGTGATTTGGAAGTGTTTCCAAATATGGACTTGCCCGTCACCTTATACTGTGACAATAGTGAATGCCTCTATTTATAAAGGTTCTTTTTCGGCTAAAGTGTTCGAGGGTCATCTATAGAATCTAGGTCTATGAAACATGTATATTGTATAATCTAGGGCAAGTGGGAGATGTGTAATAGGTATATGGATGCCCTAGTTTATTGTATTTATTTAGCATTATTCCGTCTTTTGGATTCTGATATTATGTGTAACTCACTGACTAGAGTTCTAGTTCAAGTGGGAGTTTGTTGGGTTTTATGCCCTAAAACTCGTATATAGTAAATTTTATTAATTGACCATCATCTATAAAGAATTATAGATATTAACTCAATAAATGTTATTATTTGTGTTGTTTGTCTATTTTTTCTTAATAACCCTAATCCAATAAACTAATATCCAAAGGTGCCTTATGAGTCTTAAACTGTATATGGCGGCATATAGAGATTAATGTTCAAGATACAGCCTGAAGAAACTATAGTATAGAGATAAGGATACCTTATCTTGGTAATGAAGGAAATCATACACGAGGATTTCCATGAGCAGCGGAAGAGATCGTTCCAAATTCCATTCGAATTGAACACAATCAATCATAGTCATAAAACGGAAACTAACAGGTCATGCAAATACAAAAATTATAGCATGTTATACGATGATACAAGGGATAGATGATGCATACCTTTGAAGAACCATTCTTCAGGAATCCCTCGATCAGTCTCCAATACGCCCACAAACAACAACACTCGAACGCAACAAATAGAAACTTCAACAACACGATCAGGAACACAACGAACGGCCAACAACTCCTCGAACCCAATTGAGTTCAACTCGATTCACGAACAAAGTAAAGACACCACCATAATGGTTACCTTGGTATTCTCGATGGAGGAATATAGAAGTTCTGGGCTCTGTATGATCTTGGCTTGAGGAAGAGATTGGAGGTTTGTGATCGAGTAGACGATCGAGCAAGTGGGAGATAAGAAGTTGGTTTATCGTATAGACGATGTGCTCGATCGTTTAGTAAACGACAACCTATCGTATAGACTTAGCCACTCGATCGTGTAGCAACGATCAACTGAATGACTATCGTATAGTAAATTCTAAGTGAACGCTTAGCTGATCATGTAATCTCTCAATGTTATCGCTTAGTAGAACACTTTTACTTGATAGCTTATTTCTATGAGAACTTTCGGAGTGAAATAACTACTAAATTTAGGAAAACATTTTTCCTTTTTATCTCAAGGTTACCATAAAACTTCCAATAACCTCCCACTCAATCGATTATTAGAGAAAAAGAAATTAATTATAATATAATTAATATATTATAAATAAATATGATAACCAACTTATCATATTATATNAGAGAAAAAGAAATTAATTATAATATAATTAATATATTATAAATAAATATGATAACCAACTTATCATATTATATTTATAACCTATAGTTTTAATACTTCATTTCATGAAACATATAAACCATAGTTCTTTTTCTATTTTATGGTACTTGCTATAAATCATATTTATATCAATTTCTCCACTTGATTTATCTTATACATCACACCAATTATATCATATATAATTAAATTTCCTCTTATTAATTTGAACATTTCAAATCAACCCCAAAATCTGATTCTCAACTTGAACCCATTGAGCTACCAAGGGGGCTTTATGGACATGTAGCTTGAAGCTCCAATGGTACATGAATAACTGATTAAACTCTTTAGTCACGAGATCCACCATCCGTTAACTACCGGGCACTCCACTAAAGACCGACAACTGCACTCTTCTCACTACAGATATATTTTTATGTCCATATTAACCAATCAACAGTGCGATAACCCTTCACAAATCGCTCATAAGTACAGCTGGACCAATTTACCATTTTGCCCTTATAGTTACATTTAGCTCTTTAAGTACCACTGATTCCTCTAATGTACAATAAGTCATAGTTCTAATATGACTTGATCCTCTCTTCCAAAGAGAGGATGTGGTCACTATGTTTAAGACCTGGAATCAGCCCTTAAGGTAGCAATCTATCTACTTACTCCTGCTTCGGGGAAGGAGTGAATTCCATCTTGTGTAACTGAGTTCCCAGCTCCCCAATCAGACATCCCTAAAAAGGTAGGCTTGTTGAGTTGGCAATCTGGCCACTCTCATCCATACTAATCAAAGGACCGCCCTCATAGACAGGCAGAAGTTCCCAAAACACTCAGGATTAAGGTCATGTTACCTATGGTCGTTTTACGAGGTGTAAGTCTCAATTATCAACGATGTTATATAAAGAGACTAATCATCTTGTGGTCTGGTCTTATATAAACTCTTTGTATAGGACACCCCTGCTCGCATGTCTCCACATGAATGGTCAGGATCAAACCATCTGTAGTAGTTCACAACACTTGTAAACCTCTACAAAGTAGTCGTATCTGTAATGTCACCAGGATAAGGTATACCTTCTTTATCCTTATACTACAAACCATTTAGGTTATTACTTAAGGCATGATCCAATTGTATATCTCATATACATGCTTAAGTTTACATAAAATAACCACGAATCTTTGTTTATTGGATATGAATAAATACAAATAAAATAACTCTTATTTTATTAATAACAATGTGTACGAAGTTTACAAACTATGAGACTACAGGAGAATTAGGACACCAATTCCAACAGGTAACACTTTGGATATGACCCACTTTGTATTCAATAAAATGCAATGATCCAACGCATTTGTGTAGTTGACATGCGAGTGGAGGTATCTTATGCAATGAGTTTGTATAAGACTGGACCGCAAATAGTAACCACGAAATGTAACCATTAACTAGTTAGGTTCCTATTTAAATAGAATGACCTAGACAACTTAATCTTAATCTTGAGTATATTATAAACTTTTGTTTACGAGGGATTGTCCTTTGATTTGTATGGGTGAGGGAGGCCAGTTCGCCGACCCAATATGCCTACTATTTTGGGGTAAGACCTAGTGGGCAGTTAGAAACATAATAATACAATATGAAATTCACTTATTCCCGCCTTAAGGATAAGTAGATAAGTGTTCCCTTAAGTGGTGTCTCTAAAACTTGAACAAAGAGCCCTACCCTCTCATTGGTTAGAGAGGGGTTTATGTTTACTGGTTGGACCATAAACAGATTGTTCATTAGAGAAGCACTGGTACTTAAGGAGTCAGAGGTAACCCAAGGGTAAAACGATAATTTGACTCAGTTGGAGTTATAAACATTAGTGAAAGACTAACTTGCTGTTATTGGTCTATATCCATAGACACAGAAATATATCTGTAGTGAGAAGAGTGCAATCATGGGTCTTTAGTGAAGTGTATCCACAGTTAACAAATATTGATTCACTTGGTTAATGAGTTTAGCCAATTAATCTCATATTATTGAAGCTTCTTATCTACATGTCTATCAGGTCCCCTTGTTAGATCACTAGAGGATATTTAAGAGAGATGATTTGAATTGTTCAAATTAATTTGAGGAAACCATATATTAATGTGATTAATATATAAATGATTATGGATATGATCTATAATTCAAATTAAATTGGAAAGTAATATTTGAATAAGATTCAATTAGTTAATTCAAGTGAATTAGATTTACAAAGAATTAATTAATAGAAAGGTATTGCACATATGCATACGATGTTTATAATAATCAAATATATATACATTAAATTAGATTTAATAGTTATTTAATTAATGTGTAAATTAAATTAAATAAGTGTTATCTAATTGTACTAATTAATTAAATAAGTGTTATTTAATTAATTAATTGTGTAAAAGGAAAATAGGAAAATAATTAAGAAAAGGGTTTAGCCCTTCTCTATAAAAAGACCTCCATATGGCCTTTTTGGGAGACACTGACAATGACACTGACATTGACAATACACAACATACAAGTGTTATTGTGCAAAATTTTTCCTGAGCCACAAAGAGAGTCATCTCTATTCTCCAAAACCATTTTCTCCTTTCCCTTTCCAGATAGTTAGACACCACATATCCCTCTATTTGAATCCTATAGAATAATGAGGCTCCTCTCGTGGTAGTTTTCGAGATTGTTAGAGAAATAGTTTGTGATCAAGATCGTTGGAGGAGTCATTCGTTGGAACTTAAAAAGAATTGTTCGTGAAGCTTGAGAATCTACAAAGATAAGAATGGTTCTAATCTTTTTCCCTAAAGCATGCTATATTACATGTTTATATTTTGTTTTAGTATACTGAATATGTTTATGTAAAAATCGAATTGTGGGATGCAAGGTGTTCACAACGCTTTCGCTGTGGGATTTGATCCCTTCACTTACTTCTTCTAGGTTCAAGTTCATGCATTCTATCAAAAGTTCTAATGTCTTCAGTTTCATGCATATTGCTAGAAACTTTATTATTTTCGATTTCATGCATACTACTAGAACCTTTACTATTTTCATTTTCATTCATACTATTAAGCGACGAAGGCATAGAAGTAATTATATTCTCTAGATGTTCTATTTGATTCAAATTTTGCCTTTTTCATTGGAAATATACGTTCAAAAAATTTGGTATCCCTATATTCACATATGGATCTATCATTCAAGCACATAAATCTATATGCAACACTATTTTGAACATAATCAATAAACACACAATCAAAAGTTTTAGATCCTACCATAGGTTTCTTGAATGTAGGATATGCTACCTTAGCCAAACATCCTCATGCCCTTATGTAATTGAGATTAAGTGCATAACCTTTCTAAAGTTTGTAAGGTATATCTTATCCAATTTTTTGTGACGTATCCTGTAAAAAAATAAAATAAACAGAAAATACAGTTCCCCCTACATATTATCAGACAGTCCAGAACTTAACAACATAGCATTCATCATTTCCTTAAGAGTTCTATTTTTATGTTCTGCTATACTATTTTATTATGGTGAATATGGTGCAGTAAATTCATGAATAATTCCATTTGATTCACAAAATTCTTTAAGAGAATTATCACTGTATTCACCAGCTCTATTTGACCTTAAGCTTTTAATCTTCTTATCTAATTGATTTTCTATTTATTCTTTATATTTCAAAAACATACTACCAATTTCATCTTTTGTTTTCAAAAGATAGATTTTAGTATATCTAGAGAAATTATCAACAAAAGATATATAGTAATTTTTTCCGCCTCTACTTGTGGTGTTTTTAAAACAAGCTAAATCAGAATTAATTAATTTAAGCAATTTTGTATTTTCATAGGTGACAGGTCTAATAGATTTCTTAATAAACTTTTCTTCCATACAAATAGAACATTTGCAAAATTCAAGTGTTTAGATGCATTGATCCATTTTAATTCTTTAAGTTTCTTAGTCGATGCAATATTCACATGATCTAATCTACCACGTCACATATATCAAGAGACTTAACTATGTAAACAGAATTAAAAGCACTTTCATTCATCATATTCGCAATAGGAATAGCGTTCAAGACAAAAAAGACCATCAATTAGGTACCCCTTTACCAACAAAGTCTCCATTTTTTGTGAGGATAACTTTGTCAGCTTCTAGTACAATTTTAAGTCCAACCCGATTCAATAGACTTCCTGATACTAGGTTCCTTTGTAAGGAAGTTACATATAACATATTACTTAAGGATAAAATTTTTCCAGAGGTTAATTTTTTTAAAAAAAATGTTCCATTTTTCAAGTACTTCTACCATGGCAAAGTTACCCATGAATACACACTCTCCTTCAATAGATTCCTGATAGTCTTGGAAGTGTTCTCGGTTCGAGTAAAGGTGTCTTGAAGCTCCGATGTCAAGAATCCAGTTAAAGTTTTTTCCCACCAAATTGGCTTCTTTAACAGTAGCTATTATGTCATCTTGTTCAAAAAGATTGACTTGTGGGGTGGATTGCTGATCTGGTATTCCTTTTCTTTAATTGCATTGGTAGCATTTGTGCCCAAACTTCCCACAGACATAGCAAATTAATTTCTTCTTTTCAATCTTCCCACCAGCAGCTTTGTGATGTCCCTTCCTTTCAAAGGAATTATTCTTGCCAGGCTGCTTGTTGTGATTTTTGAATCTGTCTTTGGTAACAGTAGAAAATTCAATAAAGTTAGCACCGACTGAATTCAAATTTTCAGAAATTAACTTATCTTTTAGCCTGTTTGCTTTTTTCATACGCATGTGACTGATCAGCTCCCAGAGTATGAGATCCTTCTTTTTGTGTTTCAGATAGTTTCGATATTCACTCCAGGATCGGGGAAACTTCTCAAGCAGCACATCTACTTGGAGAATTTCGCACATCTTTATGCCTTTAGACATAATATTTCCTACCGAGTTTTCATAATCATGGATTTAAGCAACAACAGGTTTCTTGTCAATCATCTGAAATTGTAGCAACTTTATGACGACGTATTTTTTCCGTCAAGCATCATCTCCTCTATATCGAGACTCCAACAAGTTCTAGATTGCCTTAGTTGATTTTTACACCACAAACAGATCAAACATGGGGTCTGTCGTATGGTTGAGTAGATGACCACATACTGTTTTGTTGTCTTTCTCGTATTTATTAGTATCGATCTCAGAACGCTGCCTCGCTTGGTTAGAAATATTGACGGGTTCTCTGGAAGATTTGGATCAATGATAGTAGATACCTTCTTGGTAGCAGAAAGTGCTTATGTGGTGAGGATATAATCAATTCCTAGCTACTCGAAGAAGATCAGCAATTTTTTAGACCAATGATGGTTCGCTCTATCTTGTAATTTGAGCTTGGACAGATCAGGGAGGACCTTACCGCTCTTGATTGACATCTGGAGAAAATAATTGCTTTCAGAGTGTGAAATACAGATGTCGAAGAATTGTTGCATCGTGGAGGTACCACTGACCTGAAAGCAATTCGGGTGTGATCTCAGTGCCAATCGTTGTGTCGGTTTCTCCCATGGTTAACATGGCATCCAATTTCAAGCATGCATTCGCCAGAAGATGGATTGGAATCGAAGAAAAATAATGCTCATAACAGATGAAGGAAGATGAGAAAGCCCAGTACAGAAAACGATATTGAAAAATGATATCTTAGTATATATCGATGTCTAGGTTGATGAAGAAGAAGCATATGAAACGACTAGGGTTGAAGGAGAAGAGAAACGAGCATCACGGGAAGAAAAGTTATTAATGAAATTCAAATTCATTTAATATTAGGTTAAAAAAATAAATAGATTAGTAATAAAAAGTTGTTTCTTTCCCATATAAGCACAATTACTCAAATCTAAACCCGTGGTGGCACATGTGTGGTGAAAGGGTTATACTTTCATCACCACCACACTTTAAAGTTACCTCTATCATGTCTTAGTGTTTATACCATTTAGGCATTGCTTAATTCTCCAATGTGGGATAATATTTGAAGAGAATTAAATCCCGATAGAAGTATATGATCGCTTTCTTTGGTTTCTTGAAACAACTAAAAAACAAATAGACATGAAAAATGTTCAACATACCTTTACCAATCCACAATTGTAACAAAATCTCTTATTGAAACTGGTAGTCTCCTTTTTGGATTCTTCTAGTTCCAGAGATCTTCCTTGCTATGACATTGGTAAGAATCCGGCTTATGGGAACCATTTTTTGAAAGAATAGAGGGAATACGAAAGAAGAATTTTCTCATAAATTTCTCTAAGAAAATTGAGAGAATATTAGAGGGGGAGTTTTAGTGTAGTCGTAGAGATTATTCTTGTAGAGAGTTTAGAGTGTGTTCTATGAGGGCTCTTAATGGCTCTATTTATAAAATTCTATGTGTTATTGCTAATTATATTAGGATAACCCTTCTATAGAGATTTTAAATTAAATATTTAATAATATATAATATTAATAAATATCTACCCAAATAGTATCTCATATTAAATGGTTTAGAATATTTAAATTATATTTAGATATTTATCTCTCGCAAAATCTTCAATTTGAATCTCATCCAAATTAAATAATTAATTATTTGAATCCAGTTCAAATTAATTAATTAATTCTTCCTCCAAAATAACTTAATTATATGAATCTCATCCAAATAATTAATTATTTGAATCATATTCAAGTAAATAAATTCTCCCATTATTTATTTAATTTGAATCTTATTCAAAATAAATATTCTATTATTTATATGGAACTCATCCAATTCAAATAAATTAATTCTTCATATTATAAAATTAATAATCTTAATCTCATTCAAATTAACTTATAATAAATTCATGCAATTAATTGTATCCAATACAATTAATATTTTCCCTCATAAAAATGTTCAAATTTTCTTTCAACATACTTGATCCTATTGGAAAATCGAACCTCAGACCACAAGGTTAATAGTATAAACACTATGCCAATTAAGCTATACTCTTATTGGCTAAATGATCCAATATTAATTAATTAAACGAGCTTTCATTCATTAATTATAGGGCAAATCACTGTATACCTTTGGTTGAATTCTTATGCACTATAGGACAAGTTGTGTCTATGGATATAATTAATATAAGCAAGTCGATCCTTCATGAGTTATTCATAATTATAGCTGGGTCAAATGTCTGTTTTACCCCTGTAATTGTCTCTTTTTCTTAAGTACCACTAATTCTTCTAATAAATAATTTGTTTATGATACAACCATAAACTAAATCACTCTCAAGTCAGTGAAAGGGTGGACCCCTTGTTCAAGACTCAAAATCAGCACTTAAGCAAACTACTCATCTACTTATCTTATGTGGGAAGGAGCGAATTCCATCTTGTGAAGTTATGTTCCCAGCTCTCTATTTAGTCAAGTTCCTAAAATGGTAGGCTTATTCAATAGGCAACTTGGGTCACTCTCACCCATACAAATAAAAAAAAATCAACTCACAGACTATGAGTTCATAAATCACTCAGGATTAAGATCGAATCACATATGATCATCCTATGAAATATTAATCTCATCAATTAATGGATATGCAAAGAGAGATTAAATATTTCACAGTTTGGTCTTATACAAACTCTTTGTATATGATATCCCCACTCACATGTCTTCCCATAAACGGTTTAGATCAAACTATTTGTAATTATTACAAAGTGGGTTGTATCTATAGTATCACTAGGATAAAGAACCTAATCTTATCCATATACTATAGATCTTTTAGGTTATCTCTTGAACATGATCCACCATGTATGTCAACTACATACTTTTCAAGGCTACGCACGATAACCTTGGATTTTTCTATTAATAGATAAATTAATATTGTATAATTAAATTGACAAATTAATTAATTACGAGGTTTTAGGCACAAATTCCAACAATATTTTTCCATTTCTTTTAGTTTCACTATGGACTTAAGTTCAATAGTCATTTCCAACCGTTTAAATTAAGTTTTAGATTTTTTTTTTCTTCATTACGTTGTTACATTTGTTCAATACAACTTCCATCTCTTTCGTCCTTTTTTGTTGCTTTTGGTAGGTGGTTCAAAATGTATCTCGCAGGATATTTTTGTCACAATGAAATTTGGACATTTGACTGAAAAACTTCTTTTTTATTATTATTTATTTATTTATTTTTTTAAAAAAAGGGAGGTTGGCTATTTTCGAAATGAAGGTGGTTAGATTTAGCTGTACTTCTTGTTGCCCCTTCCATTGTTGTGAATTAAAGTTTGTAAAATGTTAAACAAAATTTTAAATACTTTTCTGACTTGGAGAAATATTTATTTATATTTCTAAACTTTATATTTGTATCAATGGAGAATGTATCATTTTTAAATATTGAACCTTAAAGTATATCAATCCACCTTTCTTCATATTTGATTTGAAAAATATTGTGTGACTTATAATTGAAATTATGAATGCATCAAATCTTATCCGTGTACAGATTTTTTCAAATGTTGAATTAAAAAAATACATGATTAGAATTGATGCATAGATAGTTTTCAAAGAAAATTCTCTCTAAGATTTCAATTTGATTTGCTTGTGAAAATTTAGGAGTTTAGTTGATAAAATTATAAGTTTCAATGTTTATTTAAATGATTCTTAAAGAAAGATATAAATTGATACATTTAGAAGAGTTTATATCTAAATCGATATAATTATTAGTTTATAGTTTTAATTTATATAACTTCTAAAGTTTAGAGATAAAAATTGATATTTTTCATTAATTTCAATATGTTGCCAAAATATCTTTGTTGGAATAATAAATTGGATATTGTTGGAGTTGAGCTCATGTGTTTACTTAACAAGTCCATTTATTGTAAAAAAAAATGATTATTTTGAATATCACGTAACTATCACATGACAATCGAGCTAATACGTACCTTTTTGAATGTTAAGACTTGATCGAGGCATTCCATTTTCCATACTTTATCATAGTCGAGCAACCTTGATTTGATGTAGCAGTCTATCTAAAGCCTTGTGATGTGACCTATTGTTTCATAATTTTAATAGGAGCTACTTAATTATGCTTGCTATTTACCAAACTACTTTTCCAACTTAAGGACTTACAAATTTGTAATTTATTACAAGATCCCTACAAAACTTCGTTTCTACTCTAGTCGAAATAATCCACTTTTATTTGGCTTGGCACGATTTTTTCACACATCACGAAAAGGAAAAGCTTTACTATTTTTTTCTTATTTTGCCATAAAGTACTCAACTTAGTAACATATTCAATAAAGTACCAACGTTTTATTATTCTATTACCTTCATTTATCTTAAATTATTAGATTTTATTTTCATAAAGAAAAATAAAAGAAAAAAGAAAAAATTTGGGCTTTTGTTTTTCTTTTTTGAAAATTAAAAATGGTACCAAATGTTTATTTAAAATTCTCCATCCCTAAACTTATCACTAACTGTCTATTTTTTTTATAAAAAAAAAAATTAAATCTATTTTAAAGATATAGAAGCTGCCATATATATCCCTAAATTTTACAATTGAATGGATACCTCAAAATCATAAAAATATAAACTAAAGCTCTAAACTTTAATAATTTTTTTAGTACAACCATTGCGGGATGGGAGATTCAACCTTCGACCCCTTTGAAAACAAAACTTCCATCGAAGAGAAGCAAATGAAAGACTTTCATAAAAATTCTCGTAGAATCGAGAATGAAGTTTTCATTATGGATATGCCAATTAGTAACTGAATCAAATCTCTAAAAGAATCCCACCTGTTTTGAACTTGAATAAGGGGCAAACCAAAACCAACTCCTAAAAAGTTATTGAGTAATTGGAGTGTATGTCAATACTATTTAGTTAAGCTTATTTTAACATAAAATTTGGTAAACCAATTAACTTAGACATGATGATTTCATTTTTAGATTGTTAATGTATAATTTTTACATTTGTGTACTGAAATAAACCTAGAAATCACTAGCTGTTTTTTTTTTTTTTTTGCTTATTTATGAAATAATTTTTAAATGCACAAATTTTGTGATATATTGTGTTGATTACAAGTTAAATAAAGCGAAAAATTCATTTTTTTTAATAAGAGTGGAAGATTCAAACCATAAAGTGACTATTTTAGTGGTTGTGGTTGGTGGTTTTAATTTATTCATCCTCTTGATTTACTATTGTAGTATTATTTTGGAAAAGCAGCGTGAAATGGGTAAAAGCCCCAAAACTTGCGAAAAACAGGGCAAAGGAGTTAGGGCTACGGGAGACAGATGGCGACCTTGATAGATATGGCCTGGTTTCTCTATATGACAAATTGAAAATCTTTCGCCGTTCGGTGATTTGATGATTGATCAGATGAGACGAGAGGCTGAAGAAAAACCAAAGCCTAAAACAGAGCCAGGCGTTCGCAACACGAACAGCTGGGATGCACACCAACTGTTTGTTTTATGTTCTCACCTTGTTTTAGTCTCATTTTCAGTTTTACAGTAGAGGATTTCGCTAGTTTTAAGGACCCCGTTGCTTGATTTGAACCGTCATAACAAAAGACAAAGTTAATACAACAATTCATTTCTGAGATTTTGATTACATCCTCCTTTTAGGTATATAAGGCAAAGAAAAATTAAAGTGTAGGCTGGATTCCATTGTCTTGGTGTTAAAGCAACCTGTAGCTGTCTCTTTCTTCAGTACGTTTTCTAAGTCCAACCATGTCTTACTCTTACAGCCCTTCATAGTCCAGGAGGAAAATAAGGCCAATAAATAAACACTTGTCCAAAAGTCACATTTGATATGCTGTATTAATCTCTAGAATTAGACAAAGTTAAAAGAAAAGAAAAGAAAAGAAAAGAAACAAAATCAATTCATAATTCCTGGACATTGTAGCAGAATGGATGTGAAAGGCACATCTTTTGTTCATCAAGTAGAGGTGCGAATTTGGATTCTTCCTTAAAGCAACCCAACCCAGCGCCAAAGCTAATTAAAAATTGTCTTGAAAAAAAAAAGTTCTTTCTTTTAGTCCTTCTCTCTAACGAGACTTTCTCTGTTTTCAATCTGTCTGATAACATAGGGATCCTAAGAAAGAAAGAGGGCATTTTGGTGATTCCTCTGTTAAGTACTAAGATTAAACTTAATTTTTTGGGTTGAATTTGGGTTTCTGATTGCTTTACAGCTTTGTCTTTGTGGAGGGCTTTTCTTTTCTTTCTTCTTTTGGAAGTTACAAAAACTTGAGCAATAAAAGCACTGTACTACTAAGCTAAGCCCACAAGATTTTCCACAGTATATCCCAAACTTTCGTTTATCTTAAACCTCAAAACTGGGTGATTGAGTAATTCATTTCTTATGGTCAGAGTTTTTTTTTTCCCCCTCTTTTTTTTGTTATCACATTTATGAGTCACCACCAAAGCCCCATAAAGAAAGAATCTAAAATTTGAATGGGACATGACATGTTTCTTAATTCTAGCAGAGAGAGAGATGGACCGAATGGTAAAGCAACTTAAAGAGAGCAATGGGGTTGGCAATGGCAGGAGATGGCATTGGTTTGATGGAGAGGTAGGCCATTAAGTTTTGAGAAAGATACTGTCTTTCTCTCTCTAAAAAAAGGGAAAGTGGGCAGAGAACTTTAATCCCCATGCAAACAGTAGTGTACCCACACACAGTTATGTGGTCGCTCTCAGTTCGGTTGCTATCCACAATTTACTTTTTCTGTTGACCTCTGTCCATTTCTGTAATCTTTGCTTTAGATTTTGTTTTGGATTGCATTTTCTGTTCTTACAAGAATATCATTTAATAAACCATTTCAGTCTCACTGTGTTTAGAGAAGGAATTTTAGGGCCCTATACGCCTATTCTGTTAGCTAAATACCCCTTCTTTTCTACTATGGATTTTGATGTCCTAAATGCCAGAGGTTGTAGGAGTAGTAGAGCGCTTTTGTGTAGGATCAAACTTAGGGGGGGGCTGGCTGTTGCTGTGCTGAGGCTCGTTAAACCTTTTCTTTGGGTTTCAAATTTATCCTTTAGTTCAGTTTCAGTCCAATTTTTTCTTCATTTTTTGAACCTTTTTGATTTGACATGTATCACTATATTTGAAGTTCCTTTGGCAATGAAATGCTATTGGTCATTGTGGGTTATTGTGGGGAAGGAGGCGAATGATGAAGTTTCTCATCATTGCTGCAATCAAAAAGAGAGGGTTTCTCTCTTTAATATAATTTCCCAGTTTCAAATATTACAAAAAGGAGAAATAAAAAATCCCACTTTCCTTTAGAAAACCAAATGATGTCCTCTTGAAAATCTGTCTCCAAGAACTTAGTCATGCAAAATTACATGCAAAAATATAAATATGGTGGGAATTATATTTTTCATTTCAGATGGATGGGATTGAGACTTGAAAAGGGACCCAGAAATGGGAATTTGTAATCATGAGAAATTGGACTCTAAAGTCTCATTTTTCCAAGTTGGTTTGCTGATGCTTAAGACAGTTTGTTCCCAATTTTGTTTTTAGTCCCTCATTTTTCTAAAGATTTCGTATATTTAATTATCAATGATTTCTTTTGTTTTATAAACTTATAATAGACCTTTTTTCTAAACAATTTTACAATCATAGCCACTTTGAAAGCCAAAATATCATTTAATAATATTCCTTAAAATAACACACAAACACACACAAAACTAGTTTCTTATTATTATCTTTATTTTGAAATTTACTTTTTGAAATTTAGTTCAAATTTTAAATATTGAAAACAGTTTTGAAAATTTTTCTATTGACTTTTCTTAGAAACAGGCAGGTATTGAACAAGCTTTTTTAAAAAGAGAGATTTGAAGACAAAACCACTATGAAATCTGGATAAAAAAAAATAGTTTTCAAGAATTACTTTATGTTTTTGGAAGTTAGCTAGCATTTCAAAAGGATTCATAAAAATTGAAAAGAAAAAGAAGAAAAAAAAACCTAGTAAATAGCCTTAATTCTTTTAGAAAAGAAAACAATAAATTAAAATAAAATGAATATCCAATTAAAAACAGAAGCATAGTAGAAAAAACTCGACAACTCTCAAGATGTTAGAACCATGGTGGGGAAGGAGAATAATTGTGAATGTTTGCCGGTCCTGTAGCCACCAAATCAACCACTTTTAATTTGCTCAATAATTGAAATCACTGTGTATAATTAGATGCAGCTAAGAACAGAGTATTTGCTAAATTAGATTTTTGAAGTTTCTCAGTATTTGGTAAATAGTACTATTTGTCAAGAAGTGGAATTGGCAGCTTTCAGAGGTTTGATACCAGACAAATGCAAAAGATCTCACAAAATTATTTCTTTTATCTAATAACTCTTCACCATCTTCTTTCTTACCGTTTGGTTAATTTTCACCTCCTTGAGTTAACTTTACTTTAGGTAGAAAAGAGAGGTGAATATACATTAAAAAGATTTGGATTGAGATGTTTATTATTCGAGCTACCTATTAGTCAAAAAAGAAAATAAAAGCATCAATTACTATTGATTTGATGGCGACGTCATCATAGTATCACTCCCACATGATGTACAAGTAAAGACTACATCTCTATTGATAAGAGGTATTTATGGTAAAGTTCAAATATAAAAACTATGCGCGTTTTGACTCAACAGTATATAAAATTATATGAAAAATAGTGTGTCCAAGTCTAACTTCTCAATCATAGGCTATACATGAATCAAATGCTTTCTGCTCTGATTTAGGATTTGAAAATATTTAAATGTAGCATATTTGTTTGTGTAGGCAATATTTATAAGCATGTGCTGATTCTGATGTGGGAAAAAAACAGGTCAAAAACTCTCGAAACGCATTCCCACCAAAAGCTCAATGGCTAAGAAGAAGATTCTCCCAGGTCTTAATTGGAATGAAAAAGTGTTGTTTAGTTGGTGGCTAATGGCTGGCTATCTGATCCAACGCATTCAACGAGGTGCCATTTTGAAAAAAAGGAGTTTCTTTAACACTTTATTTTTGTTTTTCCTCCTTCTGAAGCAGTAAGCAGTAAGCAGTAAGCAGGCACCGAATAAAAAGACTACAAAATGGAGGGGGCGAAAAAAAAAGGCTTACACGAAGAAGCAAAGGCAAAGGCCTAAAGACTAAAGAGTATGATCCATATCCATCCAAGTAACAAGGGGTTTTTAGTCAAAGGATGAGCAGTAGAGTAATAGGGAGAAACGGCGCCGTATGAGGAGAGTTTAATTATATATATATATTTGTTTTGGTGGCTGTAGCTGGCAAATGGCTACAAGGGTGGTGTTTGGGATGCGTAGGTCCAAGCAGTACAGAAGCTGCTGAATATATGAAGTGACTAAAGGGACAGTTTGTCTTCCGTATGTGTAAATCTAATTCAAGGTCTACAGAGGCTTCATCAGACCATTTAATCACATTAATATGGTGGAACCCACTTCAACAGACCCCACTATTAGTCAATAATTTTGAAAGGGTACTTCACATTTTGCTTAAGTGGGGTGGGGGTGCCATTCAAGTCTTTAGATTATACAGAGAGCAATGAGAGGCATCCTCCATCTCTCTTGTTGTATTTAGTATGCCAAGGATTTGCATGTTTATAAAATCATGCCTTAATTCCAAGAGCATAAAAGAAGTAAAAAGGAAAAGGGTAGGTGGAGAGAGAGCGTAGGGTAAAGCAAAAGGATGGTCTTTCTCACACACAGATCCCTATAGAAATGCACCAAAGGCAAAGCCATGCTATGCCTCCCAACGCTCATTCTATTTGCTCCATTTATACCCCATTTGCTTTCTTCAAACAAAGAGCAGGTTGTTTTGTTGGTAGTGTTGGCTAATAGACTTTGAGTTGTAGAACTTTGGGTTTTTTGGTTTTCTTTATATGAAGGGTTAGACATGTTTCTCTCTGCTGCTAGCAAACAAACAAAATATATCCGGTTTCAAAGTGGGGGTGAAATAAGGATTTGTTGGAATCATTAGTTTTTTTTTTTCTTCCTCCAATCATTGAGATTTTGCTCTAAAATTTAGAGCATTGTGTTGAAAAGAGGGGTAGATTGAACTGAAGGTAGAGGGAATTCCATGAATAATGTTAATGGCAACAACTGTAACTGGCTAGGTTTCTCTGTCTCCCCTAACGTTAACATGGAGCTTTCTTCTTCCTCTGCTACTTCTGTCTCCCCTTCGATTCCTGCAAATCTTTTTCACTCTCCATCTCAGTTTAACTATGGCATTTGCTATGGTGTTGATGGAGAACATGGTGGATTTTATTCACCATTGTCTGCCATGCCACTAAAGTCAGATGGCTCAATTTGTTCAATGGAAGCTCTCAGCAGGCAGCATCCACAAGGTTTGAATATGCTCCTGTTACTCTGTGCTCGAGTTAAAAGAAAAATAAAAAGCTTAATTTTTTTTTTCCAATCTTATTTTGTTTTATTGTTTCCCTTTTGGGTTTGAAGTGGTAAGTAGCTCTACTCCAAAACTAGAGGATTTCTTTGGTGGTGCAACTATGGGGTCCCATCACTATGAAAGCAATGACAGGGAAGCTATGGCTCTCAGCCTAGACAGCATATTTTGCCATCAAAACCAAACTCACGAGTCCAACAACCAACCCTTTGCACATTTCTCATCCTTGAGAAGCCGTGAACTGATGCTTCAAGACTCGAAGGTAATCCTGCCTGATGGGTGCAATCTGCAGCAGCAGCAGCACCCAGCAGTAGCCCAGAGTGATATTTCTGGTTTGAAGAATTGGGCTGTTCCTAGAAACTATGCTGCCACTAACAATGGTTCGTTCGAGCAGAAGATGGTAAGTTGCATGAGTGAAAATGGTGGTGATTCTGGTCCCATTAATGCCATGGCTTATGGAGATTTACAGTCATTGAGCTTGTCTATGACTATGAGCCCAAGCTCTCAGTCAAGCTGTGTCACAGCCACACAGCATGTCTCACCTGCCATGGCCGACTGTTCTGCCATGGATACAAAAAAAAGAGGCCATGAGAAGGTTGATCACAAGCAAATTGTTCATAGGAAGTCTTTAGATACCTTTGGACAGAGAACCTCACAGTATCGAGGGGTTACAAGGTCTTCCTCTTCTCCTTTCGCTAAATTTCTTCACTGCACAATTCGTCATTTTTCTTTGATCTACATTATGGGGGGAAGCTACTTTGTTTTGTTTTACTTATCTTCATTTTCATTCCATGATCCAATGTTTCATTATGTCAATCAGGCACAGATGGACGGGTAGGTATGAAGCACATTTATGGGACAACAGTTGCAAGAAAGAAGGTCAAAGCAGGAAGGGAAGGCAAGGTAATAAAAATCCCCCCCACCCTCACCAAGAAAAAAGAGTTAAAAAAAAACATTATGGTGCTTCTGTTTCTTCCATGGATCCACATTTTGTTGTTTCTTTTTGTTCTTGCTAAAATCATAACACACTCAATTGGTTTTATTTCTTTGTTTTCAATTTTTATTTATTTTTGGGCTGGGATCGCCATTGGATTCAAATGATGATGTCCAGTGTACCTTGGTAAGCATTCAGAATCTCGACTGAGTAATTATTGGTCAAGTTTTTTTCCCCCTTGTTTCCCTTGTTTAATGATTAATCAAGTGGTTCCAAAAATTGGTTTTTTTAGGAGGTTATGATATGGAAGAAAAAGCCGCTAGAGCTTATGATCTTGCTGCACTCAAGTATTGGGGACCCTCCACTCACATTAACTTTCCTGTAATACTACTTTTTTCTTAAATCTAATTTAAAATTTCTTTAATAATTGTCATGCTTTACTCAAAGTTAATCCTTGTTCTGAGCAGTTGGAAAACTATCAGAAAGAATTAGAGGAAATGAAAAACATGAGTAGGCAGGAATATGTCGCTCACCTGAGAAGGCAAGCTCATTTTTACCATGTGTATTAATTATTTATGGTATATTCCTTCAATCATATATGGACAAAAACTAAAAATCTAAAATTTGTAATTCAATCATCTCTCAGAAGAAGTAGCGGGTTCTCGAGAGGGGCCTCAATATACCGAGGAGTAACAAGGTCTAATAAGTCTCAACTCAAAGCTTTGTAATAGATTTATGATCTTGATCATTTTGCTTTTGGACTTTATGTGGCTTTTTCAGTGAATCTCTGTCTGAAGTTTCTCTGTTCCCATTTATATTATATTGCAGACATCATCAACATGGAAGATGGCAGGCTCGTATTGGCCGAGTTGCTGGTAACAAAGATCTGTATCTTGGGACATTCAGTGAGTGCTTTTAGATACTTTTTTTATGTGAATATTTTGATTGAGTAGTTTGAATTTTGTTTCCTGTGTTTTGCATCTTACTTGTTAAAGCTGTCATAAATAAGTCATGTCCTAGAGTGAAATTGAGTCTCTTTCTTGCTTTGGGAATGGTAGGGCTCACATTGTAAAACCAACTATTCTGAAAATAAGGCTGTGCTTGAGTCGCTTTGTAATTGTTTAATCCTTTTCTTGGTTGAGCAAAGATGCTCTTCTACAGATGCATACAGAAGTACAGCTTTTTTACTTTGATTTTTAATTTTTGGTTAGAAGAAAAGTTTTGTAATCCCTTTGCTATATGAAATCGTTAGGTACTCAAGAGGAAGCAGCTGAGGCCTATGACATAGCAGCCATTAAATTTCGAGGAATGAATGCGGTTACTAATTTTGATATTACGAGGTATGACGTGGAGCGGATCATTGCCAGCAATACCCTCCTTAGTGGTGATCTAGCTAAGAGAAAGCAGCAGCCAGAGTTTGATAATGAATCACTTAGACAAAGCCCTCATACTCACAATAGCAATTCAGAAGCTATGCCTCTGCCCTCACAGAGTAGTAGTCAAAGTGAATCAGACTGGAAGATGGCTCTTTATCAGTCATCACAGCAGCTCATTCCGAAGCCACGAATATTGTCTGCGATAAACGATGATGGATCACAACTTGGAGTCGAAGATTCAGCCAGAATGGGAGCTCATTTCTCCAATCCATCTTCAATGGGGACTAGCTGCAGCTTGAGCAGCTCAAGGGAGGAGAGTCCAGACAAGACAAGCCTTTCGATGGTGTTCGGAATGCCTCAATCGACATCTAAACCATTTACTGCTTCGGCTAGTAATATGAACTCCTCCTGGATTGCATCTGCCCAACAGTTAAGGGCAGCAAATTGTATGAGTCAGTTGCCAGTTTTTGCTGCCTGGACTGATACTTAAGAACCAAAAAAAAATCCATTTGATATTTCCTGATATAGCTTATTCCCATGTTGAAAGATCAAGAACTTCAACACTCCCAAAACCATCCTTATCAGGTAAAAGTTTTTGTGAGAAACATTCTGAAAGATGAGGAATATTTTAAACCATAGACAATTGAAGTTCAAATTGGAATCTCTCTCTATCTCTATCTCTATCTTTCTGTTTTTTTTTTTCTTTTGTTTTTAAATCATAATTGAGTTCTCAGCTTTATTGGTGTTTCTGAAGTACAAAAATGAACTGTGGATGAAAGTGTGGCCCAGCAAAAAATAGAGCTGATGGATCAGCTCAGTTGTGGCCTTTTGCTTTTAAAAGCCTTTGACCACAAACAAAAATCCTTTATCTATCAATCTTCATCCATAACATCATCATTACTGATTCCCTCTTTTTTATCTTAGCTTTTCTGCAAAGTGACAGACATTCCTTCCATAATCCAAAGAGAAAAATTAAAAGGATTTTTTCCCCCTTTCAAGTGTAGCAAATTAAACAACCGTACCAGGATTAAACATGTGTTTGTTTACAGACATATTGGCCCATAATTGACAGAAAAAATTTCTGCTTTATTTAGAAAGAATATGCGTTTATTTCAAAATAATAAATAATAATAAAAAGCGTTGTGTAGTGCTATATACAGTCCTTTTTCTCCACATTTATACACTCACTGTTCAATCATGATGTTGGGAATTAAAGCAAAGGAATTCTAAATCCTAATAATCAAATTTTGAATTATTGTGAGCAATCTAAATTTCCATCGTGTGCACGTACCTTCACACGTGGGGACTCATAATCCTTTGTACTTGGCAGGTTGATCATAAAATCATAATTTCTCCTTTTTTTTTTTTTAATACTGGAGGAGGAAAAAAAAATGCATTAAAAATGTCTTATTCAACAATAATAATAATAAAATAGAATTATTTGGAGAGAGAATAAACAAAGTGACACCTAAAACTCTAAGAAAGCAGCATGTATAAACAAAAGGTGTATGTGGAAAAAAATAAAAGTTTCAGGGAATGGCGTGGAGAGAAGGATTTGTAAGTCAAAAGGTAGGGTCATTTTCCATTGGAATTTGGCTGCAATAAGGCTTATAGATCTCAGCGTGTTGTGTTTGTATTGTAATTGAATTAGTAAATCAAGGGGGAAAAACATTCAAAAAAGGGGAAAAGAGAGTGTTTTTAAAAATGGGTGTTGTTTTTTTTCTTTGTTGGAGAGTTGAGAAATGAGCATTTTATGGAACAAAAAAGGTAATGTTTGAGTTGAAAAGCTCAAAACGGTGGAATAGAAGGGAATTTTGGTTGCGATTTGGGATTTGGTAGAGAATTTTTTTGTTTGGTTGGGTTGGAAAAAAGCTTCTTTGGATTTGGATTCACATCTCTTTACAGACTAA
The DNA here is from genome assembly GCF_009727055.1 of Benincasa hispida. Lineage (NCBI taxonomy): Eukaryota > Viridiplantae > Streptophyta > Magnoliopsida > Cucurbitales > Cucurbitaceae > Benincasa > Benincasa hispida. Next base: position 21,688,623 of record NC_052351.1, read on the forward strand.
AAGTTGAAAAACTTGCCGCATGGGAATAAAAGGACACGTGAGTTTGTTCAAAGTTTAATTTTATGGGTAAAGATACCTTGCGTTTTTGAGTGAATTTTTACTTTTTTACTTTTTTACTTTTTATTTTTAACCACCTTCAAATTTCATAATATTTTATCGATATCTCGAACTTTGAAAACAATTTTTTTAAAGTTTTTGTTGTTAAATTTATAGATGCAAAAGTTTGTATGTATTTATTTATTGTTTCGGTGAACAAATTTAAACAAATATAGGAAGTAATTTGGATGTTAGGGTTAGCAAAAAAAAATCATTTTTCAAAAGAAAAAAAAAAGAATGGTAAGATTGAAAGGAAGACGAAGATAATAGTTATGATTCACTAATCTATACCTATGTTTTTAGATTTGTTCACATGAATAAACACACTTTCCATCTATAAATTTAACAAAAGTCATAATTTTAAATTGAAAGCAACTTAAAAAAATGTGTATTGACTACTTTTTTTTTAATTTGATGTTTAGAATCATTACATGTATGATAAAGGTGGAGGGAAATTAGTGATTTATCCTTGAAAATCGGCTTACAACAGCGACCAAATCCATAGTTCCTTTATTAGCTTGCTGTTGCTAGTTAGATTAGAAAGCTTCTTCAATAGATTTTATACATGTTCTTCTATATATATATATATATTGACCATATAAAATCTTTTGAAATATGAGGTATTATTAAAATAAACATTTCGACTCTTTATTTGTTTCAATTTGTGGGATTAATCATAGGATGTTATATTTGGTATAGGTTTTTTTTTTTTTTTTTTTTGGAAATTGTATTTGGTATAATTATTGATAAAACTGGATAGGATGTGTATTTATAAAACAGGACTGTACCTCTATGCAACAGACGAATATTGGTCCTTCAGAGGCTACCTATGAGATTTGGGCTTCAAGTCTGGCCCAACCTCTGTGGACCAAGCACAACCAAAACTCTAGTGTGTAAGACCAAGGGTAACAATGGGCTTCTTTATANATATCAAGGGATTTCTACATAAACTACCTTAAAAATAGGTCCATATTATGTTAATGTCTTTAACATTTCATTTTTTTACAAAAAAAAAAAGACTTATTAATCTCCCATATTTTTACTAATATCAGTGGTTATTTACAATTTAGCCTTCACCTACGTTTTATATACATATTATTCTCTCTCCCTCATGCACATGTATATTCTCTCTCCCCATGCATATATTTTTCCCTCATGCTTCAAGGCCATCTCCTCTTCCCTCTCTCTTCTCTTTCTCCCTCCCTCTCTTTTTTCCTTCCAGCGATGTGAGTTATAGGTGGGAGACAGATGGCGTGAGGCGATTCGACGACGAGGCGAGCATGGGACGACAAGAACAACAATGGCAGACTCGAGACAAAATGGAGAGTTAGAGATTCTCCCCATCTTACCCCTTTTAATATAGTAGAGATTATCCAAAAAGGTACTCGTTTAGAAAATGGTATCATAGATCGATAAAATATAAATATTGAATTGTAGATAGTGGTAAATGATAAGAAGATTTCTATTCCTTTATTTTTCTATATATTTTTGCCTTCTGTTATTTTGTTTATATTTTTGCTCTCCATTTTTGTTATTAGTTGTTGACATGTAACACTAGTTTTCTCCTATCAATTGTTGACATGTGACAATAGTTTTCTCCTTAAATATGTAGTGGATGAATAGTGCTCTTTAATGATGCTTTTCTGCATTTTTCTTTTTATAGACTTTTCGTATTCCTCTTTCACATTATGGCATTAGAGTTGTAAAGTTCCTTCTTTATTTTTTTTTAAGGCGTCAAGCTCAGGAACTTTGAATGGCGATAGCATTGAACCAACGACTACGACTTTTCCAATGACATCCACTGTGGCTGACTCTACCAACTCAGTCAACACTACCCTCTGATTACTCCTCCAGTTACTCAACGTCTACCTTTTTTCCCAAACCGCAACATTAATACTGCTCAATATCAATCAAGTTTTCAATATCCACTCGTTTTCAATAACTTACCAAACCCTTTACCCTTCCTAAATCAAAATTTCCCTAACAATATACCATTTCAAAATCAATTTCAGGAATCAGAAGGGGCATAGTCCCTATTACCCTACTCCTTAGCTGACTATGGCCTCTTTTCCAAATGTTGCACAATCTCTTACTATTAAATTATTAGACATAAATTATCTGTTTTGGAAGAATCAGTTGCTCAACTTAATCATGGGCCATGGGTTAGAAAGCTTTATCGATGGCTCATCTCTTCAACCTTCAGAGTTCATGGATCCACAACGTACTCATGTAAATCCTCATTTTTATTTTTGGTAGAAATGTAATCGTAGTCTTATGAGTTGGTTCTACTCATCGCACAATGAAAACAAGATGGGAGAAATTGTAGGATATGATACTTCTTTTGAAATTTGGGAAGCATTGCGTATAGTTTACGAGTCTTCTTCTATGGCTCGGATCATGGTCCTTCACTCGCAACTTCAGAGAATCAAGAAGGATGGTTTCTCTGTGACACAATATTTGCTTAGATTAAAGATGTGGCTGATAAATTCTCTGCCACTGGTGAACATCGTACAAAGATCATTTGGGCTATATCCTTGAAGAACTTGGAAATGAATATAATCCGTTTGTGACTTCAATCCAGAACCGTATTGATCGTCCTTCTATTGCAGATGTTTGAAGCTTGCTCATCGCTTATAAGGGTTGTTTAGAGAAACAAACAGCTACTGAACAGTTGAATATGATTCAAGCCAATCTTGCAAATGTCTCTTTTGGACAGAACTACCGTTGTCCTCCTTGGCCCCCCGATTGGTAAAGATTCTCGTCGTTTTCCAACTTCAGGTATGCCCTCTTCTCCTATGCCTTTTTCCTCTAATTTTGGTAACTTTCAACCACCATCTCGACCACCAAAATGGCCCCCCAACCCAATCCTCAAATCATTCATAATGCCAAATCTGAAATATACTTGGCCATGAAGCTCTCACTTGTTACAATTTAGACAATCCAAAGTTTCGTGTCCCTTCAATTTCCTCAAGACCTCAAGCTCACTTTGCCCAAACCTCCCCTGTTCAAAGCCATGTCACACCTTAACCGAACCTAACCCCTGCCTCTAGTACCACACATCCTGATGACAGTTGGTACATGGACTCCGGTGCTACCCATCACATGACTCCGTACATAGCTAATATTCAAATTATTTCCTTTATTATGGAAGTGAATAGGTTGTCATTGGTAATGGTAAATATTTACCTATATCTAATATTGGTTCAACTCAATTTCCTTCGATTAATTCAATTTTTTTTGTTCACTTGAATTTTGTCCTTCACAGTCCATCTATATCTCATAATCTTATAAGTATTGGTCGCTTATGTCATGATAACAATGCTTATGTAGAATTCTTCTATGATTCTTTTCTTGTGACGGGTCTTCAAACCAAGAGTCTTCTTCTTCGGGACAAGCTTGATGGTGGTCTATAAAAGTTGTCTTTTCTTTCCCAATCCATCCAAGGTACTTAAGATCACAACATGCCTGTTGTTTTTCTTTCCATATTCCAAAATATGTCTCTCTGGCATTGTTGACTAAGTCACTCATCATCTCATATTGTAAAACTTATGTTATCTCAATGTGATATGAAGTTTAAAAATAATGGTGCACCTCCTTTTTGCAATTCTTGTAAAATGACCAAAAGCCATAGGTTACCTTTTTCACACTCTGTTTCTCATGTTTCTTATCCTTTTGAACTTGTGTTCTTTGATGTATGGGGTCCATCCCCAGTTAACTCAATTAAGGGAAACACGTTTTTCTCGTTATTTGTTGATGCCTACTCTAGATTCACATGTATATATACATATATTGAAAGCTAGATTTGAAGTTCTAACATCCTTTATTCATTTTCTTACTATAGTTAAAAATCAATTTTCTACAACCATAAAAACTCTTCAAAGTGGTGTTGGAGGGGAGTTTTGATCCCTTGTGTTTACTTTTAATAACGATGGAATTCTTAACATAATGTCTTGCCCTTATTCTCCCCAAAAAAATGGAAGCGTTGAAAGGAAAAACAAGTATGTTGTTGAGGTTGTCTTTCCCTTCTTACTCATTCAAATGTTCCCCACAAATTTTGGCATTTTTCTTTTCAAACAACTGTGTATCTCATCAGTCGACTTCCTATTGGTGTTCTAAATAACAAGTCTTTATATATGATGCTCTATAATAGTGAAGAAAATCAGACATGAGGATTTTTATGAGCAGTGGAATGATCGTTTCAAATTTTATTCATATTTGAACATACATAATTACAGTCAAGAAACGAAAACTTACAGGTCATGCACAATACGAAATTAAAGCATGCTTTACTAGATAATCAAGGGAAAGATTACACATACCTTTGAAGACTCATTTTCAAACTTCCTCGATCACCAACACTCGTTTAGTCTCCGAGATAACAACACACGAACGCTCGAACACTACAATCGCAACACAACACGATCACAACGAACACGAACTCAACGATCTCCAAGATCACGAACATAGTGAACGACCTCCTAAACCTCGACCTTAGTCGAGTTGAATAAGACACCACCATAATGGCTATCTTGGTATTTTCGGTGTGAGAATCCAGAAGTGTAGGCTATATGTAGACATGGTTAGAGGAAGAGATCGGAGGAATAACAATCGTGTAAAGGATTGAGCAAGTGGGAGATGACAGGAGTCTATTGTGTAAACGAACGCCCAATCGTTTAGAAGACGGCAAGCTATCATATAGCAAAAGCCCATCGATCGTTTAGAAGATGACCAGCTAAGTGAACTATCGTCTAATGTCACTCCACGATCGTTTAGTCTCTCTTCAGCTATCATTTAGTGAAAACAATTCTCATTTGACAGTATATCGTGAGTGTATCCGAGAATGAAAACCCCATCTTAAATCTACTAAATTTTGGAAATCTTTTTTCCTTTTATCTCACGGTTACCGTGAAACCACCAATAACCTCCCATTCAATGATTATTAGAGAAAAAGATATAATTATTCAATAATTAATATTATAAATATATATATGATAACCAGCTTACCATATTATATTTATAACGTATAGTTTTAATATTTCATCTCATGAAACATATACTTTTTCTATTTCATGGTACTTAATGTAAATCTCATTTACCTTAACCCTCCACTTGATGTATCTCATACATCACACCGATCATATCATATATAATCGAATTTTCTCTTGTCAATTTGAATATTTCAAATCAACACCAAGAACTGATTCTCAACTATAATCCATTGAGCTACCAAGGGGACCTTATGAACCTGTAGCTTGAAGCTCCAACAGTACATGAATAACTAACTAAACTCTTTAGTCACAGGATCCACCATCCGTTAACTATCAGGCACTTCACTAAAGATCGACAGTTGTACCCTTCTTGCTACAGATATATTATGTGTCCATATTAACCAATCAACAGTGCAATAACCCTTCACAGATCGCTCGTAAGTACAGCTAGGCTAATAACCGTTATGCCTCTGTAGTTACATCTAACTCTTTAAGTACCACTAATCCCTCTAATGAACATAAGTCATAGTCCTACTATGACTGAGTCCTCTCTTCCAAAGAGAAGTTGTGACCACTATGTTCAAGAACCGGAATCAGCTCTTAAGAAAGCAATCTATCTATTTACCCCTGCTTTGAGAAAGGAGTGAATTTCATCTTGTGTAACTGAGTTCCCAGCTCCCAAATCAGACAAATCCCCAAAAAGGTAGGCATTTTGAGTTGACAATTTGGCCACTCTCGCCCATACTAATCAAAGGACCGCCCTCAAAGACAGAAGTTCCTAAAACACTCAGGATTGAGGTCATGTCACCTATGGTTGTTTAGATGAGATGTAAGTCTCAAGTATCAACGGTGTTATGTACAGAGACAAATCATCTCGTGGTCCGGTTTATACAAACTCTGTTTGTAGGACACCCCGCTCGCATGTCTCCACATGAATGGTCAGGATCTACCATCTGTACTAGTTCACAACACTTGGAAACCTCTACAAAGCAGATCGTATTTGTAGTGTCACTAGGATCAGGTATCCTTTCTTAATCCTTATACTACATACCTTTTTATGTTATCACTTAAGGCATGATCCACTTGTATATCTCATATACATGCTTAAGTTTACATACAATAACCATGGAGCTATATTTATTGAATATGAGTAAATGCCAAATAAAATAACTCTTACTTTATTCATAACAATGTGTACAGTTTACAAACTATGAGACTCCGAAAGAATTAGGACACCAATCTCAATAAATAGAAATTCTGATTATCATCTCCTTACAACGTTTGGTTGTGCATGTTTTCCTTTTCTTCGAACTTTCAATGATAATAAGATGCAATTTCGATCTCATGAATGCGTTTTTCTTGGTTATACTTTCGCATATAAAGGCTATTTGTGTCTTGATCACAATAGTGGTAAAATCTATATCTCTCGCCACGTCATTTTTAATGAGTCTGTTTTCCCTTTTACCAAATCTCCTCCTTCTACTACTACTCCAAATTCTACCCCACAAATTGATCCCTTCTTTCTCTTTCTATTGGTAGTATTTTGCTCATATCTAATGACAACTCTGTTCATCACTATGACTTTCCTATTTCTTCCCCCATTTCAACATCATCTTTATCCTCTATCTCTACCTCATACCACTCTCACTTACCCAATACATCTTCCCCTGTTTTTGTTCCCACCCCAACACATGTATCAGCCCTTAGCCTTAACCTTTCCTCATCCCAACCATATTTCACTTCCTCTGGTTTTGCCTCTTCTTTTCTCCAATTCCCTGCCCCTCTCCTTGATCCTTTACAATCCTCTTAGATCCTTCCATTTACACTGAATAATCATCCCATGGTCACCATATCTAAGGCAGGGATTTTTAACCTAAGGCTTAGGTTGTTGTGGTTGTGGATTTAGATAAGGTAGAACCATTACAAGAATGTTCTATTGCATCAAAAGTGGAAACAAGCAATGAGTGATGAATATGATGCTCTTCTTCGAAATCACACTTAGTCTTTAGTCCTTTTACCTCCAAACCGTAAGATAATTAGTAGTAGATGGGTTTTTCGTTTGAAATTAAAGCAATCAGGAGAGCTTGATCGCTATAAGGCCCGTCTTGTAGCTCAAGGATTTAGCCAAGATTATGGAATAGATTACTTTAAAACCTTTAGCCCTGTTGTTAAACCAACAATAATCCGAATTGTTTTGAGTATTGCTTTGTCTCATAACTGGGTTGTTCGATAGCTTGATGTCCACAACACTTTTCTCAATGGTAATTTATGTGAGGAAGTTCATATCAAGCAATCGACTGGTTTCATTGACTCAAAGTACCTAAATCATGTGCTTCTTCTTCACAAAGCTCTTTATGGCCTTAAGCAAATTCCTCGTGTGTGGTTCTCAAAACTTAGTTCTTGTTTGATTCAGTGGGGCTTTTTCAGTGCCAATATGATTCTTCGATGTTTATTTTACGCAAGGATAACTCTATAGTCATTTTCTCAATTTATGTCGGTGACATCGTTGTTACTGGAAATAGTACTTTGCTAATTTAGCAGTTTATATCAAGTTCGAATACTCAGTTTTCTCTTAAAGACCTTGGTGATTTATCCTTCTTTCTTGATATTCAAGTTTTGCAAAATCAATCTATGATGCATTTGTCTCAAGCACAGTATATGAATGAGTTGTTAGCACGAAGCATGTCTCGTTATAAGACTATTCACTCCCCTATGGCATTTTGTGTGCATTTATCTCTCGATGATGGTGAAGTACTGAAAAATCCTATTGAATATAGAAGCCATGTTGGTGCTTTACAATATTGCATTCTTATTCGACCAAATATTAGCTTCTCTGTGGGAAAACTCTGTCAATTTATGCACGCCCCTACCATGTTTCACCTTCAAATTGCTAAGTGTCTCCTTCACTACCTAAAGGAGATGGTCAATCATCATATTGCACTCTCCAAATCTTCTTTTAGCCTTAACTTGTTTTACTGATACAGATTGGGCAAGTTGCCCGGATGATAGGAGAAGCACAAGTAGCTTACATGTATTTCTCAGCTCAAGTTTAGTTTCTTGGAGTTCATCCAAATAGAGAATTGTTTCATATTCAAGTTCCGAGTCTGAGTATAGGAGAATGTCATATGCTGCTGCTGAGATTTTGTGGATTCAGTCTGTCTTATTCGAACTTGGATTTTGTAATCTTCCTCCGCCTTTACTATTATGTGACAATATTATTACTACTTATTTAGCTGTTAATCCTGTTTTTCACAACTGCACAAAATATATAGCAATCGATCATCATTTCATAAGGGAGAAGGGTTGTTCGGGGTTAGCTCTCTGTTAAGTTTGTGCCATCCGATGACGAGTTGTTGATATCATGACTAAGGCGCTCCCTTCTTCTCGTTTTCTCAGTCTTAAGATCAAGCTCACTATTGCTTCAGCACCACGTTTACTCAAGGTGGGATGATAAGAATATTTGTATTCTTTTATCATTCTATATCTTTCTCCCTACCGTTATGAAGATTGTCTTTGTTATTTTGTTTAGATTTTTGCTCTCATTTTCTATCATTAGCTCTCCTTTCAGCTATTGACATGTGACACTAATTTTCTCCTTAAATATGTAATGGATGAATAGTGTTCTTTACTGAGCTTTTCTGCATTTTCCTTTTTATAGACTTTTTGTATTCTTCTTTTACATTAATATATATTAATTTATTTAATGTAACAAAAAAATAAATTTTAATGAGATAGACTTTCAAACCAAAAGTATAATATTTGAAGGATAAATTTATATAATATTCAAAAAATAACAATAGGGTACATTAACCATCCACTAGAAGTTAACCACCCAATAAATACACATGTTAGTTATAAAATTATTAATTTTTATTATTTTTAAATAATAAAAATACATGAAGTTTCTTTTATAGGGGTATATGATTCAAACCATATACATCATGGTTGCTAATGCACTTGTATGTCAATTGAATTGTCGCTTCCGTAAAATATTATAAATTTGATTAATTTTTTTAAAAAAAAAAATTATACGTTTAATGTATATCTGAAACTGTAATCTAAGAAAGAATTGTGTGTCAACCATAGCAGATATGTTAAGCAGAAAAAAATGAAAGCTGAAAAATGGTTTAGGTTGTGTTTTGGCATGGACTGGGAAGTTGGGCCTATTGGCGCTTGTTGGTTGGATTGGGTATGGGTTTGGGCCTTATCTGGCAATAATATTGCACAAATGTTTTCTGACTGATTTAATAATTTAAATTTCTAAATAAAAAATAGAGGAGAAATAAAGTTTAAAAAGGGAAAAGAATCTTGTTGTGTAAAATCCAAAAGCGTGGTGCAGAAAAGGGGTACGGGGTGTGGCAGTGCAGGCAGAAGGTGAAAGTGAAATGTGGGTTGGCTTCCTTGTCTTCCTTACAACTTATAAGCTATAAGCCACACCTACACCACACACCCAAAATTAATTTCCCACAAACTCCATTTTGGTACAACTCCACACATTGTTTTGTCTCACACCTTTCAATATATTTAATTTAACCCTCATCCTCCCCCTAAATTGCTCCCCTGCCTCCCAGTCCTATTTTCTCTTCTTTCTTTCTTTTTTTCTTCCTTCAAATAATAATAATAAATCAATGGTGGACGTGGATATTGTTGTCGTCAGGGCCCGTCGACAACCTTGGCCATTCTACATTGTACGTGCCTTTGTCCTTCCCCTTCCCCTACTTCACTGTCTTGTCGTGGACTCTGGTCAAACGTTTTTGTTTTCTTTCTCCTCTATTATTATTTTTATTATCATTATTCCTTTCTTTCTTTTCTTTTTTTTAATAAATAAATAAAAAAAAAGATATGGTAGTCTCTATATAGCCCAGTATGTGTGAGAATTATTTTAGGAAATCAGATTTCTTTTGTCCGTGCTCCTCCTCAACCTCAATTATATCGTTTGTGCTTTTCGAGAGTCTTGTAATTCTACAGATTATGTCTCTTCCCAGTTTTGGATTCTATGCATTCTTAACCACTTGTTAATTAACACTCTTCCTAAAACCAATACTTTTTTCCAAAATACCATACAAACTATTTTGTCTTTTTTATTATTTTTTTTTTAATAAATATTTGAGTGCGTGTGTGTGTGGGTGTGAAATAGTCAAATACTTCATGATTTAAATGTTTACTTTTTATTAGGAGTGGAAATAAACAGGTGTACGATGAGAGAAATTGTTTTTGTGACTCGAGTGATTGGATTTTTCTTTTTATAACGCCCTTTTTTATCAACAGTAGAGGTGTTTATTATACTTATAATTAAGAAGTCAACTGATTTTGATTATTTTGGGAGAGAAAAATACCAAATACTGAATAGCAGTCTTGCCTTGGAACAGCAAAAGTGTGTCTACATTAGGAGGCAGAGAGCCACTGATTGAAGAAGTTGAAGCTTTCTAGACTTTCCGCTATTGGATTAGACCACTAGAAACTCAAACACAAATAATTAAATTGGTCAACTTATATAAGAAAAATACCATTTAACTTTACCATTCGTTTAAAAAAAGTAATTTTATATTTTCAAAAGTAACATTTATGAATGTTTTAAATATATCTTTAAAATAAAAACTGTTTTTTTTATACAAATTGAAAAAAAAAAATGGTACAGACGGTGACCTAAAATAAAATTTAGATCACCACATCATATTAGGTCGTTGTCACACTTTTCTAATCTCAATTGCTTTTAGAAATTCCAATTGATTTTTATTTCAATGATAGTTTTGAAATATTTATGAGAGTTTAAAAAGTAATATTGTAACTTTTAAAACTATAGTGGTATTTTTTAAATAAAGGGCGAGGTCAATATATATATATGTGCATGTTTTTTTTATGGATAACACATTTGCATGTACCTTTATGTTTAATGACTAGATCCTACAAATATATGAAATCGAACTTTTTTTGCTTGCCTTAGAACGCACTATCACATTTTATAACGTATTGTATTAGGGATGATCATGTCTATCATAGTTCTAACACAATGGTCATCTCTATATCAATCTTCATTTTTTTTATTGTATTTTCCCCATTTTTCTCATAGTTTGTTCTGTTTTCTGGTGAGAAAAATGAAGATCACAATAGAGATGACATAACCTTAAGGGTACACCTGATCCTACCCAATTTCATATATTATAAAATGTGTAGAGTTTGCCGTGTTTTCCCATGAATATAGGGTGAAAGAAACGAAGATCGTGATATGGATGACTATTGCGATATGGCTACTATAGACATGGTCATCGCTAACGCAATATGCTATAAAATGCGATATTGTACTCTAACGTGAGCAAAATGTTGTCATTCGTACAAATATCTCCTAGAATAATTGTTATATTTAGCGTACTTGATTTAAAAAATGAAGAAGAAACTAAAAAATATATATATATATATATATTGAAATGGAGAAGAATAAACGGTGAAGAAGCATGGGAGGAGAGAGAGATAGGTGGGCTTGAGTGGGCCTGGGGAATGGGGCCAGGATGTTAAGGGTAGGGGAATGGGCCCAGTGGAAGGCTCACTTTCAAGGGTGAGAATGGGTCGAGGTGATCCCAACAGTGTGTTGCTGTGTTGGCACTCATGTTGGCCACCATGTTTACTTAAGACGAAGCACATTCAATCGAAACTCAAAGCTGAAAGAGCCCTCACCATTTTGGATTTTATTTCAACTACGCTGTCTACTTCACTCCAACTCTACACACAAAATGCCTCCTCATTCCTCAATCCTCCCCTATCTTCTTTTCTTTGCCCCCACTTTCTTTTCTTCCCCTTTTACCCCTAATATTATAACTATTTTTTCTTTTTCTATTAAACCATATTTCACTTTTCATACCTCACAATTAAACCTACTGTTTTCAAGTATTTAATTTTGAAAAAAAAGTTGAAGTATTTTCCACCATTCGGAATAGTTTTTAAAAATTTGAATTTATGAAATAAGTTGGTTTAAAACAAATACTTGAAAATCAATTTTTAGAAAAAATACTCTAGTGTTCGACAACCATCTCCAACAATCAACTCTCGTGACCATTATTAGAAACTAACAAACTTGTATATAAAAATACTATTGAGAAAGTGTATGATAAAGTGTTGAAATGAAAATGACTTCTTGAAATTTAATCTAAACAAGTTCTAAATCTTCTACCATGTTTCGTTTATTTTTTACAATAATATATTTGACTATATTAGATGGCGTGGAATTTATATCTACTGGTTAAAATTAAATCCTTGCAATGTGTTTTCTAAAACCATTCAAAAAAATATATTAAAAAATAATAAAACAAAATGTAAATATAGTTGAGCCCAATTTTCAGATATTAATATTTTAAAATAAATTATATTTTCTTTAATAAACAAATTATCATAAGTAAATAACAAAATATAACATATAGGTTATATGAACGGTTACAAGTATATAGTAAATTTCAAATAGTTAATGAACAACTTAAATTCAAATTCGTAGGTTAAAAGATTTAATACCAAATTGGGAATATTGATTAATATGTTAGTATAGTAATCATTTGGTATATTTGATCTAAAATTAAAATGCAAAAGCCAAAATATAAATTAATCTTTTTTTTTTTTTTTTACTATTTGATTTAATGCTACAAAATATTGATGCTAAGGCAATATTACTCTCGAACAGAAAATCTAAATTTGGGAGGGAAAGTTTCTCTTCTATAATTTATTTAATATATAGCATAGATATAGACTGTTTCAAAATAATTTTACATTCTTTTTTCTTAAATCTTGAATGTAAATCTATTGTTTATATTTTGGTATATATATATATATCTAGAATTGTTTTATGTCACATAAATTGAGTTCTATAGCAAATTTAAAACTTGTTGTGCATTTTTTTTTTAATCTTTCTTTCTTTTTTGGCAAATGCACTGTTAAGATTTAATAACAATATCTTTAAACAATCCATTATGGAGGTTCCACTTCCAATAACTAAATCAAGTCACGTAAAAGTAGAATATTTTTTTATATAAAAAAAATGAAAATTTAAAGAATAAAAATATATATTTCGAACCTTTTAAACTTTTTTTACCAAAAAAAAAAAAAAAAAAAAAAACCTTTTAGACTTTTAAAAAGTAAAATCACGATTAAAAATAATGATAAATAAAGGAACATAAAAGACACATTTAAAATATACATTTTTCATGGCAATGAGATTTTGTAGCTATTTGGAGCACTAAATAAATATAGGATGTATGGAATTTATATGTTTGAAAAAATATTTGTGAAGTTTGTATGTATGTGTTTGGGGTGCAAAGTTATTTTATCTCTGTTCATATGTCTGTATATGAGGTGTATAGTTGAGTTCATACGTCAGAGTATCTGATGCGATTTTTTTTAATTCTAAAATAATTTGTTTATATGATACTATTTTTTTAAAAAAAATTAAATAATTCTACTCATCTTTGTGTTGAGTAAAATATGAGTTGCAATTTTTTTTTTCTTTTTTAGAGGACAAATGTACATTGATAATTTTGAAATATGGTATAGGGTTTAATTTTGAAACCTTCTTTTTAAACAAAGCCAATGGATTTTACATATTTGATTTAATTAAATTGAAATACAAGAAGAAGAAGAAGTGTTTGTGATTGAACTAAAGGGGGAATTTGAATTAAGGGTTCGAACATGTACATGTAAATATGTACAAGATTCTTCTTGCAATTATTATAGAAACCGAGGAGATTTTAAGGGGGAAAACTCGTTCGATCTCTAAAAAATCCATTTTCTTTTATTGTTGACGTTGAGAGAGACAAGGATTGAAGGGGAAAACTTGTTTGATCTCTAAAAACCCAACTTCATAGAGGAGAGGTCTGACAAGAAAAAGCTAGGATTTCAGACGAATTATTAAGAGAGATGAAGGAAGAGTGACAGATGTGAGAGAGGAAAGACCGAAAGCTATTGGGTTTTATGTCCTAAAAATTGTGGTTTGTAAACAATAAACTCATTCCGTTAATCGATAAATAGTGGAGAGGTTGTTCCCTTAAGTGCTGACTCCGTGTCTTGAATAAGGGACCCCGCCCTCTCAAGTTGGGACTTAAGAAACAAGAGGTAATCTTAACTTATTAATTATGGTTATATCGAGTGGACACAATATATATACGGTGATGGGAGTGCAACTATTGAGCTTTAGTAGAGTGACCTGACAGTTAACGAATGAGGTTAATTTGGTGTAAAGAGTTTAATCAATTAATTCCGGATCGTTGGATGCCATGATCTGTAAATTCATTAGGTCCCCTACTAGCTCACAAACAGAATTAACCTTAGAATAGCACGATAAGTTGATTTGAAATACATGTTCAATTTTGGAATTAAACGTAATTGGAGAATCGATTAATATATAAATATGATTTAAATATTAATTTCATGAATAGGGATTCATGGTAATGGAATTGGTGACAAATTAATTTAATATTTGATATTAAATTAATAGAATTAATTAAATTATTTAATTAATTATTAATTATTAATTTCATTAGAAAATTGATTATTGAATTATTTTTTTATAAAATCAATAAATTTCAATTTTAATTAAAGAATTAAAATTGGAAAAGGTTTTGATTTTGAAAATCAATTTCAAAATCGAAAGGGATGTAGGATTTTTCCACACTCAAGTAACAAAGTTAGTCACCTTTTTATACATAATTCCACCACCAAATTCAAGGAGTAGGTGTAGAATCACTTCAAGTGATCAGTTTGCATGAGAGTCATGTAATAAAACCACTCTATTGAGTGGAAAAGGACATGCAATTGCTGAATTGTTGAGTTTTGAAGGCTGAAGAAATTGTTCTTCAACAAGCTGAAAAACCAGAAAATCTCTCCTCCAATTTTTCAATTTTCCTAAGTTCAAGTTTGTTTAGAGTCCCATAACCCAATCTAAGGCTCTAGAGAATAATAGGAAAGCTCGAGTGGTGGTCCATGACCTGAATTGGATAAGATTGCAGCTGCATTTTGTTGAAGAAGAGGATCTTCAAAGGTATGTAATGAAACCCTCTTATACCCATGAACATGTTTATTTTAATATCAAAATTGACAAATTAGAATCTTAATGATCCTATTTTCTTCCACTGCGCATTTTCAACTCAATGTAGTTGGATATAGGAGCAAGGAAACATAAAGGAGAGAGAAGGCGCTGGGATTTAATTTTTCCACTGTATTTCACTGTGTCATGTGGTAAAATAATAAAAGGCTTATATAGCCGTTGGAGAAGAAGAATGAAAAAATGAATGGAATATTTTTAATACAGATGTACACTTATGATTGGTTAAATGAAATATTCCTTCTAACCAATTACTCTTCTAGAAGGGAGGTGATTTGGCAATGGTGCAGTTGACTTGAAGCTGCCCTTTGTGTATGTGTAATGTTGACTGAGCTGCTGACATGGCTTTCTCTAACATCCCCCCTCAAACGAGAGGGTACATCAAGTACACCGAGTTTGGAATGAAGAGGCTGGAAGTGAGAATGTGTGAGCATTTTTGTGAGACAGTCGACAAGTTGATTGGTCGAAGGAACATATTGATCTTTCAAGGCTCCCCGAAGAATATGATCTCTTACAAAATGAGTGTCAATCTTAATGTGTTTAGTTTTGGCATGAAAGACAAGACTGGTAGCAATGGCACTGGCGCTTAAGTTATCACACCAAATGATAGGTTTTACAGAGGATAACGTCCCAAGTTTCGACATCAGTTGATTAAGCCAAATAACTTCAGAGGCAGTATGTTCTAAGGCCAGGTATTCAGATTCAGTACTCGATCGAGCTACAGCCGTTTGCTTATTGGAAGACCAAGATACCAGATTGTTGCCAATGAATACACAGTATGTTGTAATTGATTTTTGGTCGTCGATGTTGGAAGCCCAATCTGCATCAGAGTATACAGAGATTGACAGGTCGGAACTGGGTTGGAACAACAGACCAAAGTGTTTAGTGGCGCTGATGTACCGAAGGACACGTTTTACAGCCTGCTGGTGAATATCAGTTGGTCTTTGAAGAAATTGGCTTAAGTGATTAATGATGTATGCGATGTCAGGTCTTATTATGGTGAGGTACTACAGTGCACCAATTGTGCTTCTGCAGATAAAGGGATCATCGAAAGGAGTACCATCAGCAATGGATAGGTGTTTGCCAAGCACATTGGGGGATGAGGTAGGCTTGAGATTTTTAAGGTGTAATCGTCGTAGGAGATCATCCACATATTTTTCTTGATTGATGATGAGACCCGAATCAAGATAGTGCACTTGAAGACCAAGAAAATATGTGAGTTGTCCCAAATATTTTAGAGCAAATGATTTGTCGAGCGACCAAATAAGATGACTGATGGTCGAAGGATCATTGCCAGTGATGATTACATCGTCAACATACACCAGGAGAAAAACAACAGAGGAATGTTTGTTATAAATGAACAAGGATGGATCTGACTTGGAGTTTATGAATCCCCATCGAAGAAATTCCTTTGTTAAGGCGACATTCCAGGCCCTTGGGGCCTGTTTTAGTCAAGCTTGCATACATGGTGTGAACATGACTGATTTATGTACTCAGACGGTTGTGTCATGTATAAATTTTCTTCTAGAGTGCCATTCAGGAAGGCATTGTCAAAGTCAAGTTGCCGAAGACTCCACCTGTGAGAGGCAGCAGTACTAAGAATAACTCGAACCGTCAATGGCTTTACAACCGGACTGAAAGTCTTTAAGAAATCGATTCTCGGGCTCTGGTGAAAGCCTTTTGCTACAAGCCTTGCTTTGTAGTGTTGTATGGAGTTGTCAGAGTTTCGCTTGATTCTGAGTACCCATTTGTGTCCCATAATATTCATCTTCGGTGTGGGAGGCACAAGATGCCAAGTATGATTCCGCATTAGAGCGGCATATTCGACGTCCATGGCTTGCATCCAAGGAGGAGAAGCAATGGCGTCTTGAGTCCGAGTGGGTTTGGTTACAGACCAGTCAACTAGGGAGGAAGTAGTGAAAATTTTTGGTTTAAAGATGCCAGCTTTTCCTCGGGTTATCATGGGATGAGTGGGTAAGGTTGAAGAGGTCAGGTTTAAGACGCCATAGGTACACAATCGGATTGTGTTGATATTGGTATACGATCGTGTAAACGATCGGGTATAGGTAAACGACAGACATTAGGTGAACGATCATTTAGAGATGAGTCTAGTAGACGATTGGATGAGGAAGGGATAGTTAAACGATCGAATAGAGTTGATATGGGTATACGATCGTGTAAACAACCGGGTGTAGGTAGACGATAGGCATTAGGTGAGCGATTGATTAGAGATGAGTTCAGTAGACGATCGGGTGAGGAATGGAAAGGTAAACAAATGGATGGGGTTGATATGGGTATACGATCGTGTAAATGACCAGGTGTAGGTAAATGATAGGCAATAAGTGAATGATCGTTTAGAAATGAATTTGGTAAATGATCGGGTAGATGATCAGTGAGGGTAGGTGATGGGTAATTGGTAAGCGATAATTTAATGATGAGTTTGGTAGGCAATTAGGTAGTGAAGTTGGTAAGCGATAGGTAGTGGGTGAACGATCGTTTAGGGATGAATTTGGTATACGATTGGGTAGGCGATTAGATAAGGTAAGCCATGGGCATTAGGTGAGCGATCGTTTAGAGATGAAGTTGGTGAGCGATGGGGTTGAGGTAAAAGATCAGGTATAAGGTTGTTTTGTGGGCAAGGACTTGGAGTGTTTGAGGTGGTAGAAGGTGGAAGGACAGGTAGCGTGAGGTTAGGTGAGGGTATGTGATGGTGCTTTGGATTTTCTTAAGAAAATTGGGTGAAGGGAAACTCATCTTCATTAAAGGAGACATGTCGAGAGATAATGACACGGCCCGCTTTGGTTAGGCATTTGAAGCCTTTGTTCAGTGGACTATGACCTAGAAATACACATTTTTCTAAGTGGAAATTGAACTTGTTGTTCTGAAAGGGGCGGAGATATGGAAAACAGGCGCAACCAAAAACTTTGAGCTCTGAAAAGTTTAATTTCTTGTTAAAGAGAACAGAGATAGGGGATTTACCTTGTAGTACTTCTGTTGGTAATCCATTCATGAGCATCGTGGCTGTGAGGAAAGCATCCCACTAAAAACTCAATGGCAAACTGGCCTGGGCTAGTAGTGTGAAACCGATTTCTACTACATGTCGGTGTTTTCTTTCTGCTCGACCGTTTTGAGCAAAGGTGTAGGGGCATGATAGTCTGGTTATAATACCCTTAGAGTTGCATAACTGATGGATTTTAGCATATTCTCCTCCGTTATCAGACTGAAGCACTTTTATTTTTTTGTTAAATTGATTCTGAACATAGGCAAGAAAATGCTGAAAAGCTTCAAAGACACCACTCTTTTGTTTTAATGGATAGATCCAGGTATATCTGCTATAATCATCAATAAATAAAATGTAATATCTGTGGCCATCCGAGGAAACAATCGGGGCTGGTCCCCATAAATCAGAGTGGATCAAATCAAATGGTTTTGTTGCGTGGCTTTCAGACGTAGGAAACGGTAGATTATGAGCTTTACCCATTGGATAGAATTCACAAAACAGATACTCTTCATTATTTTAATTGGAAGATTACAATCATTAATGATAGAATTCAAATTTTTTTGTGAAGGATGTCATACACGTCTATGTCAGAGGGCTTTAGATACTGCTACATTAATGTTTGCTATTTTTCCAGACAAAATTAATGTAGAGGTGTTCTTATTTTTGTCCATAAGCTTTCTGTGTTCAGGATAATGATACTTCAACTCCTCATTCATCTTCACAGCCACCCGATCCAGATGATATAGCCCATCCTTAAGATTTTCTTTCAAAAGAGTTCGACCCGTATCCTTGTCCTTAACAAAGCAATGAACATCATGAAACTCAAAATAAATGTTGTTATTTTGAGCTAACTTAGACACACTCACCAATTTTTTTGTAATTTTAGACACACACAACACATTTTCAAGTAGAACAGTATTGTTTCCATCAGACAGAGAGGTGTTACCAATATAAGAGATTTTTAATTTGTTACCATTTCCAACAATGGCATTTTCATTACCTGAATATTCACCTAGGTTGTTTAGATTGACATAGCCAGCTGTAACATGATTTGTGGCTCCACCATCCACATACCAGTTTGGATCCACAACGGTCTCAGGTACGGAAAAGGGGTTCGAGTTTTGAGTTACTACAAAAGCAGCAGGATTGGGTCCAGTATTGTTTCCAGTGTTTGTGTTCTGACCACCTCTGTTTTGCCTAAAATTTCCAGCGAACTCTTTGTTAAACCGATTGAAGCAAATAAGGGTTGAATGTCCATATTTACCACAGACTAGGCATGTGGGTTTGTTTCCACGTCCACGACCTCGTCCTCAACCGGAGTTAGAATTACCATTACCTCCTCTTCGTTGTTGATTAAACTGAGGTCGAGAGTTTGGCTGGTGGTAGTTGTTCATTTGTCTAGCATCATTTGGATTTCGACTTTGGGCTACGTTTACAGTATGTAAAATGTTGCCTAGATTCTTTTGAGAGTTTTGGTGTTCCAAACATTTTTCAAAAATGAGGAGCTCGGACTGCATATCCAGCCATGAAATGTCTGGTTTGCCTTGTATGACTGTAATCACCGGGTTGTAGACTTCTTCCAAGCCGAGAAGGACCTGAGAAATAAACGATCGTCTAGGTACAGGGCTGTCGGCCTGTCCTAAGTTGTCTGCGTTAATTTTCATAATATTCAAATAATCCTCCATTTTGGAGTTACCTTTCTTTGTCGTCTGAAAGATGTGATGGAGGAAGTCTTCCTCTGCTTTCGACTGCACACCGAAGATATCTTGAGTGGCTTCCCATAGGTTCTTTGCATTGTTGAAGCCCAACAGTTGCAGAGCCACTTCAATGGGTCATCGAGTTGTACAACCATCCGAGGAGCAGAAGGTCTGTCGTGACCCAATGTTTGAACAGAGGGTTGATTGTTCTGGAGCGAGCGGAGCTCGACGATGCTTCATCGACACTTTTGGTAATGTCTCCACCTTGAAGAAGACCTAACTCTTCACTTGTTGCAGTGATGAACTTTGAGGGACAAAGTTTTTTGCCTATGAGATGGCCTTCTAGCTTTTAGCTTTTTAGGATTGGTAGTGCTAGAGTTTTCCATAGTAGGTAATTGATCCGGTCAAGTTTGATTGTAGTGATTTGATTAAGCAGTTGGTTTACTGGTGGATTGCTGAAGGTGGTGGTGGATGAAGAAAACGAACCGATGGAAAAGGCGTTAGCCATTGATGGCTCTGATACCAAGTAAGGAAACAGAAAGGAGAGAGAAGGCGCTAAGATTTAATTTTTCCTCTATATTTCACTGTGTCGTATGGTAAAATGATACAAGGCATATATAGCCGTTGGAGAAGAATAATGAAAAAATGAATGAAATATTTTTAATACAGATGTACACTTGCGCTTGATTAAATGAAATCTTCCTTCTAACCAATTGATCTTCTAGAAGGGAGGTAATTTGGCAATGGTGTAGCTGACTTGGAGGTGCCCTTTGTGTATGTGTTGTAAGAGATAGGAAAAAGGGAAGGCTAAACGATCGTTGTCAAACGATCATTGAGAGGTGAAGGCTAAACGATCGTTGTCAAAAGTCTAGACGATCGTTGTCAAATATCTAAACGATCATTGGCAAAAAGTTAAACGATAGGGCAAATATCTATACGATTAGGTTAAGTGTGTAGGCGATGGAGAGTATATGATAGGATGTAGACGATTGGGTTGAGAGTGTACACGATGGAGAGTATACAATAGGATGTAGACGATAGAAATAATCTGCTATACGATAGGTAGAGGGAATAAACGATAAAGGAAATGGATTAAGACGATCGGCCTTCCACGGTAGGTATGGCTCATCGTGTACCGCTATTTATTAACATGTAAAATGCCACATGGAAAAGTATCAATGGTCCAACATAATAACCATGAAAGAGAAAATACAAAATTAACTACCAAATAATGGAACCTGAAGCTGAAGAAGAAAATGCAGAAAAAACGAATGGAAAAATTTGTTATGTTCTTCAGTAGACGTTGCACTCATTTATCATCCCCCTGCAAGCGAACGAGGAGTTACCGCGACTGTAAGCTTGGTCTTCAAATTGAGAAAGCGTGGACTTGGTAAGGCTTTTGTCATGATGTTGGCTAGCTGATCCTTAGAGGGAAGAAGTCTAACTGAAAGTTGTTTGGAGGCAACCTTTTCTCTGAGGAAGTGAAGATCAATCTCAAGATGTTTTGTCCGGTTGTGAAGCACAGGATTGGTGGCCATGTAGGTGGCACTAAGATTGTCACAGTGCAGTAGAGGGGTGGAGATGCAATTGACACCAATTTCAGTGAGAACTGCTTGAATCCATAATACCTCAGCGGCAGCATTGGACAGACCACGATATTCTGATTCAGCACTGGATCGAGAGACGACCTTTTGCTTAGATGAGCTCTATGAAATAAGGCTAGAACCAAGAAAGACACAGAATCCACTCGTGCTTCGTCTGTCATCTGAGCAGTTGGCCCAATCTGCATCTGTGTAGCAAGATAAGGCAAAAATAGAGGACTTGGTTAGAAGAATACCATGATTGGCCGTGCCTTTGAGGTAGCGAAGGAGGCGTTTTGCTACGTGAAGATGTGAACTAGTTGGGGCATGCATGATCTGATAGAGCTTATTGACACTGAAACTTATGTCTATTCTGGTTAGCGTACAATATTGGAGAGCACCAACTAGGCTTCTGTATTTAAAGGGGTTGTCTAGTGATTGTCCATCGATGAGGGACAGCGAGTCGCCAACAGTCATTGGAGAGTGAATTGGCTTGCAGTCAGTAAGTTGTGCACGTTCAAGAAGACTGTGAATGTACTTGGACCGAGACAAATGTAAGTGATCTAATGAGCGAAGCACCTGAATGCCAAGGAAAAAGGATAGTTCACCGAGATCTTTAAGTGCAAACTGAGTGTTTAAACAAGTAATGAAGTGATGAATTGTTGCAGGGCTATTACAAGTTACAATAATGTCATCAACATAGATAAGAAAGAGAATTAAAGTATGTGAGTTGCGGAAAATGAACATAGATGTATCAGACTTTGCATTGGAGAAGCCCCATTGTATCAGACAGGTGCTGAGTTTGGAGAACCATGTGCAAGGACTTTGCTTGAGGCCATACAGTGTCTTGTGTAGAAGTAACACATGATCAGGGTGTTGATCACTTATGAAACCAGGTGGTTGCTTGATGTATACTTCCTTTGATAGGTCGCCATTGAGGAAGGCATTTTGTACGTCAAGTTGCCGAATGATCCAGTTATGAGACAGAGCAATTGACAGAACAAGCCGAATGGTAGTAAGCTTGACAACTGGACTGAAGGTCTCAAAGTAATCGATGCTATAGTCTTGGTTGAAGCCTTGAGCAGACCAAACAGCCTTGTAACGAGCAATCTCACCAGATGGAGCTTGTTTGAGTCTGAATACCCATTTACTACCAATTACCTTGCAATCCTGGGTAGAGGTGTGAGAGACCATGTATTATTTTTATGAGGGCTTATATTCCCCAAGCATTGTCTTGTTTCCAGCTTGGATGAAAGATAGCTTCCTTGTAGGATGTGGTTCTGTTTTATCCAAGTCAGTAACTTTGGCAGCCAAGCTTTGGTTAAAAATGCCTATATTTGTCCGGTGTAATCATGGGGTGGTTATTGGTTGTGAGGGGTAGGGATGGTGTTGGTTCTAAGGTGATAGGAAAGTTGGGGTTGGGGTTGGGGAAGCAGGGGGAGTTGGGAGAGTAGAGGTGGGTGGTGGTGAGGGAAAGGAAATAATGGGAGCTGGTGGATCTATTGATGGTTCAGGTGATTGGGGAAGATAGGGAGTGGGTTGATTGAGTAGTGTAGTTGCAGGTGTGGGTTGGGAGGATGAGGATGGTATAGAAGGAGGTAGGTGGGGGGAATGATGATGATGAACATAGTTGCCTTCAGAATTGGTAGTGACCTGATGTAAGGGAGAAGAACTGATTGGAATGGGAATGGAAAGGACTTGAGAGGAAGAGTTTAAAGGAGAAGAGATTAATGGAGAGTTATCAAGGAAGGGGAAAGCAGTTTCATTAAAGATGACATGCCGAGAGACATAAATTCGACCGATTATGCGATGAAGACAAAGATATCCTTTATGCAAGGAAAAGTAACCTAAGAATACGCACGGATGAGACCTATATTGGAGTTTATTGTCATTGAACGACCGAAGGAATGAGAAACAGGTGCAGCCGAAGACTTTAAGAAGTTGGTAATCAGAAAGTTTAAAGTATAAGGTTTTATAGGGGGACTTGTTTGCAATGAGAGGTGTAGGTAGTCGATTGATGAGGTAGATGGCGGTGTGGAAAGCAAAGGGCCAGAAGCTATGTGGAATAGAGGAGTGGGCAAGCATTGCTAGACCAACTTCAACGACATGTCTGTTCTTTCGTTCGACAGTGCCATTTTGTTGGGGTGTGTAAGGACAAGATACACGATGAATTATGCCAATTTTGTCTAGTATAGGTGAGAGAGCTTTGAACTCCCTTCCTCCATCAGTTTGAATTGATTTAGTAGTTATGAAAAATAGATTTGAAATCATAGCTTGAAACTTAAGGAAACATGAGAGAACTTCAGATTTTGCTTTCATTGTATAGATCCAAGTAAAATGAGAGAAAGCATCGATAAATAGCAAGAAATATCTATCTCCATTTACTGAATTGATTGGGGAAGGACCCCATACATCGGCATAACTATATCAAAGGGAGAGCGTGGACGATAATTAGACGAGTGAAAAGGTAAACGATGGCTCTTGGCCATTTGGCAGTATTCAAGAACTGATACATCAGAATTATTTTTGTACTTCAGTTTGTATTTAGACAAAATAGGTTGAAGATTGAACTACTGGAGGGGAGGGGTGTCCTAAGCGACAGTGCCACAAAAAGAAGTCTGTGAGTGCTAAGATGAAGGCAGTTGGATGAGAGGAGGAATTGAATAATCGTGTAGTAGATGGATTGACAGAGAGCTTGTATAGGCTGCGATCAAGTGTGCCTCGGAGGAGTGGACTCTTGGTTTGAAGGTCCTTCATAACAAAGAAGTCATGGAAAAACTCAACATAAGCATTATTATCATAACATAAACGGTCGATGCTAATTAGATTTCAAGATATTGAAGGTGTGTGAAAAACAGAGTAAAGGTAAATCGGAGAGATGTAGATGAAAGAAAGGAGGAGGAACCAGTGTGAGAGATGGGAAGGGACTTATCGTTTTCTATGACAACTTGTTCACCACCATAATAAGGGACAGGTTGTTGGATGTTGGACAGGTCAGGGGTCATGTGATGAGTAGCTCCGGAATCCATATACCAGCCTTCATTGGGATGATTTATTGTTGGAGCAGGGGGAGTAGCAATATAGGATCATGGCTGAGTTGGGGTTGGTGTTGCTTGAGCAAAATGGGCCTGGGGATGTTGAATGGTTCTGTATTTTGGATTGTTGATATTGTAGCATGATAGTGCTGTATAGCCAAACTTGTTGCAGATTTGAAATTGTGGTCGATTGGAGGATTGAGATGGTTGATGGGTGGTTGGTCGTTGAGCTTGGGTGGGTGGTCTATGAGATGTATAATTTGTGGCAGTCACAGCAGAGAAAGGAGGGTTAAGAAGAATACCTGAAAGAGATGGAGGAGGTCGGAAAGATGACCTGGTAGTTTGCGGCCAGTGAGGACGTCGAAGTTGTAGTGAGAGATGGGCGACATTGGCTTGTATTTTTGAAGTTGGTCTATAGCAGACTGGGATTCTAACCGACAGTCATATGCGATGAGGAGGCTGTGGACATCGGTGATAGATGGGTGATGACATGTAGAAATGCATGCCATCTTAGTCCTTTTACTTAGAATTATGAAGGTTATTAGGTAGAAATTGCGTCGATCATGATAGGAATTCATGAGAAAAGAAGTTTGTGTCAATCAGCATGGCGAATCTCAGCTAACCCATTACTTTGCGTTAATTGTGCGTTCAACGTTCTATTTTTGTAGCCAATGCAGGCAATGAACGCAAACGCGAAAACAGGACCATCACATAGACGACCGCATGCGGAGAAACATTCTATCGCAAGGCAAACGCATCGATCAACACATGGATGTTGCGGTAATCAGTCGTATGCGTCTATCGCATGGGAGTTGCGCTCGTCAAGCAATTGCGGTCATCATGTAGAGTTGCGGTGTTAAGCGAATGTGGCCATTAAATGATTGTGGAATGAACGTAAGGTTGGTGGAATGAACGCATCAACGCATCTACCTTGAGAAAATCCAAAGTTGATGCTGACATTTCACCTACCGTGCCATCGGTGGTAGAGGTTCAGAAAGGACTGACGCGCCGAACATCAGACTCAGAACAGTCCAATTAATGCTGTCAGTGGTCCAAACTCTATAAATAGAAGCCGATGAGCAAAATTCCAAATGATATGGAGATTATCCCTCAATCGGGGATTTTTCCCGCGATCCAGACAAACTGCATGAGAAGATGGTTGAGAGTTCTTCACCTCCTTCATCCATTCCGAGTGACGACCTGAGCCTTCGACCAGAGCTAGATCTCAAGAGAGTCAGCTCCTCCGCCCATCCATGGCATCACCGGTAGCCTTGACGTACATCCACTGGAAGCAAATCTTTGCTTCCAGCCGGTCATTGATTTTCCTTTCTTTTCTCATATTGTATTTTATAACATTTTGGAATGAAGAAATTAATACAATGTGTTTTTCAATGCATTTCTCTTTCCTTCGACTTCATCTCCATCTTCTTGCTTAACATCTTTACTTTCATTGTAACACTTAGTAAGATTGCTTGAGTATTGCATATTTAGTCATGTGGATTAGGGATATGAAGCATGTAGCAACCTACCGAGAGGTATGCGTTGCGTGAGTGCGTGAGTAACCTTATTTGCTTAGTGTGAAGCTGCGGCAACGCATGTCTATGGGTTAATGCATTACTTGTCTATGAGTAAAGCCAGCAACAATCAACTGCCCGGGAGGGTAAGTGGTTAGACGCATTAAGCAAGGTATGCGTTGTTCCCTAAGGATAGTAACAACCATAGGTCAGCAAAGTTTATGCGATTATCTTGTATTATGTATGCTTCATTCGTCCATTAGGGATACTCGGGAGGGTAGTCTAAGGACAGGATCTAGGCTTAGGAAGGTTAGATCAGAATCTAGGCTCAGGAGAGCCAGATTGGAACTCATAAAACAAGAGATAGGCGTTTAGGGATGAGCACTATTTGTTATTAACGCATCGCATGCATTCTAGAGATAGGATACGATTGAATGCGGTCACCTTGCTTTCATGCATTTTGCATCATCGCATAGGACAAGAATAGAGACTTAAGAATAAGCTCTATGGACACTTTGCGTTCAACACATGCGTCCTAGAATTAGGAGCATCGCATTTCATTGGAAAAGGACTTGCTGTGTATGGTAATAGCATGATTACATGGATTGCGTTGACTAGGGTTGCCCTTGCGATCACTCTTAAGCTTTGCAATGAAAACATCTCCGCATTTTATCCATTTTCCCATTCATTTATTTCATGTCAATGTCTGTCGCATCTCTACCTTTCATGCATATTCTCATTGCGTTGTCTGATAGATAGGAGTAGGAGTAGGAGTAGGATTAACTTAATAACATCCCCTTTATTCTTTTATTCAACCGTCGCATGCACAATCACCGCAAACATATAGTTACAAGTCCCTGTGTTTGACCTTGGATTACCCGAGAAACTTGCGTCTATGTTATACTTGGCGTGAATGCAAGAAAATTTGTGGCAGGACGCATGGTCATCACATACATTCGTTAACGCAATTTTCATTCCAACGCATGACCATCGACGCATGACTATCAATGCATATCTTAGGAACATGCATCACATAATATGTCCAAGGGAAGTTGGTTGTCGAGTAGAAATCGACTTCCAATTTTCGTGCATCAATGGGTGATCAGTTCTATTCTGAATAGAGGTCACGAACGGATTGTATTCATTGCCGAGGCCTTCAAGAATGTATGCAAGATGGTCACAGTAAGACAGTGGTTTTCCAATAGCAGCAAATAAAACAGTTGTTTTCCAATAGCAGCAACTTTATCGGCAATGTCTTTGATCTTAGCAAGGTATTGAGAGATGCTGATGCCATCCTTTCGTAACTTTTGAAGCTAAGAGTGCAAACCCATTATTTGGGTTGTGGAAGAGGATTCATATACTGTTCGAAGTGCTTCCCAGATTTTCAGTGCGGATTCATATCCGACGATTTCTCCCATTTTATCTTCGTTGAAAGAGGAGTAAAACCAGCTCATAATCATGCGATTACACTTCTGCTAATAAGAGAAATGAGGATTGAGTTGAGTTTGCTGAGGGTCGAGGTATTTTGGTGGCTGAGGATAGGTACCGTCAATGAAGCTTTCAAGGCCATAGCCCATGATAAGGTTGAGATGCTGATTCTTCCAGAGAAGATAATTCGAATCATTTAGCTTGATAGTGAGGGATTGGGACATATGAGGGAAGTTTGCGATGGGGGGAGTGGGAGAGTGGGGAAGGGATTAATCGCTACTTGATTTTAAAAAGAATGATGGTTGGGAAAAATAGCATAGTGAGGGTGAAGGGGTGGTGGTGGAGGGCCATATTGCGGAGGGTAGAATAGATTTTGAGCAGGGGGAGGGGCACACTGAGTAGCAGGTGGGGTAAATGACGGAGAAAATATAGATATGGTGGTCGGAGATAGAACAGTTGAATGAATACCTGGGTTTGATGTCACTGGTAAGGTAAAGTTTTCTTCAGATGTTCCTGAGCTCGACGCCATAAAGAAGGNAGTTTTCTTCAGATGTTCCTGAGCTCGACGCCATAAAGAAGGGCAGGATGCTTTAGAGCTCTGATACCATGTAAGAGATAGGAAGAAGGAAAGGCTAAACAATCGTTGAGAGGTGAAGGCTAAACGATCGTTGGAAAAAAGTTAAACGATAGGGCAAGCGTCTACACGATAGAGGTGAGAGTGTAGACGATAGGGTAAGAGACTGCACGATTGGGTTGAGCGTGTAGGCGATGGAGAGTACACGATAGGATGTAGACGATAGAAGTAATTTGCTATACGATAGGTAGAGAGAATAAACGATAGAGAAAATGGATTAAGACGATCGGCCTTCCATGATAGGTATGGCTTGTTGTGTAGCGCTATTTATTAACATGTAAAATGTCACATGGCAAAGTATCAATGGTCCATCATAACAACCATGAAAGAGAAAATATAAAATTAACCACCAAATAGTGGAACCTAAAGTTGAAGAAAAAAATGCAAAAAAAATGAATGGAAAATTTTGTTATGTTCTTCAGTAGACGTTGCACTCATTTATCATGTGTAATGCTGACTGAGCTGCTGACATGGCTTTCTCTAACAATAGGAAGTGAGTGAGATACCATATTGGACTCCAAACAATGAGATGACTTCGTATCTATCTCATCTCATCTCAATTTAAGCCTCAAACACTCTTTTATTTGGTAGGTTGGTGGCACACTCATACAAAGAAGAGCCTTTTTTTTAAAAAAAAATTGATATTAAGAAGCCGTTTCAAAAAGTATCTTTCGAAATATATGAAAATGTGTAGATTTATTTCCAGAATAAAGCATATCTATGTGTAGATCAATTTCCGGAATAAAGCATATGTTTCAGAATATTGAAAATGTGTTGTATATATTTCCGGAATGAAGCAGCTTCTCAAGGAGTGAGCTTCATGTTAATCAAGGAGGCTTAACCTTTGACTGCCTTTTTAAGGAAACCAATACATTTTTTTTATTTTTTTTTAAAAAGGAAGCTCAAAAGGCTATCGCTTTCAAAGAGGACCAACCCCACCTCTACCACCACCCCAATCCCCTCTGTCGTTTTTCTCTTTGAATTTTCAAATATGTGCAATTTTCGCAATGCCCAACACTAAAAGTGTTGCTAAATCTATTCCTCATTTAATATTTGCTTGTTAAAGCCATAAAATTTATGCCCTCCACCCCTAGTTTCTCCTTCAACTTTTGACAAATATTTTCACTTTTCAATACTCTTCATTGATTATTCTACCACTTGTTTTCAATCAACATCTTCAATCCTACTAGGTTTTCTTATATGTAGGGGCACATTTGTCAATATCAAATACCCATTAACAATATTTCCAAAAATACTTTTAGTTTTAGGATTACTGGGAAAAAAAACTTACCCATCCATAAATCTGACTCCCAAAGTCTTCAACACGTTAACCATCACATATTGGCCTAGTGATAAAAAAAATAAATATTCTCTCGATAAAAAACTAAGAGGTTGTAGGTTCAATTCAAAAGGGTCATCTACCTAGGATTAAATATACTACAAATTTATTTGACATTCAAATGTTGTGTACAGTGTGATGAGGGCTTGTCCTGTACGATTATAAATTGACCCAAACACATATATGAAAAAATAATCTTCAATGTGTCATTTTGAAAAAATACAACTTTGAGTTAAAATGAAATATTTAAAAGTATAATTGAAGCAAAGTCACATTCATGGACTATTTTTTATATGGGATTTCTAGCCTTAAAAATAGGTTGTCTTGAACATTTCATTTAAAAAAAATATATATTGGTCTCCCTATTTTCACTAATATCAGTAGTTATTTACAATTTAGATGTATATTATTCTCTCCTTCATACATATTCTCCCTCCCCCATGCACATGCACATTCTCTCTCCCCATGCTTCAAGGTTATTTCTTCCTCCTCCCTCTCTTTTCTCCTTCTCCCTCCATCTCCTCTTTTTTCTGGAAAGGATGGCATGGGCCAATCTGGCAACGGGGCGAGCACGAGACAGTAAGAACGATGGTGGTGGACTCAGAGCAGGCGAACGACAATGACAGATTCAGAGCAAATGACAACGGACTCAAAGCGAATAAACGACAACAATGAACTCGGAGAAATGGATGGTGACGGCGGATTCGGAGTAGACAAACGACAAACTCAATTCAACTTTTAGTTCTATTTTTTTCCTATTTTTTAGATATATTATGATATATATGTACTTTTTTTTGGCTTCTGTATGAATTTTGATATATATTGTGGTATATCTATTTGATTATTTGATATAAACGAGAGTGTTTTTTATTTAGACTTCTTGTATTATAATATATATACTATGGTGTAAATGAAATTTATGAAGATTTATATACTATAGTATATTTCATATATTGGTTTATACTATGATTTATGTCAAACATTTAGTTAATCTCTAATTTATGAACGGTAGTATATTTCATATATTTGTTAGAATATTTTCAAAAAATATTCTAAGGTATAGTTAAAATAACCATTAATCTGTTAAAAAAATCAATAAGTTGATATGTGAAAACCTCTATTAAAAAAGTTGTGAAAACCAACGTAAATAGAAAATAAAATTTCATTAAATGCATTTTTTTTCAAATTGAAAAATGGGAAAAAATTACAATAAATGTATTTTTTTCTCTCTAATTGATAAATAAAAAAAAATATATTAAATACATTTTCATTCTCTATAACAAATATAGTTTCTCTCCTGTTCATTAAAGTAACTTCGAAAAAATATATAAAAATTGATATAATTAAATAAAAGAGGTATAATTGTTCACAACTAATCGTAAAAGTCATCTTTGAAAAAAATTCAAATTTTAAAAAATTTATAAATGGTAGGGTTTTTTTTTAGGTCTTCAATGTAGAAACCCTTTACAATTCAATTAATAAATTTAAGATTAAGAAAGTTACAGTACTGTCATCGATCAATTGAAGATCCATGTACTGTATTATTTAAATTTCACGTAATAAATCAGGAAAAAAAAAAAAAAGAATGTTTTAGAATTTAAATTGTTTTAGATAGTAATGCCAGGGGAAAAAAGTTGTCGAGAACACGTGGGTTCGTTTAATTTGTGGGTGTTTATTTTATTTTAATTTATTTTCCCACACCGAGTCGTACAATCCGTGTTTGGGAACCGTTATAATTTATAATTTATTTTTATTGGCTCATGCGCTTCTCGCTAGCCCGTCATATTGTGATCGGCGGAAGTGGAAAATAAGTCATTCGAGTTCGGGTGGCACGTGGACCCCCGCCCCACTTGCTTGACTGGAAATTGTTAAATGACTTTTTTAAGGACACCTAGATTGTAATTAGACTTATATTATATTTCTAAATTTCTTGGGTAAGTTTTAAGTTTCAATTTAAAAGTTTTGGCAATTAATTTAATTCCTCTCGGCCGCGATGAATGATAAAGAACAGATGAGTATTTATTATTTACTCTTTTTTTTTTATGGATAACTATATTAATTACTTTTTTTACTCATAATTCATACTCTTTTATTTATTTATTTATTTATTAATATTCATACATAAGCCTAAATTATTTAGGATTCATTTAGTTCCATGTATTTACTAATATACAAGGTCAGATTTTTTTTCTTTTATAATTACATTGAATGGTATTTTTAAGGCTAATAGTTATGTGTATAGTAGCATTTTTAAAAAAATTCTAAATATAGCAAAATCTGTAGAAAAAAATAGGATCCTATCGATGATATGATCTATCACTACAAACCCCTACTAACAATATAATTTATCACTTATAAATTTTGAAAGAAAAATAAAATTTTATTATATCTATAAATTCTTTTATATAGTATATATTGTAAATATTTTAAACTAATTACTATAGTTGTATTTACAATTGCACATTAAAAAAAAAATTGAATTTGAGGCAAATATGGCAATACTTGTTAAAGATTCGAGGTGAAATTCGATTGAATTGAAGGTTTGCGGTGAAAATCAATATATCTTATCAACCGTAGAGGTAAAGGTTGAATTTTGCACAATCATTGGTGATAATTATTAGAAAGAACAAACCAAAAGATTATTATATGAAATGTTCAGATGCCATTACATGGGTCATATTTGAATAGATTATTATTATTAATAATATTCCTACTACTACTACTTGCCGTCTACATATATATTATAAAAAAAATAGGCATAAATTATACTATTCTTTAAATTTTTATTCTTCCTTCTCCCTAAACAAAAGCAAAAAAATGACAAGAAACTTCAAAGGATAAGTTATATTTGATATATACAATACAATATATTAAATATATATTTTGATGTTCTAGAAATAAATAAAGGTATATTTGATACAATATAATATATAATTTTATATATCAAATAATCTGCGTAATGTTACATTTTATAGTATAGTTGTAAACACACGAACAAAAAAAAGTCATGGTAATATGTTATGTATATTTAAACTTTTCAGTATATTAAAATATATTGTATATATATTTAGATCTCAATATATAGGTGATCAGTTTTTAGCTCGACTATGAATATTGGAAAAAATAAAAGGAATCTCTTAAAATAAGAAACAATAATTTAAAAAATATCTTTCATTAAAGGAATAACAACAAAACAGTAACTATCTAAGCGAGTTTGTTTAACATTCAAATTATACATTTGGTTGGTTTTCTTAAAAAAATAACTTACAAAAATAATAATTGACTATAACAAAATTTAAAATTTAAAATTTAGGGACTTGCCTAGGAAGAAAAACAACATAGAACAAAGAACAAACTTAAACCCAGCATCATTGTCCTGCTGGCAAGCTCTAAAAGTAATGTTAATAAATTTATTTATTTAATTTTTTATTTTAAAATTTTGCCTAATATTTAAATTTAAAAAAGAAAAAAAAAACTATTTAAAAAGCAGTGTGATCGGACAGTAATTTAGTATTCAGATAAATAAAATAAAACCCATTGAAATTCGATTAGATCCCAGTGCAGATTTTCTTGGTACATGACTGGAATATTGAAATTCATTTAGTAGTATGCAATGTATAAAGAAATTGAGTGATTTGATATGTTGAAATCATTTAAAACGAAAATTACTTTCATTATAGGCATGTGAATAATTGCAACTGGTAGCCAGGTTGACTCTCCATGATTTCAGATCATGTGGTAGAACTTTCTTTTTTAAAAAAAACATAAACTGTGAAATTTGGTCTCACACAACAAATAATGTCATCCATAGGAAGCTCACATGGTGAGTAATCATAAATTGGGGCCGCTCTCTATCTTGAATTTAATTATGAAACTATATTTCATATCTTCCCTTGGAGCATTTTTGTGTTAAATGGCATTACAGATGGGATACTTTTGGTTCAAAAATTAAGTTTAAACAAAAGAAAAAAAAAAGTTTATTGAGTTTTTGTGAAAGAGACATTCATCTATATTATCTAAGCTACAGAGAGAAACATAAATTTTTCCCTTTTGTCACTTTTAGTGATTGATTGTGAGGTTATTTAACGTAATTTTACATTAAAACTATTAAATAATAATTATATATAATATATAATATATAATATATATATATATATACCATTCACATGTTAAATTTTGGATATTTGATTTTATTGATCTAAAATTTGATTATCTCTAATATTTGATTCCAATAAACCTTAATCCTCACTTATAAATTAGATATGGTTTTGATATTGTTGTATAAATTAAATTAGTAGATTTTGGTATGATTAAAAAATATTAAAAAAAATACCATTCACCTATATTTGATTGCAATAAATCCTAATTCAAGTTTAAATGAGTTATATGATTATTTTTATCCATGTCTTCTTATGAAGTTTAAATTAGTTAGATAATTATTTTATTCATATTCAATAAACATCTTTAAAAACCTAAATAATTAATATAAAACTAAAAAAATTATACCTCCACCTCTAGATTTATAATTCACGTGTAAATAAGAATAAAAAGTAAAAAAAAAAATGTCTATGAAAATAATAATAATAATAATAAAATTTAAAATTTAACGGTTTAAAAGAATAAGAGTAAAAATTAAAAATTTATATACTATCTCTATCTAAACGAATCCAAAATCCAGAACCTAAAATAAAAGGATAATCTCTTATTTTCTCTTTAAACCTCTCATTTTCGATCCGGTAATTCATCTCCCTTTTCTTTTCTATTTCTTTTTCTGCTCTCCAATTTTTTTCGCTCAAATTTTTGTTTCAAAATAAATTGTTTATATTTGATTTAAAATTTTGACTTTCATTATTTTTTTAATCATCACTTCAAATGATTAAAAGTATATGAGAGATTTATTGTAATTTTTTTTTATTTAAAATGTTTTTATAAACAGATTGATGTGATCCCCACATATTGAAGACGTTGGAAAAGAAGACTACAAAAGATTCTCACGTATTGAAGATGGTTGAGCAGCAGATTATTGTTACCGAGGTTTAAGTAATTTAGTGGCTTTATAATTTTTCTTTCACTTTTCAATTTTGTAAATATAAACGTGAGTTCAGTATAGTGATTCTACTTCTCGTTTGTTTTTCTTTTTTTTTTTTTCAATTTTTTTTTGTAAATACACACCATTGATTCATATATTTAAGAAAAATAATAATAATTTAGGGCTTATAAATTGCTTCCAAAATTTCAAAGATATGTTTATTTCTTTCTCTTTTTTCTCTACCTTATTTTTTTTATTTCTTTTTCGTCACTATTCTTTTTCTTTTTGTAGCTCCAATTTGTTTATGTTGTTTAGGTTATTTTTCAGCTGTACAATTTTATTTTCTTTCAATACTTTTTTTTTT
Source organism: Benincasa hispida (assembly GCF_009727055.1). NCBI lineage: Eukaryota > Viridiplantae > Streptophyta > Magnoliopsida > Cucurbitales > Cucurbitaceae > Benincasa > Benincasa hispida. The sequence goes on from NC_052351.1 coordinate 21,723,406, forward strand.
TTTTTGTTTTCTTCTCCTTTAAAAGTCCGTTTGTTTTTTATGAATAAAAATGAGCTCCCCAATGCCTAAATCGATCGTCGGGAAGCTCGGTCGTTGAGAGAAAACCCTGTCTCCCGATGCCATTAAAGCATCGTCGGAGTTCTTTTGGAACTCCCACGCCATAAGGGACTTAGGAACTCTCGAACCTTAAGCTACCGTCGGATTCATATATGGTTCTCCCGACACCCGTCAAATCCTCGTCTTCTTCATTTTTTTCCCCTTCTTCTCTATCACAAAACCCTAGCCCGTCACCCCCCATTTTCCCTCTTCCCCCGTCGCTCCACCTCCCTCACGCTCGCAACCCCATTTTCCTTCTTCCCCGTGCCGCCTCCTTCACACCCGTATTGCCGCCTGCCCTTCCCCCCTCGTGCCGCCGCCCGTTGCCTTCTCCTTCCCCCTTCACGCCGCCGTCCGCCGCCGCCTTGCCCCTTTATTGCTTGCAAATTTGTTGTTTATTTTCAAGCTTTCAACAAGGTTCATCCATTTCATTTATTTTCTTTTATTTTGTATATTAATTTAAGTCATTGTTTTTAATTTCTAGCATGTTGGTAATGTTTAATTTCTAGCATGTTGATAATCTAATGTGAATTATGAATTTTGGATTGTGGATGTTATTGTAGATTGAGTTTTTTTCCTTTTAATTCTTAAGGTTATGGATTACTTAATTTACTATAATAGATGTTACAATTTCTGCAATTTGGTGGATTATTGTGAATTGTGGGTTATGGATGTTACAATTTATGCAATTTGGTGGATTATTGTCATTTAGCATCTATCTCATTTGTTATTTTTACGTTATAATTTCTGCAATTTGGTGGATTGTGGATGTTATTGTGAATTGTGGAATATGGATGTCACATGTAATTAATATTATGGATGTTATTGTTAATTTATTATGATGTTTGTATCCCTAAACTCTATACTCCTAAAAACATTTTGGTTTTCAAAGGGGAAAAATGGACTATTTTTACTTAATTTTGGACTTAGTTTAGGGGCAAAAAAAATCAATAACTTTAGGGGCAAAAAAAGTCAAATCACCTATTAGAAATTATTAAAAAATTTAAATTCTTCGAACAAACTTGGAATTGTTTATTAAATTAATCAAAATTCATGCTTAATAAAGACTTTATACTTTGTCCTCTAATCCAGGTTATTGTTTTGGATTACAAGTTGGTCAGAAAAGATTTATTTTTAAGGATGAATAAAGAATGAATTAAACTAAGGAATAAATTATCAGTGGAGTATAGAGAAGGAATATCCCAATTTTTAGATATGGTGAAGTTTCATGTTAATGATTACAGACGAATAAGATGTCCATGAAAGAATTGTATGAATTCAATTTGGAAAAAAATAGATATCGTGGAACGACATCTATTAACATATAGAATATCTCCCTCATACAAATTATCTAAAGGTTTTGAAAGTCATACAACTCATTCAATATAGAATATTGAAGTAGATATTATAGAGGGTAATGTTGTCAAAGAAAATGAGATGTTGAATCTTATAAACGATTTAGAAGTTCCAATTGAAAACGAATATGCAAATGAAAAAGGGATTGAGAATGAAATGTCCTCTAATGGTCAAGAAAGAGATACCACGAACTTATTCAAGGATTTAATAACCAAAGCGAACTTTTTAGTGAAGTTGATGCATATCAAAGTTCTCAACGACTAAAGTAACAAATCATTTGACATGTTGCTGGAATTGTTAAAAGCAGCGTTTCCAACTGGCACCGCTATACCTACTTCCTTTTATGAAGCCAAGCGAAAATTTCGTGATTTAGGCCTAGGTTATGAGTCTATTCATGCGTGCAAATATGATTGTGTATTGTATTGGAAAGAGTTTGCAGATTTGCAACAATGCCCCTTTTGTGGTGAGTCTCGGTACAAAGTTAATGATGGCAAGGGTAAAAAAAATACCACTTAAGATATTGCATTATTTTCCATTGATACCGAGATTAAAACGATTGTTTGTATCAAAAGAAGGCGCTTCTGACATGAGATATCATAAAGATAAGCGAGTTGAAATGAAGGATGTATTGCGACATCCAACTGATGCAAAGGGGTGGAAACATTTTGATCGTAAATTTCCTCATTTCGCTTTAGATCCTGTTCGTTGCTATTGTGATTCACTCTAGGAGTGTATCGTGTAAAATAGATTGGAAAAATAAATTCTAAGTATAAATGATGCATTGATGCGTTTAGTAATTGTAACGCGTTGGTGCGTTAGAGAGAAGCAATCATAACGCACGACACTCCTATTATTGACGTTCAAGTTTTCCTAAACCAGACCCAAGTATAAATCCAATTTAGGTTCCTGGTAAGTCCAGGGTCGAACTCAGGGATTCGGTTAAACAAACGCAGACCTTGCGTTGTATCTATTATGTTGTGTACAATCACTTGTATAAGAAGAGGACGAAGTGTCTTTCTCAAGCTTGGCTTCCTTCGCTCCCTGACTGGCAGTGGTGGTTTCTCAACCTTCTGATCGTCTTGGCACCACAGCACAGCTTAAACTATGACTACACTAATTACAGAGAGTAAGGATCCTTAATAATTTCTGCAACTGAATAATTTTCTCACTCCGAACTCTGGAGGACTTCATCTATTTATAGGCCTTGGTCATGTCCACTTGGTGAATGGGCAGCATTAAAAGTACATGCCCTGGTCAGCCGCTTGACTCTCGGGAGCTTTTCAGATGCCGCCTGCTGCCTTGGAAGCTTTTCAGACGCCGCCTGCTGTAGGTGCCCATACTTGCAAGTGGTGATGTGATACAATCAGCCTGGATCAATGAATCTTCTCTGCGTTTAACTCCCTCCGACGCATGGCCCATGCGTTAGAGATTTCCCTGCGACACCTTCTTGATTATGCATTAGCTTTTTGTAAACATCCTGCAATACAATGCGTTAGTGCCGCGATATTTAGTAATAAAACTTCTTTTGCATGAGTTTGCTAATGTTTGAATAAATCCATGCGTTTCTTCTAAAAATGAGGAGAATTTATCATTAAAAACCTCAGTTGTTCCAACTTCAGAGCAAAATAACTTGTATTTCTACAAGTTATCCCCACCCCCAAATTTGAATAATGCTTGTCCTCAAGTATTCCAAAATAATTCTTTGTTATCTCCTTTGTCTTAGGTATGCAGAGTTTGCCTCTCATCATATTCAATCATAAGTTTGAGACAAGAGTTTGGAAAATGCAACTCAGATTGGCTCTTTTCTAAAAAGGACTAATGTTCAGTTTCAGATGCAGCAGGCCTTTTATCAATAACTCCTTTTGTTTCTCAAAACATTCTCGTTTTTTCTAAACCAACAATGTGTTAGATGTTCTTTTTAAGATAAATGCCAGATAAAAAGAAAAAAAATTATGAATTCACTTACCCATGCATTGTTCCAAGTATCCCACTTTCGTTTTGGCTTGCCCCCACGGATGTCATGCGAGCATCCAACTATGGGTGAGAACCCGTCACAACTAAACTCATATCTAATATTCATGCGTTTCAAGATATATTTTCTTCAGACTAGATAGAGGAGTTCTATGGGATGCGTTGGTGGAGGAGACTTAACTTCGTTTTGGCTTGCCCCCACGGGTGTCATGCGAGCATCCAACTATGGCTAAGTTCCTTTTCCAACTTAACTCATGCCATTTTAAGGTTTTTCTTTTGAAGTAATGACAGAGAAGTTGCATTTAACATTTTTCTTATTTTGTTCCTTTTTCTTTATGATGTACTCGTTTGATGCGTCTTAACTCGGATTTTCCTCATCCCCAAATTTGGAGATGAGCTATACTTATCCTAAATTTGGAGACGAGCTAAATCCTCATTGCTAAAAGAGAAACAAAATTTTCAAAACGGCTTTGAGAGTCCGAAAGGAGTTTAAGACTTGAAGCTTGCACGCGTTAGAAAGTAAACTTAATCTTTTTAGAGAAGTTCAGGCCTTGTTGATTTTCCTAACGCCTACTCTATACTTATAGATTTCATATAGTTGATATCATTGAGGTGAGGCAATGCACAAGACTTAGAAAATATCTAAAGAACAAAAATAAAGTATGCTAAGGTCAAACGCAAGGAAAAAAATGATAGGAATTTCTCATTCATTTTCATAGATTCGCATGAAGCAAACAAACAAGTCAAGCAAATACAAAAGAACATCAATTAAATCAAAATACAAAAATAACCCAACACCCCAAAACTCTATTGTGCTGACGCGTCATCTCTGCGTTCTTCTCCAGGGTGTTCATCCATAAAGCGCAGAGGGTTTCTAAGATGGGCAGGCATGGAGGCAGAGCAAACATTCCAACTAAGACCTGATTGATGTATTGCATTGTATAAACAAATTGGTCTTGCATCCTTCGTGTTTGCTGCTTTAGATAATCTCTTAGAACCCGATTTTGTTACTGAAGACCTTCGATGGACGCGGCCAATGGTCTGAGCTGATCACTGATAAAAGTTTTCAACTCTTCTAAGTCAACTCGTTGAGGTGGTGTTGGTTTTTCACTTCTTCCAACTGGGTCTTCAAAATTTGTTGCGTTGCTCGATCCTAACCTAGTTGGTTCAAAGATTATTGGAGGAGGCACAAAATTAGGAATTGGACTTGGTGGGGGCGAAGGAAGGGAACAAGAGATGTCGTGATCCATATGAGTTGGTTCTTGGTGCATTTGATTAGGACTCCCTTCTGGCGGGGCCAATGGCGAGTCATGGATAGTAAGGTTGAGGCTTGGGCGCACTTCTTCTTCCATAAGTTCAAGCTCTGCTTCATACTCTTCATGCTCTGAAGCTTCATCGCTGTGTTCAACAATTTGGACGCGTCTTCTTTTGGGGGTGCATTTGGATGATCGAGGTTTGGTTGCCACTTCTTTGGTGGGTAAGGCAGGTTGATGCAGTGAACCGCGAAGTAGACACCTTACTAACTTGATATCTATCAAACCATCGATCTCTTCATGATCATCCCCTAGAGGGATGCCCTTGCGTTCACACAATGCACAGATCAGCCATGGGAAGTATAGTTGTCCTCGCGGTTTGGTCTTAATGGCCTTGATCTGATCCATTATTATTCTTCCAACTTTAAAGGGATGCATTGCATGATGCAATAGGTAGCCAGGGCGCGTTTCTTTGACAGTGTTTCATCATGCGTTGTAGGCATGATGCTCTTTTTTATCAGGTAGTACCATAGGCTTGCGTCTGGAGTTAAGTTCCTGGAGGCTAGCATCTTTGCTCTGTTTCTAGATGTTTGCCACTTGCTTCCAGATTTTGCTACTGTCCTTAATGCATCTTCCAATTGACTTGCCGTTGGCTGCTTCAAGATGCGATTACCTTCTGTGTCCGGATTACTATCAATGTTAAACACTTCGTTGATCTTGTTGGCTGAGAAGCGCACTAATACCCCATCAACAAAGGCTATGTTATTCTCCATGTCAAACTTGCTGTTGTAGAACATGCAGATGAGGTGGGCCAAATACGCGTGTGCCCAATGCAGAACTGCCTCCACCCCTATGCGTTTATTTTTTCTGTTATGTATATTGGCAGTGGGTGACGCTCGAGAAAGAAGCCCTTTTCTACAAGTATGTCACTGAATTGATGCTTTCTTCCCGAGGTCTTCTTAAATAACACGTCGGTTACCTTGTGTTTTCCTGCCGCGTGCTTTTTGGCTTCTCTTGCCAGCTCTCTCAATTCATTCTCCAATTCCCTTTGGAGAGCTGTCTTCTTTCGCCCTTGCCTCGCGGGCTGGTAGTCTTCTAAGTCCTTCTCTAGTGCATCGTGCCTTGAGCAACTCCCATGCGTTGCATCCTCAGGATCGGATGCTGATTGCTTATCTTCTTCCTCCAATATCAATTTCCTTTTCCTTGTCACTCTCTTTGATTTTAAAAGCCCTTCATTTGCATTGGTTTGGCATGATTGAGACACGTCTGGGCCAATTCTCCCATCTTTTTCTCTATCTTCTTTTCTATCTTATTCTTCTAATTCTGCCTCTAGCATCATAACGTATTGCTCCGCTTCGTCCAACTCAAGTGATGCGTTAGGTGGGTCGAAACACATCACATGATTTTCCTCTTGGCCTTGATTGAGGCTCGCCAAAATGGCTCCAAATACTTCCTACTCGTCCAGTCGAGCCAATTCAACCAACTCTTTAGGGTTATGCTCTAACGCAGGACTGTCAGAGGGGGGTATGGGTGGAGTAAATAGAGGGGTACCCACTGGGGTATGTGGCGTCCCAGGGAGTATATGACAATGGGCGAATGCGGTGGTTGGCTTAATGTGTCTGAGTCGACTGTGTAGATGGTTTCTAAAAGTTGGATTGAGAGTGGAGGCGGTGGACGCACGGCTGGTGACGGTGCATTGTGAAGATAGGCTGGAAGTGGGTCATGCGTTGTACCCACCATAGTTATGTTAGGAATGAATGATGGTGGGGCAGGCTTGGTGTAGAGCTTAGAGGCGGCCGTAGATGACGGACCCAGCCTTGGCTTTGCAGGTGTTTTAGGCTTTGGCTTAGGGGTAGTTTTGGGTTTTGGTTGAGGGGTCTTGGCCGGAAAGGGTAGCGATAAATTTGGAGGTTTTTTAAGGGAGTTTTGTAGGTGTTGTGGTGGACTTCGACGACCGTACGGAGGAGGAGGTGGATCCGTCGTGCGTAGGTTTGGATTAGGGAAACAGAGAGGCTAGGTTTTTTTCTTTTTAGTTTCAGAGAGCTTGAGAGGGAAATGAAGAAAAAGAAGAAAATGAACCTTCGTTCGTTTTATAGGCTGAGAGAGGATTAGTGGGCTGACGTCAGGCGGCGCCTGGCGTCTGTAATAAATATGAAGCTGAAGGGACGTCTTGGGTTTCTAAGCACTTGAGTGCTTTTGTATTCTCGAGACGCGACCCTTTAACTGGGGCATGCGTTAGACTTGAGTCTAACGCGTCCGTTATTCCCAACTCAATTATACACAACTTTTGTTAAAAAGAAAACCAGTAAAATTTCTAACTTATAAAGGCAGAAAAAAAGAATAATCAATTTTCAAATAAACAAACCAACAAATTCAAATGCATTGTAAAATACAGAATGCAAAAAAGATAAGGATAGAGGAAGCGTACCTGGAGTATATGGCGTTGCAAACGCAGGGATGCTTTGACACTGGCCTCGGCTAGCTTCGCGTAGTGCGAGAGACGACTTTTAACGTTCCAGTTCATCTTCAAAGTATGGCTTCACTCTTTAGCCATTTACTTTGAATGCGTTGGTGCCATCCTCTCATATTAATTCCACTGCTCCATATGGAAAGATTGTCTTAATGATAAAGGGTCCTGACCACCTGGATTTTAACTTTCCTGGAAATAAATGTAGACGTGAATTGAACAATTGAACTTTTTGGCCAACAACAAGTTCTTTCTTACTGATGCGTTGGTCATGCTAATGCTTTGTCTTTTCTTTGTATAGCTTTTTGTTCTCGTATGCATTCAATCGCCACTCCTCGAGCTCATTGTGCTGAAGTTTGCGTTGGGCGCCCGCAGCATCCAAGTTCAGGTTTAGCTTCTTAACTGCCCAAAACGCCTTGTGATCCAACTTTAAAGGTAAGTGACAAGCTGTTTCAAATACAAGAGAGTATGGAGACATACCTATAGGGGTCTTGTAAGTAGTTCTGTAGGCCCAAAGCGCTTCATCCAGCCTCTGTGCCCAGTCCTTCCGCATTGCATTGACAACCTTTTCCAGGATAGATTTGATTTCTCGATTNTTCTGTAGGCCCAAAGCGCTTCATCCAGCCTCTGTGCCCAGTCCTTCCGCATTGCATTGACAACCTTTTCCAGGATAGATTTGATTTCTCGATTGGATACTTCCGCTTGACCGTTTGTTTGCAGGTGGTAGGTAGTAGCGATCTTGTGCCTACCATTATATTTTGCATGTAATTTAGAAATGATGCAATTAATGAAGTGCGTACCTTCGTCGCTTATCAGGGCTCTTGGCATTCCAAATCACGTGAAAATGTTCCTGGTAAGAAACTTGGAAACAATGGACGCATCATTCCTAGCACAGGCTACTACTTCTACACATTTTGACACATAGTCTACTGCAAGCAGGATATACTGTTGGCCGCAGGACAAGGGAAAAGGTCCCATAAAATCAATACCCCAAACATCAAATAGCTTAACATCGAGAATATTGTTCAAGGGTATTGCATCCCTTGAAGAAATATTCCTAGTGCATTGGCAGGGGTCACAATTACGAACAAACTCCCTTGTATCTTTGAAGAGGGTGGGCTAGAAGTATCCACTCTGAAGGATCTTCGTAGCGGTTCTCTGCCTACCGAAATGCCCTCTGTAAGGAGAGTCATAACACTCAGCTAAGATGCGTTGTGTCTCCTCCTCCGTAACGCATCGAAGTATTATGGAGTTAGGGCCTTGCTTATATAGAAACGGTTCATCCCAAAAATAAAACTTGCTGTCATGTATTAACCGTTTCTTTTGCTTAAAGTTGAAGTTCCCAGGGAATTGCTTGGTAGTTAAGTAATTGACGATGTCCGTATACCAAGGTTAACTGCCTTCAACTCTAAACAGGCTTTCATCAGGGAATGCGTCCTTGATTTCACTTTCTTGATCCTTCATTTCTTGATGTTCTAGCCTGGACAGGTGGTCAGCCACCTGGTTCTCGGTTCACTTTCTGTCTTGAATATCTATATCAAATTCCTGTAGCAGTAGCACTCATCTTATCTATCTTGGCTTCGCGTCCTTTTTACTCATCAGGAATTTTATGTCTGAGTGATCGGTATATATGGTGGCTAACGCACAACCTAGGTAAGATCTAAAATTTTCAATACCAAACACTACAACCAATATTTCTTTTTCAGTGGTGGTGTAGTGTTTCTGAGAGTCATTCAGAGTTTTGGACACATAAGAGATGGGATGTATCAAATTTCCCTTCTTCTGCCCTAACATTGTTCCAACTGCCACATCACTTGCGTCGTACATGAGAATAAAATGTTGCGTCCAATCCGGTGCTATTAAAACCGGGGCTGTCGTCAACACATATTTCAAGGTTTGAAACGCGTCAGTGCAGTCTTCATTAAAATGATAGGGCCGATTTGCCTCTAGTAATGCGCTTAGTGGTCGCGCAATTTGAGAGAATCCTCTAACGAACCTTTTATAGAAGCCAACATGCCCTAGAAAACTTCTTAAAGCTTTAACATTCGATGGTGGTGGAAGTTTTGCTATGACATCTATCTTGGCTTCATCTACTTCCAACCCAGCTTTGGATACTTTGTGGCCTAAGACAATTCCTTCAGTCACCATGAAGTGACATTTTTTCCAATTCAGTACAAGGTTTGTTTCCTCGCATCGAGCGAAGACGGCCTCCAAATTATCTAGGCATGAGTGGAATGAGTCTCCAAAGACTGAGAAATCGTCCAAGAAGACTTCAATGGTCTTTTCTAAGAAGTCGGAGAAGATAGCCATCATACACCTTTAAAATGTCCCCGGTGCATTACACAGCCCAAAGGGGATACGTCTGAATGCAAATGTTCCAAAGGGACAGGTAAATGTTGTCTTCTTTTGATCTTCTGGATCAATCAAAATCTGGTTATAACTAGAGTATCCATGAAGAAAGCATTAAAATTCTTTGCCCGCAAGTCTGTCAAGCATTTGATCGATGAAAGAAAGGGGGAAGTGGTCTTTCTTAGTTGCTGCGTTGAGCTTCCTGTAATCCATACAGATGCGCCAGCCCGTGACAATCCTCGAAGGTATGAGCTCATTATTGCTATTGACTATCACAGTCGTTCCCCCTTTCTTGGGACACATTGGACTAGACTTACTCAACTACTGTCGGATATAGGATAAATAACTCCCGCGTCCAACCATTTTAAAATTTCTTTCTTGACCACTTCTTTCATTATGGGGTTCAGCCTTCTTTGAGGCTCAATTGACCCCAACTTCCCTTCTTCCAACCTAATCTTATGCATGTAATAAGATGGACTAATGCCACGGATATCCGGAAGCATCCAGCCTATTGCACGCTTGTGTTTTTTCAGCATCTGTAAGAGAGATCTCTCGTTAGGCTCTGTAAGATTTGCGGAAATGATCACAGGTAAAGTGTTGTTGGTTCCAAGGAATGCGTATTTCAGATGACTAGGTAACTGTTTTAACTCGAGTCCTGATGATTCCTCAAATGATGGACACGTTGGTATTGTCCGCCACTCACTCAGACTTGGCGGCTCTGATTCTTTCAGGTTCTCCTCTAACGTGAGGACCGCACATACATGGGTCTCTTCTTCAGGCAACTCAATACTGTTTAGTTGACAATCTTCACTATCTGGGAATTTCAATACATTGAGCACATTGAACTTCGCCTCTTAATTATCTATTGCATAGTTAATTCTCCTTTATGCACGTCTATTAAAACGTTTCCAGTAGCTAAAAAGGGGCGTCCAAGGATAATTGGTACCTCCCTATCTGCTTCATAGTCCAAGATAATAAAGTCTGTTGGGAATATGAAGTTGTCAACCTTTACCAGAACGTCTTCAATCTTTCTTCCTGGGTACTTAATTGTTCTGTCAGCATGCTGAAGTGTAACAGAAGTGGGTTATGCTCCGCCAATTCCCAGTTTCTTAAAAATTGAGAGTGGCAAGAGATTAATGCTAGCTCCTAAATTGCACAACGCATGACCCACATCCAATCCTCTTATTGAGCAAGGAACGGTGAAGCTCCCAGGGTCCTTCTGCTTCTTTGGTAGACTTTTGCTTACTAACGTGTTGCACTCCTACGTTAGCACGATTACTTCCTTCTCACCGACCCTTCTCTTCTTCGTCAAAATGTCCTTAAAAAATTTGACATATGTTGGCATTTGCTCCAAGGCCTCTATAAGTGGAATGTTGATATGCAACTGCCTTAGAAGCTCAAGAAAGTGCTTGAATTGTTGTTCATCATTCTTCTTCATCAAACGCTAAGGAAATGGTGCGTTCAGCGGCACCTCAGGCTTTCCCGCATTAGACGTACTGGGTTCTGAATGGATAGTAGTCTCGGGCGTTCTTTCTTCTTGATCCATTGAACGTGTGATGCATTCTTTCAAAGGACTGCTGTTTCTTAGATTCATTCTTCTTTCTTCAAGAGCTTTTCCACTTCGCAATGTCACTGTGTGACATTGTTCCTTCCCATTGTTGTTCCCAGTTGTTTCAGTATTGCTAGGTAGAACTCCAGGCTGCCTGCTTTTCAACTCGCTCACTATCTTCCCTACCTGGATTTCCAGGTGTCTGATAGACGACGCCCGGCTTTTCAGCAGCACGTCATTTTGGGCTATGTATTCCTTCAATAGGTTCTCAAGCATAGATCCTAAGCTCGACGCCTATCCTTCTCTATTAAAGGGCTGTTGATGTGGCTGATGCGTTTGTTGAAATGCAGGCAGCGGTCCATTCCTTTGTTCTTGGTTCGCTCCTGGGTGGTGCTCCTGATGATTTCCTCCCGTCCAAGAAAAATTTGGATGGTTTCTCGATCTAGGATTATATGTATTGGAAAATGGGTTTTTTTATGAAGCATATTGACTACGGATTTTGTGGACATTCAGCATAGAAGTGGGGATCTCCGCAACCCATACACAGCTAACCATGGGCTGCCCGAACGCTTCTACCTGATTCACCTTCTACTGATTTGATGTGTTTCCTTGCGTTATGTTCTGCAAAAGACTAGTCATCGTAGCCATTTGAGCAGAACATGTGGCTATTGCATTGGCATCGATAGAATTAACGTTCTAAGATCTTTTCTTCCTGTCAGTTCTTTCATCATACATATCATCCACTCATTCCATATTGTGTTTAGTAATGCGGTCTAATATCTCTTTAGCCTCAGTGTAAGATTTTTCCATAAGTCCACCAGCCGCTGCTGCGTCTGCTGCCATCTGCGATGCTCTATTCAATCCTCCATAAAACGTCTCCATTTGGATAGTTAGAGGTAGTCCATAGTTTGGCAATTCTTGACCAAATCCCTTTTAAAACGATCCCATGCGGCGCTTATGGTTTCAGGCTTTATTCTTGTTCAAAATTCATAATCTCTCGACGCCATTACTTGCATTGATGGTAGGTAGAATATTTTTGCAAACTTTTCCACCAACTTTCTCCCAGGTGCGTTGATTTCACCAGGCTCCAGTGATGCTCACCCCATTGTTTTAGTTCATCACGCAAAGAATGAGGGAACAAAAGACAGCCTAATCGCCTCATGGGGTGATTCCGAGAATCATAATGAATTACACGTTTCCAGGAAATCTTCATGGGCGTGAGATCTTCACCCACGACCACCCCCAAATTTTCTAGTAGTCTTGGAGCATTTGGAGCATTACAGATTTTCATCTCGAAACCCATAATCCCGCCTGGCGTTGCGTAGACGATTCCTTGAGAGAAATCATTTACAGTTACAGGGGACGCGTACCTCTCATAGGACGCATGCTGCTATTCGCCATTAGGATTGGATTATGTGCAACATTGAGTAGTTGCTAATTTTCCTGTTCTTTCTACCATTACTCGTTTTGCCTGTTCTATTTGTCTGAGGAAATTGTCGTTTCAACCTTCGGACGACGATTAGATCGGTTTCCTAATGCCGAAGTCTTTCAATCTCGGGGTCATATATGAGTTTAGGAGTGCTCTCCCTGCTCATAAATGTTCACAAGCTTAGGCTTAGCTTGCAATACTCCCTCGACCGATGTGTTCCTGCAACAAATACAAACGAAATTTATGGTTAGTTTTGTTTCTGAATCCCCGGCAACGGCGCCAAAAACTTTTTTGTTGCTATCGTGATTCGCTTTAGGAGTGTATCATGTAAAACAGATTGGAAAAAAAATCTAAGTATAAATGCATTGATGCTTTGATGCGTTTAGTAATTGTAACGCATTGGTGCGTTAGAGAGATGTAATCAGAACGCACGACACTCCTATTATTGACGTTCAAGTTTTCCTAAACCAGACCTAAGTATAAATCCAATTTAGGTTCCTGGTAAGTCCAGGGTCGAACTCAGGGATTCAGTTAAACAAACGCAGACCTTGCGTTGTATCTATTGTAGGGATTTTCCTAAATATATGAAGAGAAATGTGTTATTTACACTAAAGTGTTGTGCCTGTACAAGAAGATACGAAAGAGTTGAGTAGCAAGTGATGGATCATGCGAGAATGGAGTTTAATGTAAGTGGTATGTGTCGGTCTAAAATGAGTGTACACAAACCAGAATGTGATATGGATGAGATGGGATGATTTTCTTATCATTTGTTTATGCGTTAGACTTTATTCAACATTTCTCAATGCAAATAACATACAAAACCTATCTCTAGGATGCATGCGTCTAACACATAATGCAATAAACACCAGTAGTTCTATCTCTAACTGTACTAGGCATCCTACTTGATGCAGATTAGTTATTCTCTCGAATAATCTAAGTTAAAGATGCTTTTATCAAGTGATCAAGTCGGCTTAAGCATTTGAAATAAAGTTTTGCATAAAGTATGAATGCATTCAACATAAATGAGAAATAAACAATGACAAAAATGTGATGGATCAAATATATAAATTTTATAAAGAAGCAAATTGTCTTTACAAAAGCAATATTCAATCAAATGAAACGAAAGTGATAAATGAGATGAAAGGAATTGAGTCAAGCCGCAGAGTACAATCTCTTGTATCTCTTTGGCTAAATTCTGTTGTGTACAATCACTTGTATAGGAAGAGGACGAACTGTCTTTCTCAAGCTTGGCTTCCTTCGCTCCCTGACTGGTGGTGGTGGTGGTTCTCAACCATTCTGATCGTCTTGGCACCACAGCATAGCTTAAACTATGACTACACTAATTACAGAGAGTAAGGATCATGAAAATTTCTGAACTGAATAATTTTCTCACTCCGAACTCTAGAGGGACTTCATCTATTTATAGGCGTTGGTCATGTCCATTTGGTGAATGGGCAACATTAAAGCCCATACCCTGGTCAGCATTAAAGTCCATGCCCTAGTCAGCCACCTGACTCTCGGGAGATTTTCAGACGCCGCCTGCTGCAGGTGCCCATACTTGCAAGTGGTGATGTGACACACAATCAGCCTGGATCAATGAATCTTCTCTGCATTGAACTCCCTCCGACGCATGGCCCATGCGTTATAGTTTTCCCTGCGGCACCTTCTTGATTATGCATTAGCTTTTTGTAAACATCCCGCAATACAATGCGTTAGTGCCGCGATATTTAGTAATAAAACTTCTTTTGCATGAGTTTGCTAATGTTTGAATAAATCCATGCGTTTCTTCTAAAAATGAGGAGAATTTATCATTAAAAACCTTAGTTGTTCCAACTTCAGAGCAAAATAATTTGTATTTCTACAAGTTATCAGATCCCCGAAATGTTCGTTTGGGATTAGCTTCAGATGGGTTTAGTCTGTTTGGAAATATGTGCACTTCTTATAATATGTGGCATGTAGTGATAATTCCTTATAATTTGCCCCCTTGAAAATGCGTAAAGGAGACAAACTTCTTCATGTATTTGTTCATACTTGATACAAAATCTCCTGGAAAGGAAATTGATGTTTACTTGCAGCCGTTGATTGAAGAGTTGAAACAGTTATGGACAATTGGTGTACGAACTTATGATTCTGTTATTGGTGAGTTTTGTTTAACTATATGCTACCTTATTATGGACGATTAATGACTTCCCTGCGTACGAGGAGCTATCTGGGTGGAGTACAAAAGGTTATAAAACATGTCCATTATGCAAAGAAGATAGTTCGTCCTTTGGGGTAAGAGGAAAAATATCATTTATCGGACATCAACATTATCTTCCAGAGAATCATAGTTGGCGTCGAAGTAAGCAACATGATGGAAAAGTTGAACGTAGATCTCCTTCAGTCGTAATGAATGAAGAAGAGATCTTACAACAAATAAATACGTTAAAATTTTCTGTGCTTAGCAAACATTCATCGAAGTAAGATAAAAAAAGAAAACGAATTCTAAACTAGACTAAGAAAAGTATTTTTTTTCCAACTTCCATATTGGTCCAGACTATTGTTACGACATAAATTATATGTAATGCATATTGAAAAAAACATATGCGACAATTTGGTGGGCACATTGTTAAATATTGAAGGAAAGACAAAGGATACAAAGAACGCTCGATTAGACTTACAAGATTTGAAGATAAAAAAGAACCTACACTTGATACAGGTCGATAACAGATTTGTAAAACCACATGTAACGTACACATTAACTAATGGTGAACAGATTTTGTTTGTAAGCATTTGAAATCAGTGACATTTCCGGATGGATTCGTGTCTAACATATCACTATGTGTGAATGACAAAGATGGAAAAATATCGGGGCTGAAAACACACGACTGTCATGTATTGCTTCACAGACTACTCTCTATTGGTATTCAAGAATACCTACCGAAGAACGTATCCACTATATTGTTGAATTGTGTACATTCGTTCGCAATTTATGTGCAAAGACAATATGTGTAAGTGAATTGAACAGACTACAAGTAGACATCATAGTCATACTTTGTAAGTTGGAGAAAATATGCTCGCCTGCCTTATTCGATGTAATGGTACACCTTGTCGTTCATCTAACATATGAAACCAAAGTGGTGGGTCCAATTAGTTACAGTTGTATGTATCTGATACATTGTTTTATAATGTAAAATTATGGATGAATTGCGATGATAAAATGCGATTTCTTGAGTTCCTGATAAGTCCAGGGTCGAACTCAAGGACTGGAAAAATTTGGTTACGATGGTAATTTTTAGGAAAACCTTGCAGTAACAAAATAAATCAATAGTTGTTGAGGTTGTTGTTTGCAGTAATGAAAAATAAACAAATGTGGCGGAGTTTAAAAAGAGTTGATAAAACGGAAGATGTGATGAGTATGAGGTGAACGGATTGAGAAAAGTTTCGGCTAACACTTCCTAGGATGTGTTCATGCTATGCAATCATGCAACATGCATACAACAGTAAACCACCTCTCGAAGCGAATGCCACGGCTTCTAAGGCTATAACGCATGCGATATATGTGATAAGTCTATAGGACCTACAAATAAGCCTCTATTCTTATTTATGCGAAGACAAATGACACACACACACAAATAAGGCGACCACATAATATCATTCCTATCTCTAGGATGCATGTGATGCAGGTTAGCAAACAGAGCTTATCTCTAAGTTCTTATCTCTTGTTTATGCAGTTCTAATCTTGCTCTCTCGAGTCTAGATTCTAACCTAGCTCTCTCGAGTCTTAGGTTCTTTCTTCAGACTCTCTCTCGAGTAGCTCTAAAGAGATATTTGGCATAGCTTAACACAAGATAATCGCAAGCAATGAACTTTCTAGGTCCTGTTAGCTTAATTCTTCTCAACCCATTCGACTAGTTTAGCTACTCATGCATATAAGATAGTGAACAAGTGTAGAATAAGAACTTCCATTATATAAATATAAAGATGACGTACAAAACAACAATGCAAAAATAGAATAAAGAGTCTGGTAGCAATCTCTTGCTTCCCAGGCTTTTATGCTATCTTTCAACTCGTGTTCAAAAGATAATCTTACTCTCGCGAGAGTCGGCCTGCTTTCTACTTCTACGCATCAAGGTTCTCTCTCGAGTTGCCCTGAGCGATCTCTGGCATCTCTACTCTTCTCTTGCTCCGCCTTAAAATAAAAAGAAAAACTATGGACAAAGACTGCTGAGCTAACTGATTTGAACTTCTGAATTTTCAAACCCCTTTTCTGAAGGATGCCTTTGATATTTATAGAGCTTTAGGGTGAAGGCGGCTTCTCTCTTATGATTACACAGATGGGATGACTTTAATTCCCTGACTGATGCGCCGAATATTTGTCACTGAAAAGCTGAATGTACTTGTTATCGTTAGCGGCTGTCAGCTTAATTCGGATTCGACCGTCATTAGCTTTTTGTCCCATTGCGATTAATTATGCCTTTCACCCAGATGCACCCACCAAGTTACGGCAATCCTTCTTGAGCAAATGTTTGCGAACAAAATCACCACAAAGCCTTGTGGTAATGCTACACTCGACCAATGATTTCCTATGATCGCAATTTTCGCCTTGCGTTAACTTATATTCTGCATAAAAATACAAAAATCAACTGTTCCTATGCGATGAACGCATGCGACTGCAATGTAATAAACTTAATGCTTTTTGGACGCAATCTAACACATTTTATCAACGCAAGCCAACATTGTTTAAGAACTTAGCACCATGATAACGTGCATTTTTGCCCGTTATCAGTATCCTATTGAAAGAAGTTTACGAACATTAAAACAATTTGTACAGAACAAAGCATGTCCTAAGGGGTCTATAGTAGAAGCATATGCAATGAATGAATCATGGAACTTCTGCTCACGATGTCTAAGTGGGATTGAAACGAGATTCAACAAAGATGAACGAAATAATATTAACATCCCCGATCATGAGATATTTGGTGAATTTGAATCATTTAAGTAGAGGGTACGATCATTAGGGGCATCAACTTTACGAACGCTACCAACGAAGGAAAAGCGTATCTCGCATTGGTACATTCTCAATAAAAAGAAATAACAGACTATCGCAATTACATTTCAAACTTTATAAATTTCTAAATTATTGGGTAAATCCTTTTATATAACTTTCAAATGATCAATTTTGTAGGCAACACTTGAGGTTACTTCGTCGTGAAGCTCAAAGCGCCTCTGACTCATATATAAGACATCAACACAAATTTTCTGATTGGTTCAGATCTCAGTTATATATAGTATTGAAAGTTGAGAGATGATTCATTTTTTGTAGTCACTTTTAATGTATAATTAATTATCAGGTTCTACAATGGCGCGAGAGAGAAGATATCTCCGATGGTTTCTTTTCACTTTCAATGGGACCTTCTTCTGAGGTGCGCTCTTACAATGGATGCATTGTTCATGGGGTACGGTTTCACACTATAGAGCGTGATAATCATCAAGCTACACAAAATAGTGGAGTCCTAGTGGTTGGGGAGACTAGTAGGAATGGAAGTATGGATAACAATTTCTACGGTGTAGACAAAGTATTAGATTTCCAATATGCAAACAGAAGACGTGTTTTTTTGTTTTGTTGAAGTGTAGATGGTTGACACGGATAACAACAAAAGTAATAGGACACATGTGGATTTAGGATACAAATCGATCAATACATCACACTTTTGGTATGTTTATGAGCCTTTCATCTTTGCTATCCAAGCACAATAAGCCTTTTACATTGATGACATCAAATATGGTAGCAATTGGAAAGGTTTTCAAGTAGTCCAAAATAAGCGAATATTGGATGTATCAGAAGTGGATGATGTTGAAAATGCACAACTAGATTTACTAGAAATTATCGATGGAGTCTGAGTGGATGAAACCATTGAGAAGGTTACTTTATGAAAAGTTGACGTTGATCCTATAGTTGTGGAAAGAGCAATTATTGGACATGGCGATGATGACTTCATAAACAATGATAATGAAGAACAATTATCTCCCAATAACAGTTCAAGTGCTGATGAATAATTTGATTTAGATTACAATGATGAGTAATCATGTATCTACTCAATTCTCTATTTCTCCGTCTACACGTATTTCATATTAATTTAATATTATTTTGTCTTTTTTGTGTTCGTATAGATACAATATCAACCCCTAATGGCAACAGGAGCCTGATGAAGAATTCCAGGAGATATATCTAGGCAACACGGGATCTTTTGTGGGTGAGACTTCAGGTTAGTATACTTTGAAATATATTCTGTTAACTGAAATACATCATAAACTATTTTAAATTTTTTATTCCTCAAATAGTAGCTCAACATCCACTCAGAGAAAACGCGAGCATTCGCGGAACATCGAGTTGGAAAAATACATCAAAAAACATGGTAGAATTACAATCGTGATAAATAGTGGGGAGACGAAGTCGATTTCTCAACATTCAGTACGTTTTAGTAATGCGATTGGTGTCGCTGTGAGATCTGCATTTCCTGTACGAGTTCGTACTTTTGCTGAGGTTCCAAACGAGTTTATAGAATTGGCTAAGAGTCAATTGTTTTTAAGTAATTATAAGTTTATTCTTTTGAAGTCAATTGTAGACTAAGAGTCATAAACATCATATATGTTAATTATTCCTTCATTCTTTTGTAGCCTCATTTCGTACTTAATCTGTCCTTTCAACGACTTAACCATTTTATAGAACATAAAATTCAAAACTTCTTCAAAGAATTTAGAGCAGATTTGTATAGACATTACAGGAAATGTGGAGGTCCTCAGCAAGCACGTGCCAACTTGCCTAGCTGGCTTAAAAATAGGCCAGAAGATTGGTATTTTTTGTGTGACCACTTCGAGAGTGAAACGTTTTAGGTTAAAATAATTTAGGGTGTGTATCATTTACTGTATTTACTATTATAGAATATTTGTTATTTATTTTTTTGTTGAAATGTAAGAAATGTCGGAGAGAAATAGGAAAAATAGAGAGAAATTACCGTTCGACCACGTAGGCGGATCAAAGTCATTCCTACAAATTCAGGCAGAGTTGTAGGCAAAGGAAGGTCATGTTGACCTATTTAGGGAAACACACTCTAAAGGTGGCAAGTTCGTGAACGAGGCAGCTGGAAATGCACATGTAACATTTTTTGCTTTACTTTCGTGTTGTTTTTCATTTTTAACTTCAGTCGCTCGTACTTACACATTTAATTAATATGTCTAGAATCAAATGTTAGAATTACAATCCAACCACACTCTAGAAGGTTCTCAAGAACTAACAGGGGATGAAATCTGTGAGATGATTTTGGGTAGACGACTCAGATATTCAAAAGGCCTAGGTTGGGGCCCTAAACCTAAGTCAGTAAGGGGTAGCAGCTCATCGAGTTCATTATCTATTCAAAAAACGGAGAAGGGGATGAAGGAATTGAGAGCCAATTTCGAACAGTCTCAGTCGAGGATTAAAGAACTTGAAAACGTTCAGAAACAAATGAAAGAGGATCATGCAAGACAAATGGAAGAAATGAAAAAAAATAATAATTGGTTGTAATCGTTTTGGAGTTGAATTTGTAGGTTTTTGTGTATTTTTTGTTGTTCGGGAGGTTTCATGTTTGTCGTGGGGGTGGGTAGAGTTTGATTATACTCATTTTGTCGTTGAACTTGGAGTTTTTGTATGTTTATGAATGTTTATGAAGTTCTAATGTGTTGTGAGAGGTGGGTTGAGTTTGGTTGAGATAGTTTTGGGGAGAAAGTTTAAGTTTTATGTGTGTTCGCTCTTGTTTATGAAGTTTATGAAGTTTGATTGGATGATTACGAAGTTCTAATGTGTTGTTGTTTATTTATGAAGTTTGGTTGGACAATTATGACATTTGTGGATGTTTTGTTTATGAAGTTTGAACGTGTTGTGGATGCTTTAAAATGGTAATATTTGAATGTTTTTGTTTTATTGTAGGATGCTGTTCGGAGATGAGCTTCAACGATTGTTCAAGATGCATTGTTCCAGACGTTATTTTCTTTTTTGTATTTATTGACGTTGTTTTCATTTTTTTCTTTTATGTATTTGTGAAAACTAATTTCTTTTATTTAGTATCGACTTTGTTTTATTATAGGATATTGTAACTTTTCATTTATTTACTATAGTATGGACTTCGTTTTCTTCGTTTTATTTATTATTTGAATCTTTTTAAGTTGGTTAATTATGTTTTACAAGTTATTCAGATCAAATTTAAAAAATTTACAAATTAAAAATTAAAAATATTTACAAGATAATATTCAACTAATGAAGGAACTTCCCACGTATATTTTACTGTGTCAGAAGTTCCTGTAACTCCCGAAATAAAACAAACCGTTGGGAGTTCTTGAACTCCCGACACATGAAACAAATCGTCGGAGTTCGAGAACTCCCGACGCATAAACAAGGCGTCGAAAGTTAGCCAAATAACTCACGACACATGTATAGAGCGTTGGGAGTTCCTCAAACTGCCGACGTCGTATATGATGCATCGGCAGTTTGAGGAACTCCTGACGCCATATACATGCGTTGGGAGTTCTTCGACCAACTCTCGACACTTTTGTTTCATGCGTCGGGAGTTCCTCTCCCAACGGATTTTTTTCGACCAAACGCCGGACGATCTATTATTCATCGGGAGAGCTTCTCCTGACGTGTTTTCCATCCTTTCCCGTCGAATTGTGATGTCGGGAGAAGTGCGATTTCTTGTAGCGCTAGGAGGTGACATGTGTCCCAAATTGAAGTTGAAGACAAATTTCGATGATGCCACGTGGTTTTATCATGACCGTTGAATCAGATAAGATTAATTTGATCCAACTTTATATTATTATTTGGGTTAAAAGTCCAATTGAGCCCAGAAATAGGCTTAATTTGACCCAAATAGCAATAAGGCACAAGCCTAATTAGTTGAGTTTGGGGGCTAAGTCTATCGACGACCCAAGCCTAAGCCCATGAAGCCCACTGAGAACTCTATAAATGGAGAGGTTTTCTTCTCTACAATCATAAGAGTCTGACTCCTTGACTTCTAAAGCTAACCACGCTTGAAGACTAAAGTCCTTTGGAGAGACAAGCATTCTAAATACCGAAATCCTTTGAAGATACAATCATTCTGACCACTCTTGTATACTAAAGTCCTTTGGAGATACAAACATTCTGAAGACCGAAGTCCTTTAAAGATACAAGCACCCTGACCACGCTTGAAGACTGAAGTCCTTTGGAGATACAAGCATTCTGAAGACCAAAGTCCTTTGAAGATACAAGCATTTTGAAGACTGAAGTCCTTTGGAGATACAAGCATTCTGACCACGCTTGAAAACTGAAGTCCTTTGAAGATACAAGCATTATTCCAAGACTCCAAGCTCAAGAACATCCACATGCCCTGCTTCTATACATCAATTATACGTATTCAACGGAGAGAGAGTCAGAGGATCAAGTACTAGAGATCGAACCACATCGCATCAAATCAACATCAACATTAACAGCAACTTAAGTTCAACTCCACGAAACAAGTTTCTCCGGAATCCTTGTGCGAGCACTAATCATCCAAGAAAATCAACAAGCCCAAAGGCCGATCATCTAAGAACATTGTCAAGACCAAAGGACAATCATCCAAGAAGATCAACAAGCTCAAAGGCCGATCATCCAAGAAAAGCAACAAGCCCAATGGCTGATCATCCAAGAAGATCATCAACCCTAAAGGCCAATCTTCCAAGAAAATCAACAACCCAAAGGTCGATAGTCCAAGAAGATCAACCAGCTTAAAAATTAAAGTTTATTTTGAAAGATTCAAAGAATTATTATATTAGAGATTGTATTTGCTACATTAAAATTAATACAAATACAAAATTTCAAATTCTAAGAATTAAGTTTTTCCGAAAACCTCGTGCGAACAATAGATATTAGGAATTATAGATGGTGGGAATCTTTAGATTACCATGTTTGTTTTGTAAGAATATTTTTACAGATATCTGGGAATATTTTGATAATTGTATTTGTTTCAAAGGATTTTACTTGGGAATATCTTAAATTTACATAATGTTCAAAGAATACCCTTACAACTATTTATTAATTTATAATTAATTTGATATAATTTGAACATATATAACATGTTTGTTTTTATCAATTTGAATTTCTTTTAAAAATAATATAATTTATATTATTTTTGTATGTTATTTTTCTCAACATAGTAATATATCATAATTTAAGATTTTTTATAGAATAAATATGAATTTAAATTTGAATATATTGCTAAAAAGTAATAAGAATTACGATATAGCTAAAATTATATGATATATAGGGTTGACAATATTTATTGTCATTATAAATGAAGATTAGTATATATATGTAAAATAAAATAAAAACGAAGGACAAAAATATAAAATGGGGATATCCTCAACTCGGAAATCTGGAAAAACCACGTTTCAGAATGACATCTGAAATTCTTCATATACCTTCCATCTAGGCATTTTAAGATGTATGAGAATCTTCAGATGCCAGGGTATACAATATCGGCAATCTAGATGCCCACTCCATGAGAATCTAAGATGTCCGTAAAACAAATGGCCCTTAAGCTTTTAGGTTTTACTTTGGATGTGTCGTCTCTACCAATTACGTTTCAAAAATTTGAAATCTAAATTATCCCATAAACTGAATTAAATCCCCAATTATCTATTAGAGTTTTTCTATAATCAATTTCATCAAAGTAGTTTTTCATAAGCTCTCTTCAAAGTTTTTTGTTTATAAATATAAAAGATAATTGTCTTTTCCCTTTTTTTTTTTTTTTTTTTTTGCATTCACTTTTTTAGATGGTTTATTAATTTTATTACGTAGTTTTCCATAAACTCTCTTCAATGCTTTTGATTTTCTATAAGATTAATTTTATAGCCAATTTTATTTTATTTTTTTTCTTTTAACCTAGATAGGGATTATTAGAGAAAAAATATTGTTTGTATATATATATTTATTTTATTTTTTAACGTGAATGCCTAAAATTAGAGATTTTTTTTTAATTTAACGATTTAAAGTGATAATAGATTTTTTTCCCTTTTAGCTTAAAAAAGTTATTATATATATATAAAAAAATTATAAGTCACATAGAAATTTTGGTTTTAGTTTTGGTTTTTTCCCTCGAGATTTGATTAAAATCGAATCGAAATTTTAAGCTATCTTTCTTTCCCTTCTTTTTTTTTTTTTAAATATTTTGTTATAGGTATTTTTTGTTTTTGTTTGTTCCATTTTTTTTGTTTGTTTTTTAAAAAACTTTTTTCTCATAATTTTATATGCATTTATGAGCTTTTTTTTTTTTTTTTTTTTGCTAAATTCATTATTGCTAGCATAATTAGGTGAAGAAGAGAAGATGTGAACGGGAAGCTTCTCTCCATAATGTAAACATATTTATTATTCCTCTGCATATAAATATAATTCTATTTTTTTTTCATTTAATGTAAATAATTTTTTTTGTTATTCTATCTTACGAACAAAAAATTTGTATTTTTATCAATCTATTTTATGCACACCATGATCTTTGTATTGGAGATATGCTCATAAATACAAAAGAATTTTCTCCGAGATTTGATCTTAAATTTAAAGTTAAAAATGAATGATCATAAATACAAAAGATATTTTTAGAATTAATTTAAGATCAAAACTAAATTACATATATTTTTTTTTTCTTTCACTCATCAGTACTCAAATTTATTTTAGTTCCAACTAGTAATTTTAAAAGTATCTATCAAATTTAAACTTTCCAATTATAAAATAAATAATAAATAAATAAAATTATACTTCCTACATAACTTTTCATAGGGATTTTTTTTCTAAAAAAATTAATGTTATTTTAATAAATATTAACAAAAATAGGGTTGGACTGAAACTATTGTAAAAAAAGAGGTGTAATCATGGACCCGGTACACGACTTCCTGCAGAGCACATGAATATGCCTTATCTAGCGTTGACTAGGCCATCGTGGACGGGGTCTACGATTACCTTAAGTCATGTACCGGGCACACGACTTAATGGTCCCAAATACGCCCCACGACCTTCTCCTCCCTTTTCTTCCCATCCAAAACTTTCCAACTTTTTTCCTTTCTCTCCCCGCCGGTACGACTGCCACCACCGTCTGCCGATCTATTTGTTTTCATTTTCCGTCGATCGTTGTCATCATTCACCGATCTACCGTTCACCATCCTTCTTGCCGCCCATCTACCCTCCACTGTAAGTAATTTTTTTAAAATTTTTTATTCAATATATGAGATTATACGTAAAAGAATAGATTTTCCTCCATAGATCTACCATTTTATTTTCATTTGGGTTGATTTAAGTGTATGATTCATATGGATCAATTATTTTGTTTGCATTTGGACTGATTTAAATGTACACTCCATAGATCTCATATTTTGGCTGATTATTTTTTTTTTAGTTGAATATCATAACTTGGATTGTCGGGTTTTTTAGATTTTTTGGATTGTATCATAACTTGAATTTTTTGAAAGCGACACTTGGAAAATATTTGGACTGACTTAGGAAAATATTTGGGCTGGTTTTTTTAGATTTTTTGAGCTGATTTAGGAAAATATTTTGACTGTTTGGACTGGTCATAAAAAAATATTTGGAGTATTAATTTATTTGGACTGCTTAAAAGAAGAAACAAACTTCTTGTCGTATTAACATATTATTTATCAACTATAAAAGTTGTAAAAATTTGAGTAAATATGTTGATGCGTCCTAAAAATTTAGTCATTCTTGAACCTGGAAATGATGGAGACAGTGATATTGATGTAAAACTCGATGAATTATTTGGAAATGATAGAAGTGAGGAACATGATCTTGAGTTGGTACCGTAAAAGATGCTCACAAAAATAGATTAGAAATTACTAATTCAATCTATGAATGAGGGTCAACATTGGAGGAAAGGAATAGATGCGTAGATGATTCTAGATTAATACAAAAAGGAATGTTATTAAAAAAAAATAATATGGGTATAATGTCAATTATAGACGGGCGTGGCAAGCCAAGAGAAAAGCATTGATTGTTGTGTTTGGTAATTGGGATAAATCATATTCAAAGCTTCTGTATTGATTGAGTGTTGTTGTTCATTACAATCCAGAAACACAATCAAATTGATGTTTTCTTTCATTTGATGCGCTAGGTACGACTAATTTTTGTAGAGTTTTCTGGTCCTTCGGTCTTGCAAGAGAAGGGTTCAAATATTGTAGATCAAATTCAGATTGATGGAACTCATCTCTACAGAAAGTATAAGGAAAAATTGCTGACCGCATAATCTATTGATGCGAACGGGCATATATTTTCCCTTGCTTTTGCTATTGTTGAATGTGAAAACTCATCCAATTGGTCATAGTTTTTATGGATATTGCGTGAATATGTTACCCAATGAGATGGTATTTGTTTGGTTTTCGATAGATATAAGAGCATTTTGACTGCAATTAACAATGAGAAGATTAGTTGGAGTGAACCTAGAGCATACCATCGATATTGTCTTCATCATGTTGCTAGTAATTTCAATACGAAATATAAATCAAAACAACTAAAGGACTTGATGTTTAAGGTAGGAAATCAACACCAAAAGCACAAATTCATTCGGTGCATGAAAGAGTTGAAACAATTGAACTCTGAGTACTTTGAATATTTTTCTGATATTAACTTAAAAAAATGGACACGGTCACATGATGATGGGTATCACTATGGGTGGATGACAAGCAATGCAGTTGAATGTATGACCAGTGTTTTCAAAGGTGCTAGAATGTTACCAATTACTTCTTTGGTTAGGCTAACATTCTACCACACAATATTGTATTTTGAACATCAAAGATAAGAGATAAGCAAAACACTCGACCGTGGGGACATGTATACAAAATGTGCCATGAGAAAACTTAAAGGTGGGAAAAACGAGCATTTGCACATACAATGACATCCGTTGACATAGAAACTCAAACTTTTGAATTACAAACTGACATAAGTACGATTTCTCCCTATAAAGGCCAACACACACAAGTTGTGAGCTTGAAAAAATGGGCTTGTTTTTGTAATAAGTGGAAGTCATTAAAGAATCCATGCTCTTATGTAATTGCAATTTGTAATTACATACATCTAACATACATACCTCTTATTAATAAATGCTACAAATTATCCCATTTCAAGCGTTGTTATGAAGGTCGCTTTCATCCAATACAACACCCAGATTATTGGCCAGAATTATCAATTACAGAAGTTCGTTCGAATGCAAATTTACTAAAAGAATAAGATCGCCCAAAAAGTACGCGCATTCGTAATGAAATGGATTAGAGAGAGGCTAGCCAAAAAATTCAATGTACAATTTGCAAGGAAGAATGACATAACAAGCGTACTTGTCTACAACATACATTAGGTGCTTCCTCTTCGGGTTGTTGATGACTTTGTTATGTAATCCATTTTTTTAATTTTTTTTAATTTTTTCTTTAATTTTATTTTTTATGCAATGAAATTTTTTATGTAATGGAATTTTTTATATAATGGATTTTATTATGGAATTGACTATATGTAATATAATTTGAATTTCTAGGTAATGGAGTGCGGTCCTTCTAATCTTGTGCAACTATATCAACAAAATATTCATCGTTCACAATTGATATGGGATAGTTCTTCTACTATAGTTTTGGGTTGTCGGAGAAGGGAGGCATCTACACAACATATTATCTCATTTGATCCATGTATTATTACTTACGTACAACAGGCTGATTTTTTTAGGGTTGCACAAATTGGGCTTATCCAACTTGATTGGCATCTCATTACTGCGTTAGTAAAGTGATAGAGACTAGAAACCCATACATTTCACCTGCCTTGTAGGGAATGTACATTTACGTTGCAGGATGTTGCTATTCAGTTTGGGTTATGAGAGGATGGAAAACCCTTGACAGATTCATTACAATAGGATTGGAAAATTGTTTGTGACGAGCTAATGGTCATTTTACCATATGATTTGAAAGGCTCAAGATTGAGTATCCCGTGGTTAGTGTCCCAATTTCCAGAATTTCCTCCCAATGCTGATGACATCAACATACGTAGGTATGCATGAGCATGCATTATGCAGTTTATTGGAGGATTTTTGTTTGCCAACAAATCGAACACTCTGATGTTGTGGTTGATACCCTAAATCTCGTAGGGTTTTGTAGTTTATAATCATCGGTATGAACAAACACTTTTTTATTTTATTTATAATATATGATATTTTATTCACTTCAATCTATGAAATATGTGATATTTTGTTGCATTAACCACAAACCAATAAACTAAGATCCATGATTATCGTTGTAACTTAAACATGTATGTGGAGACATACAAATGGATCGTGTTTTAAGTGATAACCTAAATGGTCTGTAGTATATGGATAAGGTGGGATACCTTATCCCAGTGACACTACGAGTATGACCCATTTTGTAGGTGGTACAAATGTTGTAAAGTGCTACAAATGGTCTGATCCTGATCATTCGTGTATTTGACATGCGAGCGGGGATATTCTATACAAAGGAGTTTGTATAAGACTAAACCACGAAATGTTTAGTTTCGTTATATAACGTTGTTCATAATTTAGATTTTCATTTTACTAGGATGACCATAGCCCATAGGTAATATGACTTTAATCTTGAGTGAGTTGTGAACTCCTGCCTATAAAGGCGGTTCTTTGATTTGCATAGGTGAGAATGATCAGATTGCTGTCTCAAACAACCTACCATTTTAGGGATTCATCTGATTGGGGAGCTGGAAACTCAGCTGCACAAGATGAAATTCACTCATTCCCCGATGCAGGGGTAGAGTGCTGATTCCAAGGTTTGAACAATGTGGGGCCACACCCTCTCTTAGCCTGAGAGTGATTTAGTCATAGTGGGACTATGATATATTGTTCATTAGAGGAATCAGTGGTACTTAAGGAGTTAGATGTAACTATAGGGGCAAAACGATAATTTGATCCAGTTGTACTTACGAGCGATTTGTGATGGGTCATCGTACTGTTGATTGCTTATATCCAATGGACACAAAAATATATCTGTAGTATGAAGAGTGTAGTTGTTGGTCTTTAGTAGAGTGTCCGACTTTTACGGATGGTGGATAATGTGACTAAAGAGTTTAGTCAGTTATTCATGTACCGTTGGAGCTTCAAGCTACAGGTTCATAAGGTCCCCTTGGTAGCTCAATGGATTCAAGTTGAGAATCAGTTTTTTGGTTAGTTTGAAATGTTCAAATTAACAAGAGGGAATTTAATTATATATGATATATTTAAATTAATGCAGTTATATATGATATAATGGATATAATTTATTTGATACATTATTGTTTGATTGGAGGAATTAGTATTTAAATATGATTCAAATATAAATTCTATGAATAAGATTCATAGTTATTAAATTGTCATAAAATATAGAAAAAGTACTATGGTTTATATATTGTCTATGATGCAGTATTAAAATATAGATTATAAATATAATATGATAAGTTAGTGATTGTATTTATTTATAATTTATTAATTATTTGATAATTAAATTTATTTTTCTCAATAACCAGCCTTAGTGGGTAGTTATACGGTTTTTAAGGCAAAAGTGGAATAAAGATGAAGAAGTTGTTTTCTAATTATTCTACGAAACACGACTTAGATTAATAACTATCGAGTGACTACACGATAGCATCGAGTTTACTATATGATAGTGCTCTTATCTAAACGATCGAGTATCCAGTTTATGCGATAGACTTCCATCTTTTACACGATACGTTCATTCGTTTACTCGATTGTCTCCTCCTTCACTCCAATCATTCCTTCAAACCAAAATAAGTCAGAGCCTACAACTCCTGGAATCTCACACCGAGAATACCAAGAAAATCTGTTTGAGGATCGAGTTGTTACTCGTTGTTGTTCGAGGGAGTTCGAGTTCGAGTTGCATTCAAGTTTGATCGAGGGATATACTTGAAGAACGTATTCTTCAAAGGTATTGTCTCTCTAACATTTGTATTTATTTCAAGAAGCATGTTGTAATTTATGATTTAGTGCATAATTTTTTTAATATTACTGTAAATATATGAGTTCTTTCATAATAGAGTTTGGGCAATCCGCTTCCGCTCTAGGTCCTCTATAATTAGAGTTCCTTCATCTGGTTCATCTTATGTTTCTCCCTCTATTGTCTGATTTCGAGCATGTTGGTATGTACTCGTGGGGTGGTGCATGTCTTGAATGGCTTTTTAGATAACTTTGTCGGGCTACTAATGCACAGGCGTTGGAAATAGCGGAGTTACTGATACTACTGCAGGTATGAGCTTATGATAGATTTAAAATTATAACACCAAAAGTCCAGTTAGAGGCCCCAGGTCATCGTCCACTCAGTGCCAAGTATTATTTCATTTATATATTTATTCCGTTATCATTTTATGTAAGAATATAAATTAATTGTATTTTTTTTATAACTTTAGATGGAGTGGCGTATTAGCTACCCCTAAACAATCAACAAATATGTTACTAGTGTTGGGGTTGATGCACTAAATCTCGCATGGTCCTATAGTTTATAAACATTTATATGAACAAACAGTTTTGTGATATATAATATGAGATATTTTATTCACTTCAGTTTATAAAATATGAGATATTTTAGTTGCATTAACCACAAACCAAGAAACTAAGATCCCTAGTTATTGTTGTAACTTAAGCATGTATGTGGAGACATACAAGTGGATCGTGCTTTGAGTGATAACCTAAATGGTCTATAGTATATGGATAAAGGAGGGAAACCTTTTCCTGGTGACACTATGAATATGGCCCGCTTTGTAGGTGTTACAAATGTTGTAAAGTGCTACAATCCTAATTATTCGTGTATTAGACATGTGAGCGAAGATACTCTATACAAAGGAGATTGTATAAGAACGAACCACGAAATGTTTAATCAAATTATATAACGTCATTCATGATAGAGACTTTCATTTTACTAGGATGACCATAGGTAACATGACCTTAATCCTGAGTGAGTTGTGAACTCCTGCCTATTAGGGCGGTCCTTTGATTTGCATGGGTGCAAATGGCCAGATTGCCAACTCAAACCTACCACTTTGAGGATTCGTTTGATTGGGAGTTGGGAACTCAACTACAAAAGATGGAATTCACTCATTCCCCGAAGCAGTAGTAAGTAGATAAATTGCTCCCTTAAGGGCTGATTCCGGGGCTTGAACAATGTGGCGTCATACCTTCATTTGGTCTGAGAAGAGTTTAGTCATAGTGGGACTATGATGTATTGTTCATTAGAGGGATCAGTGGTACTTAAGAAGTTAGATGTAACTACAAGGGCAAAATAGAAAATTGGCCCAGCTGTACTTATGAGTGATTTGTGAAAGATCGTCGTACGGTTGATTGGTTATATCTGATGGACACAAAAATATATTTGTAGTGCAAAGAGTGCAACTATCGGTCTTTAATGGAGTGCCTGACAGTTAACGGATGGTGGATATCGTGATTAAAGAGTTTAGTTAGTTATTCACATACTATCGGAGTTTCAAGCTACAGGTCCATAAGGTCCCTTGGTAGCTCAATGGATTCATGTTGAGAATCAGTTTTTGGGCTAGTTTAAAATGTTCAAATTAACAAGAGGGAATTTGATTATATATGATATAATTAAATTAGTTCAATTATATATGATATAATTGATTTGATGTATTTGATACATTATTTGATTGGGGGAATAAATATAAATATAAATTATATTAAATGCCATAAAGGAGAAAAAGAACTATTGTTTATATGTTGCATATGATGTAATATTAAAACCATAGGCTATATATATAATATGATAAATTAGTTATTATATTTATTTATAATAAATTAATTATGAGATAATTGATTTTAGTTTTTCTCCAATAACCCACTTAGTGCTTGGATATGCATGGTTTATGGCTAACTGATGGATAAAGAAGAAAAAGAGTTTTTCATTATTCATTCAAGACAACACACAGATCATGTGATCGTTTTTATATTCGAGGGAGTAAATGATTGTCATCGAGTACTCATGTCTATACGATAGGCTTATTCCTTCTATCACCTACTCGATCGTCTAGTTCCTTCATCCCTCTATCCAAATCCATACAGAGCCCACACCTCCTGGATTCTCACACTGAGAATACCAAGGTAGTCTCGTGGTGGTGTCGAGTTCTCTTCGAGGGCCGAGGATCGGTTGTGATCAAGGATCTTCCAGTTCGTGTTATTTACTGAATTGTTTGTTGTGTTCGTGCTGTTGGACGCATTGTTGATCAATCAAGGAAATATATTAAAAAATAGTTCTTCAAAGGTATTGTCTTACTCGATCCTTTTGTTTTTAACTTAGAAGCTTGTTGTAATTTACCTTTAATGCATAACTATTTTTGTTCGATTGTAAATGTTTACGTTCTTTCATAATGGGGTTTGGAACGATCTACTTCCGCTCGCTGGTTCTCTAGATTTAGAGTTTTTTCAGCTAGTATACCAACAAATATTTGACAGACTCATGCATAATCAGGTAACAAATCTATATATAAATTAATATTAAAAACTTTTTGGGTGTCTAATTGTTTTTTTTTTTTTTTTGTCAGATTAATTGGACGCCATACACGCAAGATATNATATATAAATTAATATTAAAAACTTTTTGGGTGTCTAATTGTTTTTTTTTTTTTTTTGTCAGATTAATTGGACGCCATACACGCAAGATATTTGGTCATCACTACTTGATTACTATTGTGATAGTCACGGCATCTGGTTAACTGTTAGCTCTTTTATATGTTTCCATATAGTAGAGTGGCATCATGAGATCATGTATTTAGACAATTGGGTCTGTGACAAAGAGTACTTTCATTATGCTATACACTCCTAACACTGCACCATATTGATTTGAAAGGTAAAAACGACCAAGACTGGTGCCGAATTTAGGCAAAATATATATCATAATGGCGTGTACGTCATGATCGTTGTGCGTAAGTAGAAATAACAAATGGACTAGCTGTATCACATGACTATTTTTCTTGATATGATTCAATCACGAGGTGATTTATCACACATGATGGCGCTTACTATTATTGCATGGTAAGAGATTTATTATCTTATATTTCTCAAATGTATGATATGAATATTATTTAATATTAGTTATTTTCATTGTACAAAATAATTTTGTCCAAGATGTACAACAATATTCAGTACAATATAATTTACCAGAGTTGGGTTTAATGTGTGACCATACCTTGGTTAGTGTAGAAAGTATTATTCAACAAATAGATAACTCAATGTTGCTGACACTGATTGAAAATGTATTCGTCATAGACGACAATGTTAACAAGGCGAAGCTAATTTACAGGCACACAAAAACAACCCCTCTACATATACTATATGTAAACTTCTATTTTGAAATTAAAGAACTAATTTCTTTTTTTCTAAAGTTTACTCTACCATATACATGAGTTCTATTTTTTTTTAGAGGGACGTACTACTTAGTCAAGTCAAAATTCTATTCTTAATATGGCCACAAACTACACAACAAAATATATAACTAAGTTTAGAAGAAGAGATTTGTTAGTTAGAAATAAAAAAAAAAAATCAAAGTCGAAAAGAAAAAGAAAGAAATTGTCAAATCGTGGATCCCATCCACAAGTTTGGCTTTGACCAAGTCCACCGACGCTGACTGGATTAAAATCTATTCGTGTACCGGTTACATGATTATCCTTCCCAAAAATTACCCTATTCTTGTCAATATTTTACATTCTCACTCTATTTTTCAAAATTCTTTTCCATCTACCTCATTTTTGTCATTAATTTCAAAAATCACAATATTCTTGAACTTTATCCCTTTTAATAGATATGCAAACTCAAAAATAGTTTAAATAAGGCATAACTTTCAAAGCCCCCCCTCCCCCTCCAAGTAATAATTAGTTTGTAATTTAACTCACATCATTAGTTAGTTATTTTCAGATTGTACAAATCTAAAATAATTTATTTAGACCTATTCTAATTGGTAAGCAAATGAGTATCTCATCAACGAATAACTAACCGTTTCATTATAATGTACTTAAAAAAAAGTTAGAAATTAAAAAAATACTTTTTGTATCTAAACTTGAAAGTCACCATTTAATTGAGAAATTGTAGTTGGTACCGATTTAGTACCTATACCTTTAAGTTGGTAACAGTTTAATTTTTATCATGAAAATTCTTACTAAAATTAAATGTTATTTTTTTAAAACATGTGAATTAAATTATTACTTCTTAAATATCGAAAACTAAATTATTATAAATTTAAATTTCAAGTTAGCTTCAAAAACTAAATTGTCCTATCCATAAAAATCTAGAGAACATTCTTTAAAAAAATGACTCAAAGAAGTAATGGGATAGTTTTTTTTCTTAAAGAAAAAAGTATTTGACTACTACTGCTATTATTATTACTTTTCTAAATAACTAATTAGAGAAAAAGAAATCATATTGATCTCCAATAATATTGAAAGAAGCAAAAAGAAAGAATGAGACAAAAGCTCAAGCTAATGGATAAAAACACATTTAATTATATCATCTAATATAGGGAAACAAGAATCGAGCCAAGTGTGTTGGAGAATTTTTTAAAATTAAAATATTGTTTTAATGTTTTTTTCTATAAAATAGTAAAAATTATTTTTTTAAATAAACATAAAAAGTTAAATTAATGTTTGAAATTTAATGTATTTAGATATATTTTAAAAGGTACTTTTAATTTCAAATGTCCATTCATAGCCTAATCCTACGAATGTATTTTTGTTGAAAATAATTAAAATTAATTATTATCATTAACTTCTCAAAAATAGATTCAATCTTAATAGCTTTTCACCACAAACTTTTCTCACTATACATTTTGAGAACGCGACTATATACTTTAGTGTATAGAAATAATTAGGATAAAAAACAATATTACTGCAACAATTTACAATGCAAGAAAACTTTCCTGACGTCTAAATTCGACGGGAATTAGGTAAACATATATCGGGAGATCAACTCCTGACGCAATCAAGCTCGTCAGGAGAATAATCAGGGAATACTCGTTGGGAAACACTCTTCCAACGCATAAAGCCATATCATCGGGAGTATGTATGAATTCTCAATGCATAATATACACTGACGGGAGATAAGGACTCTTAATGGTGTTGAGATATCGTCGGACATTGTATCGTTCTCCGAACATGTACGATACCATTGGAAGTTTGATTCAAAAACTCAATATTTGAATCAAACTCTAGATAACATACATGCCCGTTGGGAGATAGCTAAACTCTCGAAGACTCATTCGGAGATAAGGCCCTTTTTTTGGGGGTGATTCCTTTTTTTTTTTTTTTTAAATTTTAATTTGAATAACCTAAAATTTAGAACATAATAATTAAACAAACCAAACGATTTCATATAAATTCCAAAACAAATAAAGTCGTCGATAGTATTCTTTATTACATAAAAGAAAGAGAGGTGTGTTAGAGAATCATATTTACATATATAATATGGTTGTCCACAAAAAATATGCTTGGGGGAATATATAGAAGAAAGTTTGATGACATGTGTTGTTAGCTTGCCCAAAAGACACCTCCAAAACAATAGCCTACCTACAATTACATTAAGTTGAGACATTAGAGCACACTATTATATCAAGATTAAATGTATGAATGTGACATCCCGAGTTTCCAGAAACTTTATAATTATCTCGAATTATTGAATTTCAATTTCCTTTTAACTTTAAAAATTTGGAATCAAATTGAGTTCATTGTAAAACCTCATTGGTTATCTTGAATTTAATTGATTAAAGAATTTGATTAATTATCTCCCATTGATTTTAGGGATGATTAAATTATTTGGATTTAATTGATTTTTTTTTTTAAAAAAATGAGATGTCTTTTTTTTTTTTTAAAGAAAGAAAATTTGGGATGTCTTTTTGATTAAAATTTCTTGTCTAAGAAGGAAAATGAAAGGAATATTGGATTTGAAATTAGAATGTATCCAAGAAAAGGAAAAATGGTTATATTTTTTATATATATATTCACATGTGGGGAATTAGGTTTAAGTGGATATATATATATATATATATATATACTCGTCAGGCGTGAAAGAAGAAAAATAAAGAAAAATAAAACAAAATCTCTCTCCTTCTCCAAAAACGCGTGGACAACCCCATTTCTCCCTTTTCCTTTTTCTTTACCATTCAGTGTGTTGAAGCAAGCCTCGAGTGAAGTCTCCGTCAGCCTCGCCATCGATCGTTGTTCCAGCCACGCTGATGTGGGTTTCGTCCAAGCATCGATGGGGGTTTCGTCCAAGCACCGATTGTGGGTTCTGTCTAGCGCCAATCGTGATTGTACAATGCCGTTCTTTTGGGGTTTTCTCTGGAATTTTGGTTTAGGTATGATTGACTGTTTTGGGTGGGTTTTTTTTGGTTTTCTTGAAGATCTTGATTTCCTATTGTAAATTTTTTCTTGGTGGGTGTTTTATTTTGAATTTAGGAGACGAGTTGAGGTTTGAGGCATTTAGGTAGGCTATCCAACACTTGTAAATGTGTTTTTTGGTAAGATTTAGGTAAGTTATTTGAGGACCACTAGAATGAGTTTTTTTTTTTTTTTTTTTTTTTTTTTTTTTTTTTTTAGAATTGGCCCCAAAGTTGAAATTGAATGTTGTGTTTTTATATTAGGGACCTTGGTCCAAGATTCCTAAGCCAAGAAGGGGATTATTTTGTATGTTATTTGAGCTTAAGCCTTGAGGTAAGTGGTACAATTACCGATGCGATGCCTTCGTATCAAGCGCTCTAGTTTAGATTTATCAAGTTATTTAATGGACTCTAGAAGCATGATTTGGAATATGTGATACACTTTTTGTTGCATAGTTATGGGTATTATCAACATGATTGAATTTACATGATATGTTATGATTTGTGTTGTGAGATCATTAATGAAATTTATGTATATGATGCATGATTAGACCAGTAGGGACGATCTACTATCTCGCCTCGACGCATGTTTTATTTAAGGGGGTTATGGGTCCAATTCCATGTTTTGACGGTGCGTCATTAGGCCACTAGAAATGTGCGCTGACGGGTTCATTCGTATGTTACGATTCTGTGAATCGATAGATTCACTTTCATGTTTTTCCATGTTTTGTCGGAGTCGGTGTGCCATCAGGCAACTAGGCATGCGGGTCAAGGCTGTTGGGGTTGATGCCTTAAAGTTCGTGCCTGTAGTTTGTAACAGATAAACGAACATCAGTGATTGTTTAATATATGAATATTTACTTCATAATCTTATTGTTTTTGCTCGATATTTTTTTTATTTTCTTTACTACAAACTAATAAACATAAATCTCTTGTTATCTGTATTGATCAGCATGTATGTGGTGACATACAAGTGGATCATGTCTTGAGTGATAACAAAATGGTCTGTAGTATATGGATATAAGGGAAACTATCTGGTAATGCTACGGAACGCGGACGCTTTATGGAATAGTCACAGTGTTGTGACTTGTCATAGATGGTCTGATTCTGATCATTCGTGTTGGGGAGATGCGAGGGGGCGTCCTATACAAAGAGTTTGATAAGACCTAACCACGAAGTGTTAAATGTCTCGTTATATAACACGTTCATAGATAGAGGTTCACTTTCCTAGGATACACATATAGGTAACATGACCTCAATCCGAGTGAGTTGGGAACTTCTGCTTTGAGGGCGTTCTTTGATTTTGCATGGATACGAGTGGCCAGTCGTCGACTCAAACCTACCACTTTAGAGATTCGTCTGATTTGGGAGTTGGGAACTCAACTATACAAGATGGAATTTACTCATTCCCCGAAGAAAGGTAAGTAGATAGATTGCTCCTTAAGAGTTGATCCGGGGTTTAAACGATGTGGTGCACACACCTTCTCATGGCCCAAGAGGTGTCCACATAGTAGAACTATGTTGTATCTTATAGGAAGGATCAGTATACTTAAAGAGAGTGAGATGTAACTATAGGGGCAAAACGGTAAATTGGCCCAGTAGTACTTAGAGCATTTGTGAAGGGTCATCGTACTCATGATTGGTTATATCCGATGGAACACATAAATATATTTGTGGTAAGAACAGTTCAGCTGTTGGTCATTTAGTGGAATCACTGATAGTTAACGGATGGTGAATCTCGTGCTAAAGAGTTTAGTCAACTATTCACGTACGTTGGAGTTTGAGACCAAGGTCCATTAGGTCACCTGGGTAGCTAAGATAAAGTCGAGAACAGTGTTTGGGTTAATTTGAAATGTTCAAATTGACTAGAGGAAGTTCATTTAATAATGAATAATTGGACTGGTTAATTATATATGTATAATTGGCTAAATGTAGAGATACATTATTTTGAGAGAAATTAGATATATGATTTATATCAAGTAGAAGAGAAAATACTATAGTAGATATATGATATCAAACTATAGGATATAAATATAATATGATTATATTTATTAATTAAATTAATTGATGATTAATTATTTAATAATTAACCGATTATCCACGTTCGGATGTGGGAAGTGGAGCTGCGAAGGTAATGGTAACCGGCGGGTTAAAGCTATGAAAAATTGTTTTCATTTTATTATATTCAGAATGATTCGTATCCTCCGCACTTAAAAAGAATCCGTGAAAGAGCGATCACGAGAGCCTATACGATAGAAGCTCGTTCTCATAAACGATCGTCTAGTTCATACGTTCTCTAAACGATCGTATACATCTTTTCTAAACGATCGTGTAGTTCTACTATACGATAAGCATTTCCGCTATATGATAATAGAGTTCATCTCCTACTTGCTTATCGTCTACAAGATTCCTCCATCCTCTACCAAACTCACAAGAGCCACTTTTTGGGTTTTTGGATCGAGGATACCGGGTTTCTTTGTAGTGGTGTCGTCCCGTGACATTGTTCGTGTATGTTCGAATCGTGCTGTTGCAGTCTACAGACTCGTCGGGTGCTGGTAGATCGGTGGGAGGTTTTCTGCTGCTTTTGGATCAAGTCGTTCGAAGAGTGTCTTCATCTGTATGAACCCTTTCCTTGTGTTTTATTGTATTCTGAGCCAATGGTCG